>NC_141163.1:23981297-24336501 GCF_053477565.2 Lygodium microphyllum
CGACTGGTGCTATAACTATGCTAGCTGTAAATAGGTGTAACAACCTGAATATAATAAGTAATGAGTTAGTGGCCATGTGAGAGTCATAATGACCACCAATGTGCTAAGTGTAGACGTGTGGACCCATCTAACCAAGCGGTTCATCATCAATGTCCGCATGTGTTGAGCTTGTCATCTCAACACTCCCCCTCAAGCTCAACTGCATCTCTACAACTCCAAGTAAGCTTCAAAACTTTTGAAGCTTCTCTGTACCCAATGCCTTTGTGAAGATGTCACTATCTAATCCTGTGTGCTGACATACACCAAGTCAATCTCACCTACTAGTACCTTCTCTCTCACAAAGTGGTAGTGTACCTCAATATGTTTTGTCTTGGCATGGAACACAGGGTTCCTAGCCAACGGTATACTGCTCATGTTGTCACAATAAATGATAACTAGACCTTCCACCTGCACAATCAACCAATAACTTTTGTAGCCATACTACCTCACATGCTGCTACAGCAGCACCTCTATACTCAGCCTCTGTACTCGACAAAGCAACTGTAGGTTTCTTTTTGCTGCTCCAAGTAATTGCTACACTACCAAGAGAGAACATGATCTACTGGTAGATCTTCTATTAGACATACTACCAGCCCAATCTGCATCTGTGTATCCAAACACCTGTACATCTGTACCTGCCTCATAGAAAAGTCCATAATGTAATGTGGATTTCACATATCTCAATATGCGTCTGACTGCATCCAAATGTGGCTTTCTAGGTACTTGCATAAATAGACTCACAAGACCAACAACGTAGCTCAACTATGGCCTTGTAATGGTCATGTAGATCAAAATCCCCACTATCCTCCTGAACATAGTAGGGTCTTCTATCTCATCCCCAACATCAGCACTCAACTTTACATTCTGCTCCAATGGGACTGAAAGTGGTTTGCATGCTGTCATACCATACTTGGACAACATATCCAAGCCATACTGTCTTTGAGACAGCCATATACCATCATCACATCTGATCACCTCAATGCCAAGGAGGTACCTTAGCTCACCTAAATCCTTCATCTCAAACTTCTTCAAAAAGTCCTTGACTTCAGCAATTCCACTATCACTATCACCTGTAATAATCAAGTCATCCACATAGATGACTATGATGACCAAACGTGCATCTCCCTTTCTCACATAAAGTGAGTGATCAGCATCGGAAACATAAAAGCCAATATTGACAAGATACTCTCTGATCTTGTCAGACCATGCTGTAGGTGCTTGCTTGAGTCCATAGAGCGCCTTCTTCAACCTGCACACATACGTGGGATGCTCTAAATCTTCATAACCTGTTGGTTGATTCATATACACTTCTTCCTGCAAATCACCATGCAAGAAGGCATTCTTCACATCCATTTGCTGCAACATCCAACCTTTGGCTGTTGCCAAAGAAATCACACATTTGACAGTTGCTATCCTAGCAACTGGACTGAATGTTTCTTCATAATCTATGCCATATGTCTGGGCATAGCCTTTTGCAACCAGCCTAGCTTTGTACCTACTAATAGAACCATTTGCATTGTGCTTAATCTTATAAACCCACTTACATCCAATAGCTTTCTTGCCCTTCGGCAATGATACTAGATCCCAAGTCTTATTGGCCTCTAATGCGGCCATCTCCTCATCCATTGCTGCATCCCAATGAGTATAACCAACATCATCCTCAAAACAAGTGGGCTCAACATCCTCAACTAGTTTCACTATATAAGCATAATGGTGAGCAGCATAACCTTCAAAACCAAATATTTTAACAGGGTATCTGACCCTGCTAGATCTAGGTACTAGTGGATCACTCAATGGAGTCTTTGCATTAACACGTGCTCTCTACACACCTGGAGTCCTCACTGAAGGAATGCCAAGCTCATCATCCAGGCTCTCTGAGCCACTGGAATCTCCATCAAGAACTGCATCAATGCCTTCTGACACTTTATTCTTTCCTTTGTCTTTACCTGTAGTGCTACTAGATGCACCTGAAGATGTAGAGGTACTCCTTAGTCTCCCAGACCAAGGACTACTAGATGATGTCTCTGGTCCACTAAGAGTTCGTGATTCTTGCTTTTCAAACTGCACATGAGTGTCATGATCATCATCATCATCCAATGCATCACCACTAGATGCATACCAACTGCTCATTTCATCAAAGATGACATCCTTGCTCACTATAAACTTACATGTGACACGGTTATAACAGCGATACCCTTTCTGCTCTAAAGAGTATCCAATAAAGACACATTTTTCTGCCTTTGGATCAAGCTTCTTCCGTAGCTCATTTGGCACATGAACATATGCAACACAGCCAAATACCTTCAAGTGCGATACATCAGGATTCTTGCCAGTAAAGCATTCTTCAGGAGTCATCCCATGAACTACAGCTGTGGGAGTTCTGTTCATAATATAAACAGCAGTATGAACAACCTTAGACCAAAAATGCTTAGGCATATTCTTTTCAGCCATCAAGGCACATGCAACTTCTGCAATATGCCTGTTTTTCCTTTCTGCAACCCCATTTTGCTGTGGGGTATACCTGCATGTGAATTGTCTCTTTATCCCATGAGACCTCAGAAAATCACTGAACTCATTCGAGAGGTACTCTCCCCCTCCATCTGACCTCAAGCACTTTACTTTCAAGCCTGTTTCTCTTTCAACTGCAGCCTTGAAAGTTCTGAAGTGCTCAAACGCTTCACTCTTTTCCTTCATAAAATATACTCATAGCTTTCTAGAACAATCATCAATGAATGTGACAAAGTATGAACTGCCTCCAAGAGATACATTTTGTGTAGGCCCCCAAATGTCTATATGTACAACATCAAGGATATTTCTGCTTACATCTCTCTCATGTGAAAAGGGTTGTCTTGCCTGCTTACCAAACTGACATGCTTCGCATACCTTATGAAATTCTGCAACTCTAAATGTAGGCAAACCTGTAACCAATCCTTTGGACTGCATTAATTTCAACCTTTGTACATTTGCATGTCCAATGTGTTTGTGCCAAATTTCAATATCTGCAACAACAACTTTTCCTTTAGCATACATAGCAGCATTCATAGTAGGAATTCCAGCATCCAGAGTAAACATACGTCCAACTCTACTTCCCTTTGCAACTAACCTACACTTGTCATTGAAGTCTTCTACAAAGCAGCCCTTTGCATTAAATCTAACTTGTAGCCCTTGCTCTACTGTTTGATCGACTGACACCAAGTTCTTTGTAATAGATGGCACATGTAATACATCTGAAAGACTCTTTGTCTTACCATCATGCAAGGATAAGGGAACTTTTCTAATATGTGAAATTGGGTGGCATGAATCATCACCCATCTGCACATAACCTATATTTTGCAAATCCTGCATCTCTCCAAACCATTTTGCATGGCTGGTCATATGATTGGATGCACCTGAATCAACATACCAAACATCATCATGTGTTCCCTTTCCTGTAGCAGCATTTAGCATATGCTGCATAACAAACAGACGTTCATTTTTATCTTCATTCTGTCGTGAAGACGATGCATAGTTTCCTTGCTGTAACTTACCACTGCGAATATCATCTTTCTTAGCATAACATTGGGCTGCAATATGACCTGTTTTGCCACAGTAGTGACACACAATACCAGAGTTGTTAGAACCTCTGTTCTACCATCCACCTCTTCCTCTAAAGCTCCCCCTGCCTCTAAAGTTACCATGACCTCCTGAAACCTGCATATCGCCAAATTGCTGATTCAATCTGTTTTGCTGGTTGTCACTACCACGTTCTGTACCACGGCCTCTTGAAGAGAACCTGCTACGTCCCCTTCCTGAACTGGAGTAGAAAGCTTGGACCTGGTCACCATTTTTTTCAGATGTCTCACTCTGCATGTTGATATCTTCAGTGATCATAAGGGAGACCAACTCATTGAAATCTAGAAATGGCTTTCTGACATATACGGAAGTTACAAAAGACTTTCAAGCCTTTTCATTGTTAAGTCCACCCAAGGTAGACGACAGTAAATCATCATCATCGGGCATTGCATCAATCATTGCCAAGGCATTTGCAATGCTCCTTACCTTCACTGGATACTCATTGATAGACATCTTCCCTTTCTTCAATGTATTCAACTCTTGCTTGAGTTGAATCTTTCTGCCTTTGTATTTACGGAAAATGGTCCAAGCTGCATATGAATTCTCTGCATTTCTAATATGTCCCAGCATATTATTGTCAATTACTGCAGACAGCCAATACATGACCTTTTTATCTTTTGCATTCCATTCCTTCTGTGCCTTTGTCTCTTTTGCAGTTGGAGGATCACTCACCTCGGGCTCCTTTTCTTCACCTGAAACAAACTCGTAGAGGCCTTTTCCAATAAGGAAGTTCGTGATACGAAACTTCCATGAAGGGTAGTTGTTCTTGTTGAGCTTCTCAATGATGGGGTTTCCACTGTTCTTTGCCATTATCACAAAAGTGATACCAAACAGCAAGCAAATCTTCTGCAATCTTTCACAACATGTGCATAGCACTACACCAAGTAACCTTTTTCACTGATTGCTCAATAGCACATATAATCTGCAACATGTTTGCAGATAAACCTTATGTTTGCTTCCTGCAAATACCTCAAAAATTATAGATTCACAATATGTAATCTGCACACCCACTTTCGATCAATACAATCGAAATCACAGTGTACCCTGAAACTGCTGTCCACAACCTTGCGGCTCTAAACCGGGGCTTGAAATGACCTCGGATGGCCAAAATAGTAGCGGTAAGCCCTAAAGGGGTTTTCTGCAGAATACACAGTGCTCTTCACACACACTAAATCTCACTGTAATTTGAGATTTTTTGCTCTGCCTTGCTTCTAGTGCCTCCACAAGCACTGTCCAAGAGAAAGAGTGGAAAAATGAGAGAGCTTCTTACTCGTGGCTTGCTTGCTCAAACCTTGCTTCTTCTCCTTCACTTCAGCCTTCGAAATCAGTCTCTCTCAGTGGCACGGCTCTGAGACCATGTCAAGAATCATGTGGTGGGGGGACTTGCTCAAGATGCTGTGCCGAACACACACAGAATGCACAAGGAGAAGCTCACTCAAGAGACAAGAAGAGAGATGGAGGCCAAAACAATTTTCTTGCTGGTTTCTTCTTCTTCTTCCACACACTTTACAATGTACACAAAGTATAGATAAAATACAACATAAAGGAAAGTAGCCTACTAAGTCAAACAATGCATAACCGACTATACTAGTCGACTGGCGCTATAACTATGCCAGTTGTAAATAGGTGTAACAACCTGAATATAATAAGTAATGAGTCAGTGGCCATGTGAGAGTCATAATGACCACCGACATGCTAAGTGTAGACGTGTGGACCCATCTAACCAGGCGGTCCATCATCAATGTCCGCATGTGTTGAGCTTGTCATCTCAACACTTAAATGGGGTTACATGATAAGAAGGAGAATACAAGTATTGTTCTACAATTAGCTGATCAACAAAAAGTGACTCCTTTAGGTAACTTACGTCAAATTCCAACTGTGATTGCATGATTGGACTTTAGCATTAATTTTTTGGTAGTGTGACCTATCCAAGGAGCTACTTCATGTCCACTTCTTTTGGGTAGACCTTGGTTGTTGCAATCATGGTGCAACCAAAGCTAGCACAAAGGCATTATAATGATAGGATCCAAGCATGATAGGGTACAATTGAGAGTTGTGTTTAGGGAGTTTTCGCATGAACCTATGGAGGAAAGCACGAGTACAAGTCAATCCGAAGGCCCTGGAGCAGAGGATGAATTTAATGAGAGCTCAAATACTGAGCAAAACGATGTTTGGTTATATAGAGATTTACGTTGTCGTGCCTCGTTAGATGGGGATAAGACAACAATCAATATGGTGCATCAAAAAAATATGGCAAAACCCTTGGGTATGGGGGAATATTTTGTGCACTATTTTTCAAAAGATGATAGTGATAGTGATATAGCTAATTGGTTGACCACCTCTAATAGTGGTTTATCTGATCTATTGGCAATTTCTATGGATGAGGAAAATGTTGGAGATGAATGGGGGATTGCCTGTTTAGATGGTAGAAGCTTGGTGAGGGAGAGCCCAAGGTTAAATGTAAGTGGAATACAAAAGCACAATCATTTTCAGGATTTATTCTTTGAGTTTAATTCTCGAGTTAGTACGCATGAAGAAGAATCAGAGGATGGAATAGAGGAGATGAGTGATGAACTAGACATTGAAGAATTTACACCAGTGTTGGAGATTAATGAAAGGGAAACAGAGAACCTACCTATTACATTTTCTTCTCTCGGGATGGATAAGATTCCATTTGGGTTTGACCAATTACCTTTGTCTATTCAACAGTTTTACTTACATTATTGGAGAAAAAGAATACCATAATCTCATGGTAATGGAAGTTGTAGGTCTTTCCAGTATCTATCTTATAAAGAAGATGATAATGATTCTCCCAATGGTGGAGTTATCTCCTATTATGTTACCATGGTAGATTGGGAAGAGAAGTGTGGGGATGACCTCAGTTATCACAATAAAGCTATGCAGATGCCTCAAGGGAATGCATTTTACTCAATGGATGCATTGGAGGAGGAAATTTTATGTAATAAAGATGAGGTAGCAGATGATAATGATCTCATTCTACCATTGCTGAATAAAATCACTAAACTACAAATAGATAAAGTTGTTGTAGAGCATGAAGCATTAAATAATAAGAAATCGCCTCAATCTTTATAATTATATTATAGCAAGGAGATAAATAATCTAGAGGAGATTATAAGTCAAACTCAGGATTTTTCCGAGCAGGCTTTACAAGAGAAGTGACATATAGAACAAGTACAATTTCAATTGATGGAACAATTAACTATGAGGGATGCAACCATCAGTGTTTTGCAAGCAGAGGCAAGCTCAACATCTCATAAAACAACTTGTCTTCAGAGAGAAAAAGTGAAAGTATCCTAGTGTCTCATAGGGGCCAGGGGGCTACAAATGTCCCTTGGCTCTATCGTCAACTACGTCAAGTAACTACGTCAAGTAGATCTTCCAAAAGGGGGAGTGCCTTTGAGATATAGGGTGGAAATTTTATTTTCACGTGTAAGTAACAAGTTCGGCAAGAGAAAAATTTTACCACATCCCACCGAATCGATTATGGACTTTACAGTTTATGGTGATGGGATTGAACCACACCTCTCATGGCATAGACTATTGGCTCCAACAAATTTTATAGAGCTAAAGAGATTTATTCACTATTTAGGTTGTCACATATAAGGAGAAGAAAATGAAAACCTTCACTTGTTGATACTTTAGCTGAAAAAAAGATGGAATTGGATTTTTCAGGATCAACGAAGTCCTGAGTTTCATAATCAGATTTTGTGATGTTATCATCAAGGTTTACATTATAAAAGTAAGAATAAAAACAAAAGTACAAGGTATTATTCAAAGGACTTGCAAGAATTAATGGGGAAGCAAGATGTGTTGGATCATTATATGGTTCAGTATACTGAGTCCACTAAAGGAATCTTCCAATGCATTAATTGTATATCAAACATCTTCCAAATCACCATCTCTCATGATCCACAATCTGAAGTTAATGATGGGAAAAATGTGGGAATGGGTAATTGGCTATGTCATGTAACCATGATGAAATCCACTGATGTACCAATTATTAAGCATAATAGGGATTAAACAGCTTATGTGCGCAATTCAAAAATTGAAACGACATGTTTTGAAGTGGCACCTAATAAATTTTTATTATTGGGCAGTTAGTTGCAAGGTGTTGCTTTTGAGAAGTTATAGAATGTTCTAAAGAAATATTCTCATGTGTTTGCTTAGAGCTATGTGGATTTGAAAGGCATGAAATTTGAATTGTGCCAACATTGTATTAATATTGAACCAGGTGTTAGACATATACGCTAGCATCAATGACGGGCAAATCCTAACTATGCAAATAAAGTACATGCTAAAAATTACTAAATTATTAGATGTAGGTTTTATCTATCCTGTTGCGTACAGTGATTGGGTTTTACCTATAGTCATTGTTCCTAAGAAGAATTCCAATAAAATTTGCATATGTGTGGATTATCGTGCACTAAATAAGCACACTCATAAGGATCATTTTCCTTTTCCTTTCTCTGGTCAGTTATTAGATCGTGTGGCAGGAGATCAATTATATTCTTTTATGGATGGTTTTAGTGGCTATAATCAAATTCGAATTAACCCTGAAAACCAGCTTAAAAATACTTTCACTACAGAGTGGGGAACCTTTGCCTATAAAGTAATGCCATTTGGTTTCTGTAATGCCCCAGCTACTTTTCAAAGAGCAATGATGGAAATCTTTCAGGATTTTCTGATTAAATGGATGGAAGACTTCTTAGATGACTTTCATGTGCATGATGATGAGGATAATATGGTTGGTCAATTGGAAGAGGTATTCCAACGTTGTGAGAGTACATGTGTTTCTTTAAACCCTAAGAAGTGTGTTTTTGGAGTACCGGAGTATTATTAGGCCATGTAGTTTCAGGTGATGGTATTGCAATGGGTATGGAAAAAGTACACAAAATTGCTGATTTACCTTCACCACAAAATTTGAAGTAGTTATGAGGGTTTCTTGGCCATCTAAATTTTTATGACGCTTTATTGAGTCATTTGCAACAGTAACTTTGCTTCTAACTATTGTACTTAAGAAGAATCAACCTTATGATTGGGATTTAGTATTCCAAGCTGCATTTGAGAAATTGAAAGCTAAGTTGGTTGAAGGTCCAATTTTGGTTCCACCTAATTGGACTAAAGAGTTTCATATTCATGTTGATGCTTCTATGGATATAGTGGGAGTTGTTCTATGTCAGGCAGACAATAATAATATAGATCATCTAATTTATTATGCTAGTCAAAATTTAAGTGATGCTGAGAAAAATTATACAACAATTGAGAAGGAGTGTTTATCGGTGGTGTTTGCTATTATTAAGTTTAGAAGTTTATTTTTTATGTGGATAATGAAGCATTACAATATTTATTAAATAAATCCAAACTTAGTGGCCAAGTTACCAAATGGATGTTACTTTTTCAAGAATTTGATTTTGAAGTAATTACTCATGTGGGCTAATCACATATTCTTGCAAACCATATAACTCGATTAATTACTGATGATACAGAGAAAGGTATAGATGATGACCTACATGATGCTCAATTTTTTGAAGTTTCTATCACAATACCATGGTATGCTAATATTGCTAATTTTCTTAGCACAGCTAAATATCCACCAAGTGCACCAAAGCATAAATGCCATCATATTTTATTGTAGTCACGGTCCTATGTTTTGATGTTAGGCTATTTATATAAGTATTTTCCTCATGAGAAATTTTATCAAAGGTGTGTTCAAAAAGATGAAGTACCATGGATCTTAATTGCCTTACATGATGAACATTGTGGTAGTCATTTTGCAAGAGATTTGATAGCAAAGAAAGTATTGTTTGTTGGTTATTGGTGGCCTACTTTATACAATGATGCATATGAACATTGTAGAAAGTGTGATAAATGCCAATGTACTGGGAGAGTGAGATTAAGCGCTCTGCAATGCTATTAACTCATGTATTAGCATTGGCACCTTTTGAGAAATGGGGTATAGATTTTGTTGGTCCAATTGATCCACCTATACGGTATCATTCTTATAGATATATTTTATTGTGTATTGATTATGTAACTAAATGGGTAGAGACTAAAGCACTTAAAACTAATCGAGGCAAGGATGCCGCTCTATTCCTTTATGAGAATATTACTACTCACTTTGGCTGTGCCCTACAATTGGTTAGCAATCATGTATCTCATTTTTTTAATAATTTAATTTTGAAATTGATGGATCTTTATAAAATTAAACATAAGAAGTCTACTCCTTATTATCCACGAATCAACGGTGCTATAGAAGTTACTAATTGTATTGTGATGGCAATTTTAACCAAGATAGTAGCTGAGAATAGATGTGACTAGGATGAGCACTTTCCAGAGGCACTCTGGGCATATCAAACCCTGCCTACAAGGTGACGACTAATAATACACCTTTTTGTTTGGTTTATGGGACTGAGGATGTATTTCCTATTGAGTTGGAAGTTCCTACTTTGTGTGTTGTGTTGTCTAATCGCCTTAGAGAGCAGGAATATCTTACCAATTGCTTGTGTAAGTTAGTTAAGCTTGATGAAGATCACATGTTTGCTTTTTACAACATATTGAAGCCTGTTATAACCGATGCAAAGCTTGACATCATAGACATTTGAATCTTAAGGATTTCCAAAAGAATGATTTAGTTTTGTTGTATGATAGCCGTTATTATAAATTTCCAAGGAAACTTCGTATTCAATGGTTGGGTCCATTTAAAGTTTAAAAATTTTATGATAATGCTTCTCTAGAAATTCAAGACTTAGAGGCAGTGCATGAATCTTTTCGAGTCAATGGTCTTTGCTTGAAATCTTTTGTGAGTTCATTGAGAAGTTTAAGTGGATGATGTGGATACACTAGTTTGAATGTTTCTTTTTCTTTGTTTATTTTGGTGTTTTATTTTGTTCTGTTGTGGGACAGCTTTTCATGGGATGCAGGTATGGAGATTCTTTGGATGGATGCTCCAACCGATTTTCTAACCTTAACATCTCTAAATGCAACAAGAATCGAAAGCAAGGTACTATACTAATTTCTTCTACTAAACTAACCATCAAAGTTCAAAAATAATTACTTGTAGCATGGATTCAAGACCCAAAACCTCCTATCTACCTCAAGCTCCGGTGGTTCAGGGATGAGACCTTACTTGGATGCTTGATTTGAAGCGCGCAAGCGCTCAAGCTTGAATCCGTTGGTCCCAGCAATAGAACCAAAATGTAGTGGCGAGCAAATCTCTACTGCCAAGACCCACGGACTGCTTATTGTTTCAAGTGTTCCAAGCAAGCACCAATGGCTATCTCTCACATACCCGATGCGCCTTGCCTCTCTATAGATGTTGTGAGCTTACCTCTCAATTGTGTTTGAGAGCGGAATTTTGGTGCTGAGAAGTGCTTAAAAATAGCTAAAAATTATGAATATCAAGGGAAAAATATTCAATGTCGAAGGCGGCAGCTCGACCTAGGACAATTTTAAGTGCCAAAGTGCTTTAAAGGCGCCCGAGCGACACTTGTTGATTTTTCATAATTTTTTAGACAATCGTGTGGGTTGACACGAGTTACCAGCCAATGGAGGATGCCAAGCCGGATGCCCAGGATTTTTCAGAGCTCAATTCCGAGTCCGGACGGGAAAATGGCCAAGAAACCGGTCAAGATGCGAAGAGGTGGACAAAATTTGGCCAAAATGGGCAAGTGACCCTTGGGAGCCCAAAATTTAAATGTACCATGAAACTTTTCATGCATATGAGTGAAAAAACGTGGAGAAAGATGACGCCCGATTTTTGCGCTTCTTGGATGGAGGAGGCATCATGTCTGCTGCAAACAACCCTCCCAATTGATCATGGGGCTTGAATCCCCCCTGTCTGTGGACTCCGCCATGCTTCGCTCCTCCAATGATGGTCTCTGTGAAGAATTCTGATTTCAGTCTTTCTCTCTCCTCCCTCTCTCTCCCCTAAAGGCAGATTCATGTAGTGAAGAAGAAGAAGAAAAATGGATGATGGATGCTTGTCCAATGAAGACTGGATTTCTCCGTGGTGTAAGAGGAAGGAAGAGTGCTGATTGTGGACTATCATGAGCATTCATGGTGGCTGGAAATCAGTCCCGAGATATGACAACTAAGAACCCGCAACCCGCAAAGAACGGTAATCTCATTTTTACAAAGGAAAATGGTGTTTTTATGCAATTTGCTTCATGAATTCTTGTTTCCATGAGATGATTATGCATTATAATGTTGCTTGCAATGTCTTCCAACTATTTGAAATTAGAAAATAAGAAAATCATAAGTGTTGTGGATGAAATTAGTGGTGTAAAACCCGTAAATACACAAAATATGGGAAAATTGGGTGTTTTTGAGATACAAATGGAAAATATACTAAGACACACCAACTAAACTTGTGTTTTTGCTGCAAATGAACCTAAGGGCCACAGCCCACAACTCATTTTGTATTTTCAATCATTTAATATTGTAAAAAATATAAGAAAAATAGGGAAAATAAGAGAAAAATAGGGGAAAAATGGATTTTGAGTGTCGAAAATTAAGGAAAAATAAGATTCATGTTTGTGGATGTATGGGGGGTCTGAATTATGAGATTTGGCCTCAGTTCAGCCCTACCTTTATGTTTTAGTGAGTTTTTATGGCTTTTTATACAATAAAAATGTGAAAAATGAACCCTAAATCTATGCACCATGCACAACCTAAACGGGTGAGGGGGTAGCGTGTATGGAAAGTGTTTAAATGCTGAATGAAATGATAAAAAGATTGCTGGTTCTATGCATACCATATAGATTGATCGTTTATTTAAAATAAGAACCTAGTAGCACGAGGGCTTCTCGGTGCTAGGTTCATGCAACGCATCATACGAGCAATAGTCAAAATTCATTGCAAGAATGATTTTGCACTAAGCACCAATGTTGATTTTCTTAATTGTTTGAGCACGTGGACATTCACAATTTGCATGAAGCATGAAGTTTAAAAGGTATCAGAAAATATCTCCTGGATGCATGGCAATTGCTTTTTAGAGGAATATGACCAACGTTGAGTGAGTAAGGTTGTCCAAGCTGTAGGCTAGGCGTTGGGTCTAGGGGAAAGTGAAGTGAGGAAGCATGGTATATCTCCTGGAAATATGCGAATCGTAAAAAAGAGAAGTTTGTGTGCGTATGTTATATATGTTTAGCGACGCATCGAGGGGCCAATCCCCAAGGTGTAGGAGAGTCGCAGTGAGGTATCGGCAGTCAGCCGTGGGAGGACCTCCTATGTTTGTACTTCGTGCTATTTGGTAATGTGTTGGGACTCCCTCTGAGGAGTGTTAATTGGGTTAGAGTTGGACTACAAGACATGATACAAACGCAAGATGTTTAGGAAGATGGTGTATGTGTCATCCACGCTCCTGGCCGCGAGGCCGTGGGGTTGTTGAGCGCATGATAGAGGTCCGGCTAGTGCATGAGCCAGTGCCGGCCCGTTTTAGGTCCCATCAGTGTTGGTTTCTCTCTCAAGCATGCCGATAGCTCCACGATTCGTGATGCAAGCTCAAGCATCCTCAAGCCTCTTCCTCCAAACTCCATCCGCCATAGCTATGCGTGAGACAAGAGAAGAGAAGAGGAGAGAAGAAGAAGAGAGGAGAAGGTGGAGAGCTTCACCTCCAAGATCCCTCACTCTCACAAGCTCACTCCCTCACACTCCCTCCCTCAGGCACTCACAAGCAAGCAAGCGAAGAGAAGAAGAGAAAAAGAAGAGTCCACTTTGCCACACACCAAAGAATGAGCTCTCATTCACTTTTTGAACTTTATGTACAAAGCCCTAAATTCCATTTGGGCAGTCATCCCCTTTTTACATGGTCGGTCATAGCCTAGGCATCTTGACGTTGATAGTCTTGATCCTACTCATGCTGGACCTTATAGTATTCTACGATTTTGGATGCATGACCTATTTTTATATGCTCTGTGGGGTGAGGCATGTTGTGGTACATCTTTTGTGATTCTCTTTTGTTTACAGTACCATCCTCAGTTTAGTTATCGGCCTTGTCAATGGCATCTTTATGTGCACGCCCAGGAACTGTGTTGGCAGTGTCAACTTATTTCTAACATTATGGTAACACTGCCATGTAACAAGCTATTGGATACACTTATCAGCACCACAATTATGCTAGTGTATTTTCTTCTAAGTGTGGTGTTGCCCAGTATAGGGTGGATAGAGAGTAGCAAGAGTGTTGCTTATCGATTTACTCCCTCTTATCTTGATCTTGAGTTGGATGATAGTTGTCCATATTGGGATTATATTTGTGCTCACATGGATTTGGTTGAGGGTAGTACCTTAGGAAATTTGTCTGTGGCACTTATGCCACCTTATAGTTTGGTAGTTGATGCTCCTCTCCACGAGAAGATGGAGAATTCTAGTGATGCGCCTAATGGTGCTTCTGATATATATGATGTGAGGGTGCTAAGGATTCTTCAAGATCACCTTTCATGTTGTGATTTGCTTGATAGATTTGATGTTGACAATTTAGATGATTTCGGGTTACATTTATTGTTTGTTGAAGAGGAAGACCTCTCTCACTCCATGGGAAGTCTTAGTGCACTCAATCATACCCTCAGTTCACACGAGAATAGACATGCGGAGAGGCATATTGAAGTAATGGAAGGTCAAGCTCAAATGGTGACGAAGATGCGCCAAATGACCTCTACCATGGAAGCATTTGCAGCCAAGTCCTCAATGTGGATGGATTCCCAAATGAAAGGCAAGGAAAAAGAGGATAGACCAAGCATGCAAGCTGAAAGATTGACCATCCCATCCGTGAATGCAGCCTATGCAAGTACCCAAGGTATTTTGGAGGAACGCGCATTCCCAACGTCAGCTTTGAGCAAAGAGAGCCCTCACAAAGGCATGAGGAGCCCACAAACAATGGGATGAGAAGTAACTCTCAGCCACCACCCATGCCCATGCCACCTATGCGTGCTTAGCCGTCTTTTGGAAGGAATCACTCAAACAATGGGTCATTTCTTGGCAGCCCAATGGATTTGCCCCACTTTGGGTATATGGGACAGCCCCCCAACCATGAAAGGGAGTTGAGAGAAAAAATCAATTTCTCAAAGTTTAATGGCCAGTCGTCCTCCCAGGCTGAATTCGAAGAATGGCTCTCGAAGGTTGAAGACTACTTTGACATAATGCCAAGAAATGACGATCAAAAGATACACTTTGCCACAATACACTTAGAAGGCTTTGCCCACACGTGGTGGCGGTACATAAAGAGGAAAAATAAATAGCTTGGTAACACTTGGGATGCATTCAAAGCTCTTATGATTCAAGTCTTTGTATCTCTAGTTGAGAAGGAGAAGCTTGCAAGGCAATGGTATGGCTTAGAGCAACGCGGGATGATGGTGCGTGACTACACAAACCAATTCCTCAATCTCACAATGTATGTTGAGTCCATTAGTGACGATGCAAAGCTTCACAAGTACATTTATGGTTTGGATCCCCAACTCTTAGCTGATGTTTCAGCCCAAAGTTCATCAGATTTTTTCAAAGCTATTGAGTTGGCTGAGAGGTACTCTCGTAAGTACCGCTGAGATGCTTCATTTCAGCATGGACAACAAAGAGGGGCGTCTCAGCCACTGTTTGGGTAGCAAAGAGGACCTATGTAGTCACATTTTGGGCAGCAAAGAAGTGCTGTAAGGCTCGGGCAATTTGGTGCAGGTTCTGGTGGTGGAAATATGCCATTCAGCTCCTCGAAGATCCCCACATACGCCACCTTTAATGCCTCTAGGCAAAACAGTAATTTTAGGTCTGCAAATCAAGGAAGAGCTGAAAATAGACAAGGGAACAGCATGGGTAAAAATGCTTCAACTTTTGGTGGTCAACGCTCTATCCCGATGGACCTCTACAAGGAGAGGAAAGAAAAATGACTTTGCTTTAAATAGGTGGAAAAGTATACAGCCAAGCATGCATCTAAATGTGCTTATAGGAATGCAAAAGCAAGGGTACATAGCATGTTAGTCTTTGATGAATCTGATGAGGATCATGAGGATGCAAGTGCCTTTGCAATCACGGCCAAAAATGATGAGGTTGAAGAGGAATGTGGGCAAGAAGAATTCTTTGACCCGGCTGACACCTTTCCATTTGACCCCGGCGGTCATGTAGATGTAAATATGGGTGATAAGAATGGTTCACGTGCTGCTGCCACTGTTTGTACTATCTCCCTAGATGCTTAGACAGGATCTAAGAGCCCCAACACTCTTCGTCTTCAAGGCAAGATTCATGAGAAAGATGTATTTGTCTTGGCAGATAGTGGTAGCACACATAGTTTCATAAATAGAGCAGTCATGGACATGCTAAAATGTTTTGTCTCTGATTTACAGCAACCAATGAGGGTGCAAGTGGCCAATGGGAGTGAGGAAATTAATACTCATGTATGCTCAGTTGTACCTATTAAGCTTGCTGAAAATTATGAGTAGAAAGTGGATTTGATTGCACTCAATATGGGACCAATAGACATTGTGTTGGGTTGCGATTGGCTGAAAACTTTGGGCACCATCTCCATGGATTTTTCATTGCTGTACATGCAATTTTTCAGGGCTGGACAGCTTGTTCACCTCCAGGCAATAAAAAATAGTAGTGAATGTCAGCTTATTACCTCCAAACAGCTCAAGAAAGAGTTTAAGAAATGCTCCCAAATTTTTGTGCTACAATTAAACAAGGAAAATGCAGATCAGCCCCGAAAAATGCATGATAATTCATCTCTTAAGACTCTACTTGCGGAGTATGGTGACTTGTTTCAATTACCTACAGCATTACCTCCCAAGAGAGTGGTTGATCATCCCATTGAGAGCGGTTGATCATCCCATTGATTTGGAGCCCCACTCCAAGCCGGTCAATAAACCCCCTTACAGGTTGTCCAAATGTGAAAGAGAAGAAGTGGCCAAGCAGGTCAAGGATTTAGTAGATATGGGATTCATTGAGCCTAGCTCATCCCCTTTTGCATCACCTATCTTGCTAGTCAAAAAGAAAGATGGCACTTTCAAGATGTGCATTGATTACAGAGATCTGAATAAGATCACTATCAAGAATAGATACCCTATTCCTAGGGTGGACTACCTGTTAGATGAGTTGAAGGGAGCTAAGTATTTCACAAAGATTGGTTTGAGATCCGGCTACCATCAAATATGCATGCGTGAAGGGGATGAGATAAAGACTGCATTCAAGATTGATCGTAGGCTCTATCACTTCTTGGTCATGCCCTTTGGCTTGACTAATGCACCAACCATGTTTCAAAGCCTCATGAACAAAATACTTTAGCCGTACTTATTCAAATTTGTATTGGTATTTTTTGATGACATCCTCATTTATAGTCGCTCAAAGGAAGCTCATCTTATGCACATGAGGCAGATATTTGATATACTTAGACAACACAGACTCTTTTCTAAGGAGACAAAATGTTCTTTCATGCAGACTGAGGTTGAGTACTCGGGACACATTGTCAGTGAGGCAAGCATTAGAGTTGACATGAAGAAGGTGTAGTGTGTCAGAGATTGGCCCACACCTACAAATACTACCTCTTTGAGAGGATTCTTGGGTCTCTCCTCATTTTACTGCAGATTCATTCGGCACTATGCCACTATTGCAGCTCCTCTCACTAATAGGCTGAAGAAAGAAGCATTTTTCTGGGATGCATTGCCAGATAGAAGCTTTAATCAGCTGAAATATTTGCTTACTTCAGCCCCTATCTTGGTATGCCTTGATTTTTCTAGGGAATTCACCATTCAGTGTGATGCTAGTGGGGGAGGAATTGGTGCAGTCTTACTGTAAGAACGTGGGGTCATAGCTTTTGAGAGCCTAAAGTTGGCTGAAAATGAGAGGCTCATGAATGTCTATGATTAGGAAATGCTGGCCATCGTTCATGCCATCAAGAAATGGCATCGTTATTTGTATGGCAGTCGGTTTAGAGTGAAAAGCGACCATAGAGTACTCAAGTACTTCTTGTCACAGTCAAATCTGACCCCGAAGTAGAGGAGATGGATAGCCACCTTACAGAACTATGACTTTGACATCACCCACACTCGTGGGAAGGACAACGTAGTAGCTGATTCCGTGTCTAGGATGTGGGCATGTAAAGTCTCTGCTATCATGGAGTTACATAGTGATTGGATACATGAGCTTCAGGAGGCTTACCTGTTAGTTGCTGATTTCAGCAATGTATTTCAAAAATTATAGCAAGGACAATGTGTGGAAAACTCTTCGTATCAGCTGAAAAATGGGCTTTTATGCTATAATGGCCGAATTGCCATCCCTCATGCTTCCCCATTCAAGTAGAAAATCATGCAGGAGATGCATTCAGCCCCTATAGCTGGTCATTTGGGAGTCTTTAAGACCTATGACAAAATTGCTAAAAGCTTTTATTGGAAGGGCCTTTGGAGAGATGTGAAAGACTTTGTCTTGGGCTGCATGCCTTGTCAGCAAAACAAGGACAGCACCTTAAAACGAGCTGGTTTACTTCAGCCATTGCCTATGCCTAAAGGTAAGTGGACACACATCACTATGGATTTCATTACAGGCCTACCGGTGACCAAGAAAGGTTGGGACAACATCTATGTAGTTGTGGACAGACTCACAAAGGCAGCCCATTTCATTCCCACAAAGACTCAGTATAATGCTTCTAAAGTAGCTAGCCAATTCATGGAATATGTTTTCAAATTACATGGCTTACAACAGGTCATTGTGCATGACCGAGATGCTAAGTTTATGAGTAACTTTTGGTGGGCATTTTTTAGCTCTATGGGCACTCAGTTAGCCCCTTCCATTGCTTATCATCCACAGACAGATGGTCAAACAAAAAAGGTTAACAAATGGCTGGAAACTTACTTGAGGCATTTCTGTCATGATGTGCAGCATGTTGGGACTCATGGTTGCATTTGGCTGAGTTTGCCTATAATAACTCTATACATGCTAGCATTGGAGTTTCACCTTTTGAGGCCTTGT
The DNA here is from genome assembly GCF_053477565.2 of Lygodium microphyllum. Classification (NCBI taxonomy): domain Eukaryota; kingdom Viridiplantae; phylum Streptophyta; class Polypodiopsida; order Schizaeales; family Lygodiaceae; genus Lygodium; species Lygodium microphyllum. Next base: position 23,999,913 of record NC_141163.1, read on the forward strand.
ATGGCTACATGGTGCCCCTTCTTGTGGTTATCTTCAATGATAAAATAAATCCACAAAGCATGAATAGAATGCAGGCCTTACTTCAGTAGTGTAAAGTTAACTTGAAGAGAGCTCAAGATCAAATGAAGCTTTATGCTGATGGCAAAAGATGGGATGTGGAGTTCCAAGAAGGGGATTTAGTGCTCTTGAAAGTGCCTAAGTCTAGATATGCCTCCCTTAAAGATGGGTCCAGCAATAAGTTGGCACACAGGTTCTATGGACCATACCGGATTATCAAGAGAGTGGGAGACTTGGCATATTGATTGGCATTACCCCCATCTACGAAGATCCATAATGTCTTCCATGTGAGTCAGTTGAAGCCCTTCATTGGCTCAGCAGTGGACTATGTTGAGGAACTCCCACCGATAGATGAAGAAGGCATCATTCAATACATACCCAAAAAAGTCATAGGACAAAGGGAAAAGAGGCTTCGCTCTCGCTCAATCATGGAATACTTGATTAAGTGGCAAGGTTTACCACTCGAGGAAGCTTATTGGAGGCCAACTTCAGTTTTGGAAGAGTTCCCATACCTTTTGGAAGTAGATTTGGCAAAAGTTCCCATACCTTTTGGAAGCAGATTTGGCTGAAATCTAGCTAACTATGGCCCTGTTTTCTCCTAGACTGACTGCAAACAACACTCTGTTTTAAAGCAGATTTTATTCTACACTATGGACAGCAATGCACACCATACATGGGGTGAAAGTACTTCTTGAGAGCTCCATTTTGATGTATAGCACACCCCGTTCGGAGCCTCCCATAGAAGGTTATGACAGATTCACTACCGCAGGGTCCTATAGTAAACAGCTTGCTGTCCACTGTCTGCAACCCGCATTTACTCCAGATATTTGGGTCAAAACTCATGTTTATAACTCCCCAATAAGGCCCATGTATCATACATACCCGATGACCTATCATACACAATAATATATTTTCATTCATCAGTATACCCTTGTAATAATGCCACAGAGTAGTACTCTGATTGGCCCCTCCCAGTTACCACACGTGCCCAAATTGTTTTTTAGGGTAAAAACCTTTGGGTGGGGATGGAATGTAAGAGAGGGGGACTTAATAATGGGGAAATACTAGCCACACTGGCTAGTATATAAGGTGAGAGAGACTTAATTTTTCATCATCAGATAATTAATACAAGTCTTCTTTCTCCTTCACCTTGCTCTCCAAGCTTCCATGTCTTCTCTCCCTCTCTTCCTGTCTTTCTCTCTCCATTTCTAGTCTTTCTCTCTCCTTGTACCTATCTTTCTCTCTCTTCTACTCTTCTTCTTCTTCTTCTCTGTAGTCTTCTCTCTCTTCTTTCTCTCTCCCAGTCCCTCTCCTTGACACACTTCCTCCTGGACAATCCTTTTTATAATGATTGTCACGGCCACACTTGACACACAAAGGGACATAATCCTTCCTCTTTTGCTCATTTGGAAAAAAATCTAGCCACGTGTCCAGATTGTTCAAATCTCTAAGAAACTACACTTATTCCTGCATTATTATTCCTTTTGAAATTAGGATTTCTATATGGTGAGGGCCTCCTCTCATTCCCTAAATATCATGCATGTCCTTGATTCCTTGGCACATGAGGTGTCCCTTGGGTTGGCATGCCTCTTGGCATAAATGGCCTATTAGGAGGTTCTATTGGATAAGTCACATTTTGACTATCCATATAATTATAATTTGTTTGCATTTGGGCTACTTGCTGTTGTAAATGATTTTTCTTAACCCAACATTGATCCTCCACATGATTGTTTCTCATACAATACATGCAAAACAAATTTCTCGGTTGATCAGGAACTACTCTACATGGTGTGGGGCATTTTGTTTGCTAAATGACCAAAACCATGGCATTTTTCGCACCAGGTATTAGATCTTGGTGGTGTGGGATTCCTTTGGCCAAATACTGGAGTTGGTCCTATTGTATTAGCAGGTTGGCTAACATTATAAACACCCTTCGCATTGGGGTTTACTTCAGCTAGAATCTCTTTCTTCATATCTGCCAAAGATTTGGCTATTAGCTTTGCCACCTTAAGCTCATCTAAACTGCGTATTGTAGACGCAATTACTATCGATGGTGGTGGATATATAGGTGGTACCAGATACGAACTTAATCCTGAGTATGTCATTGATGATGGTGCTATGCCTACATTTGTCATGTAAGCGGCCTGAGGAGCTACCGAGGCTCCTACATATGGAGTACTAGCCACCATGGATGGTGACATACTCGAGGGAACTAATCTAGGGTTACTATATAACCCCTTCCTCCTCAACTATCCTAATTGTACTTCCTCCCACCATCGTGCTTCTGTCTTTGCATCTACTAAATTAGTTGGTCGCTTCAAGCTCACATGTTTTCTCACTATTTCTTGCAATGCTTCAATAGATTTTCATTTTTGCATATCTCTGAGAGAGCATTTTGTTCCATCTTCCTAATTAATGTCTCCATCTTCTCAATGTAATGTTCCATAGTTTCTCCTAGGTTCTGCGCTAAATAGTCAAATTCCAATCCTAAACGGTCTTGGAACCCTTGCCGTTCCCTTGTTGGGAATATGTGAAGTTTTTAATCATCATCAATGATCTCATTTGCTATGCATGTAGCCTCTTACTACTGGATATGCATGTCAGGATCATCATCCCAACGAGACCAGAGTATTGCGTGAAATCTATAAGTCACACTGGTGCTCTCATAGCCATATAAATATTATTAATACTTCCTCTAAATCTTCAAAGATTGGAACTCGCTCTTTTGGGTCAGCAAATAATCTACTAAGACCCCAATATTCAACAAAAGTGTCTATATTGTTATCTTCTATTGTATGATCAATAGGAGTGTTATCTGTTGTTCTATGTCCTACCTTTATTGTGGAAGTGTTATCAGAAACCCACAAAATCATCATTGTTTTGACTCTCTTCTTTTGTATCTTCTTCTTTCTTCTCACTAGGAGTTGATCCCTTCTTCGAGCTACCCTTATTGGTACCTCTCGTTCCCTCAAAGCTCTCTACTTGCCTCTCTCAATTGTAATCCGACTTAGTTCCAACAGAAGATGCGTCTCTAGTGACTTTTCTAGTTTCTATTGACAAAGCCCACCTTGCAAGGTATTTTGCAATTTAGCATTCAATTGTTCTAATTGCTCCACTATTCACTCAGTTTTCTTTTCTAATCTTCTTTTGGCTTTCTCTTCATGTGCTAACTTTTGGATTTCACTCATTCACTTTGGCATGTGATGATTTTCCTTATCAAACAAATCCTTCTATCAATCTCTACTATAAGAGACCCTATTTGTGTAAACTCAACTTTCGAATAATGTTAGGTAATTCCTTATCCTTAGCCCCATAGGGTATGTCCTCACTAAGCTTTTCTACTAAACCTAAAACTTCTGCCACTTCAGTGCTTCCTTTGTTTAACTCCCTTCATTATTACTACCCACTGAGACACTTGAGCCTAGTCTATTCTCCTAAAAGTCTTATATGACTCTCTTGAAAACCAATCATAATGGTGGTTCACAATAATGGTATTAAGTTTAATTTCATCGACTAACAATCCCCTTTGCTTTATCTTGAAACATCCAATTCCAAGTGCATAATTGCTCGACATCAACCCACAATTGAAGTCCAAAATGTTTACCCCCATCCACTAAATCAGTGTCCCATGCCTTATTAACGATAACATGCTGTATATCCTTTGGCAATTCAGGAAAGAAACTTTACAAGAAAGCTTCATTGTATCGGTACATTAGAATCTTGTTAGGTTGGATTGAAAATTTGTTGGGTAGATCTCACAATCATAAGTTAAATCCCACAGCAAGGTCAAATAGGCGTAAGATTCTAATCCTAGCTCTATAGCTTCTCCCCATCTCTCAGGGAAGACTCCTTATATGTTGCTCCTACCATAATTGTGGCGGTTTATTATGTGCCTCTTTTAGGATGTTGAACTTTTGAAGAGAGTGTGGTTTTCAAGTGATTGAAAGATCTATTAAATATTTCCTCCCCCTTTCTGTTCCTTGTTAATATCTTATCTTCCACTTAAAATTTATTTCCTTTTTAGCTTATATTTAGATTTAAAACCAGCCAAGATCACCTCCGCTTCTCCTTAATTAACACACTTGCCTTTCCTTGCGAATGCACAAAAAATGAGGGCCCCCTAGAAAGCTCCCAAATACGCAAGAAAAATGGCTATGTGTAAAGCCATTGTATTAATTAAGGTTCAAGGTGGATATTTATTTTAGTAGTCCAACTAATAACCTTCTTTGCATATTTACAATTCACTAAATATCACTATTTTACTTTCATTTTGAACTACAACCTATAATATATAAATTCCATTATCTTCAAAATTTCCACCAAAGAAAGAACTTACTTAAAAACTCTTAATTCGTACTTAATTTTTGCTAATACCTTAATACTATCACTAATATTTACTAATTACTATTTTAGCCCTAAACTATATTTAACAAAGGAAGTACATACAAATGAAGTTCATTCTTAGTAAAATTTTATGAGAACGTTTTGAACAATAAATAAACTATAGTCTCTTTTCAACCTTTCTTCTAAATCACTCGTTATCAAAAGTTATTGATTTTTCATTAATACTATCTAAAAAATAAACATATTATAATACTTACATCTGATCATAATACATCAAACCTATTAACCAGGCATTCCTTATACTGAATTTATTTTGAGTACCAATTTTTATCAATAAAAAATTCCATTTTCTCTTAATATTTACTAATTACTACCCAAAAATACCAAAAACTACTATTTTCACCATTAAAATTCAATAACTTTAACTTCACAAGTCCATTTAAGCTGATATTTAATAGATAAATCCATCATGACTTAATGTAACTCTATTTTGGATCCTCAACCTTAATCTTTTACTAATACTCTTAATTATCACTAATTACAATAAAAAATTACAATTTTTGATACTAAAATGCATATATCTTTTAGTAGATTCACCTCCACCATATTAAACTTTATTTTTAGGTTCATTTCAATACATTCTAACTCTTTTTTAATTTAATTATTATAAACATTATACAAAACTCTTAATTTTTTCTAATTATGGCTTAAAAATAAAGTTTTTACCCTAATTTCAGCCATTTCTCTACCATTTCAATGCAACTAATGCAAGAAGTTTAATTTTTCTCTTCCATTTTACCTTCAAAGATCATAAAATGAATGTATACAACCATAAGTCATACATCCTATCCATTTCTTATTCACTTTTCAAATAAAACATTCATACTTGATTAAAAAGATAATTAAGGATGATCCACAATATTTGAGAGTGTTGGTGCTTGCTCCTCCTCTCCCTTCACTTCTAACAATCTAAATTTTTTTAAATCTTTCGCTTCTCCCACTAATATACACTAATCTCTCCTTAATCGTACTAAAAATTTCTCTCTCTACACTCAATAATCATGGTTAAGAATGGTATAAGCTGAAGGAGATGTAAGAGAGGATCAAACACAGCCAATCCATGCTGGAAATGAGGCAACATTTGCAACAAAATTAGCAACACACTCCTAAATGATGGCACCCATTTTTTCTTGTGTTCTTTCTATCTCTTCAACTCCCTTCTCAACTTCTTGAATAACCTCTTTTTAAAAATAACAGTTTTTCCACCTGAACCGGTTTCTTTGACATCTCTTTACATCTCTAGACCTAATTTGTCCATACCCATAGCTTCTTGACCTAAACTCCATATATGCATGCTAAATTATACCCGTATTTCTACACATCTCCAAAATATCTATGCTTTTCACTAGAAATTTTCCTACATCTACCTTCTATCACTTATTATTTTTCCACTCCCTAAAATCTTTATCTAAAAATACCCAGACTCTCAACTTCTAATTCCATCTCATCACAACCCAAATACGGATTTACAATCTTATTTTTAATTAAATTTTATAAAAAATAGTGCATAATACAGAGCCAAAGCTCTTAAGTTTTGCCAAAAAATAGTGTAAAAATGGCACAAAATAAGCAGTTATCATCTTGCCTTGTTGTTTCTACTTCAACTAAATTTGTAGTGGATATTGAAGGTTCATTGACGTTTTGTTTACCTTTGTCATTAGTTTTGTTATTCTCCCACTTATTAGGATAATTTTATTTGTAATGCCCTTTGCCACTACACCTTCTACAAAGAGGGGTATAGTTTTGATTTTTATAGGTGTTTGGACACTATATAGCTATTTGACCTTCTTATTGGCATCAATAACAAATTACCGGTCCTCTAGGCCTTTGTTACTTTGCCTCATTGGATTTTGAGAATTACCATTATTTCTCCTAAAAGGAGAATTTCTTCCTCGATTTCTATCACTATTGTAATTGTTTCGTGGTAGTGGAGGTCTGCCTTGGATAGGCAATCCACAGGGTCTAAAAGGTTGATTAGGCAGACCAATCATATAAGTAGTATTATTGCGTTCCATGTAATTATAGTTGGTTTGCATTGGACAAGCCTCTTGCTGTTCTTGGCCTATTTTATGCCAACAATTTGTGTCCACATGCCCTGTTTTAGGACAAAAGGTACAAAATGGAGGATGGTTAGGCATTAATCTTGAAAGGCATTGGTCACTCAGTAGCCACATGACCATACCCATGACACTTACCACACTAGATATTTGATTTAGGTGGATTAGAAGTCAAACTACTTGAAGGCGGTTGCGCATTAGTAGCTTGTGTTGTTATCAAATAAATTTCTTTTCGAGGTGCTTGGACCGCACCCATTATTTTGTCTTTTAATTTTTCTAGGGAATTTGTAATAATATTTGCTACTTTAGCTTCATCTAGAGTAGAGTGAGTGTGAGGCATAGATGGCATGTTTGTCTGCATCATATAAGTTGGGATTGAAGGGTACAGATTTAAAGGTACACTTGATACATTGGAACTTGCAGTTGTAGATGGATTTAGGGGAACAGTCACATAAGCTACGTTCTTAGGTATCCCGCTTGATGTGCTAGTGGGATATTCCACTCGAGGTTACTTGAATAGATCCTTCCATCATTGTGGACATCTAGCATATGTTTTAGCATCTGCCAGTATAGTTCGTCTTTGTAGGCTAACATGCTAATGGGATTTGAGATTAAGCCCATTGATAAATTTATACTTTTACGTAGGCTCATCAGGAGCTGGGTTCATCTTTTGAATAATCATTTCTATTCGCTCGATTCAATGCTTAACACTTTCAGCTGCCCCTTTGGGATAAATAGTCCAGAGCTAACCAATCTTGGAAGCCTTGTCACCAAAACTTATCTGAGAATGCTCTTGATAAGGCAGCATAAGTCCCCTTATTTTGAGCATTGAGATTATCATACCATCTAGTTGCTTCATCTTTTAGCGTCGCTAGAAAAATATGAATCTTTTGATCATCGTCCACTATCTCATTTGCTACGTAAGTCACCTCGAACCTTTGCCTGTGAGCATCAGGATCTTCATCCCACAGTCTGCCAAATTGGGTAAAATTAGCTAGTCTTATAGGACTATGAGCCATTGTTTCTCTAAATAATAACCCTAGTCCAAAATCTTGAGTAGAATTAACCCATGTGGGTTTCTTGGGCTCCTTGAATAGGGATCTCAAAGCTATGTCTTGAAATGACTCCCCTTGGCAGGAAATTCTAAATGGGGAATTCTAAATAAGAACCGTAATCCTATATCTGCTACTCACTCTATGATGAATCCCCCACTAGCTCTCTAAATAATTGGCGAAATCCAAAATTCGACTCTAAGTCCCAATCAGTGGATGGTTCTTTACTTCCTACACTTTCTTGTGATGGGATTCTATCAAATGGTATGTTAGGACCAAGCTGCTTCACGTTTGAGCTTGACGCAACATCTATTTCCAAATTCAGCAAAGCATTCACCCTTTCTAGCCTCTCTAGTAGCCAAGCCTCTTTTTGAGCTGCTCAATTCCTTGCAGGTTTGTCTCGAGCTTTAGTTTGTTGTTTCCGTCTCTCCTTCAAAACTCATCCACCACTAATGTCATACTCTGCAAATTTCTTATGACTTACACGTTTTTCCTAAAGCTCCAAAGTTAGGGTTTTCGTGGTTGTATGTGCTTAATAATTTGAGAATAGTTGTCAATTTTGGATCTACTTCTCCATATGGTAGTTTCTCCTTTTGCTCAAGAATTAGGCCTAAAATTTTAGCTACCTTTCTCATGTCTTTTATGTCAAAAGAAAATTTCAAGCCTCTGGATACACATATCCAAGGCAATACATCATTCCATTCAGTCCTTTAAAATGTACGATAAGTTGTACCATAATACCAATCAAAGTGGTATGACACACTAATTGTATTTATTTCAATTTCATCTATTGGCCCAAAATGTGCCACTAAGAAAAGAATGGTTTGCACGCATCCATTATACCTCCAACTCTAAGAGGATAATTGTTCAACATCTACCATTAAGTGTGGACCAAAATATTTGCCCCCCCTCTACTAATTCTTTGTGTCTCTTGCCAATCTAACACTTGTCTTTGGCAATCCTGGGGAAATTTCAAAAAATAGTCTCTTAAGAAAGAGACTTTATAAATCGCTTATTAAATTTACAAAAAGGTACCTAGGATTTAAATATCCTAAGGAGATTTACCACCCGTTGTTTGAGTGTACTTAACTCCTAGTAAACGCACCTAAAAATGACCAGCCAAAGACCACACCAATTTTAGCCAGGTTTCCAAGCCAACTCATAAGGGTTTTTGCATTCGATTGGCATGATCTATCACTAATTTATGTAATTTGGCTAAGCCTTCCAAATATTTATTACACTCTTTTGCTATAGTAGTCCAACTAATAACACACAACGTCCATAAGAACTAAGTAAGCCTACTCAGTTCTTTTTGTTTCCCTTTTTTATAATGACTCATGGCTAGGTCTCTATATTAGGCACTAGAATTCTATTCTAAGCTAGCTATGGTTTCCCCCATCTTGCAGGGGTAGCTCCTAATAATTTACTCTTGCCATACTTATGGTGGTTTATCCAACGATTTATTTATTTGACTTTGAGAAGTTGATTTCAGACTATAGATCTATTAGTGTACTTCTATTTAAGTTTCTCTTTAAATTTTTTCTCAACCCTTTATATAATTAATTATTTTTATTTATTTAATAGAAAATATTCAAAGAAATCAACTAATGTCCCAAAAATCCATAAATCTCAATTTTTCTTTTTTTAAAAACGCAACCCCTCTCTATAAAGTACACTTCACTTCGTTGCTCTTTAATGTTTAAATAATTAATTTATTTTTATTTTTGATAGAGATGTCATTCTTTCCTTTCTTTGATCTAAATAACAAATAAGATAAAAACAAATTCCTTTCCTACTCTCGTGCATACATATACATAGTTCATTTTAAAACTTTGAAATTTTTCATTAATTAATAAATTATGCTAGTGGCCCTTATCTCTTCACTTACTCAACTAACCAAATTGATGTTTATATAAATAAAATATGAAATTTTACAATTGATGCTGAGGTTACCCTCATGCTATTATATTGACTAATTATGAAATCATGTTTTTATTCATGAAATATTTTGATTTAATTTTAAAACAACAATTTATCCATATAATTTATTCTTTAGATAGTAAATAAACTTGATTTCCTTTTGTTTGAAATTGAAAAGATAATGTTCTCATATGAATATTTTCTTAGGAATTAATTTAAATTTATTTATTTATTCAAAAAGCTTAAAAAATTCATTGAGATTTAGAAATAGTATCTTTGAATTCTCCATAAAATATCACAATTTTTTGATGTGCATACATAATTTTCTACTAAAAAAACTCTTATTTTCACTCAAAATAATAAATTTTTAAATTTTAGAAAATAGCAAATCTTGTCCCAAAATTTCAAAAAATTTAAAAAAACTTTCATATCATAGATTCTAATAGAAAAAAATATCAAAATTTCCAAATGTAAATTTAAAGTAGTTTTAAAGCATTTGTAGTGTTTTCCTATTTTTAAAAAATAAAATCAAAGATAAGTAAATATTAACAGCTATTCAAATTAAGAAATCGGGCTTTGGTGCATTGTATAAAAAAAATTAATCTTAAAAGTTTTAACATCATACCATTCATTGTTCTTAAGCAAAGTGAGATGCTTACTTGGTAATTGGCGGGTCGTAGTTGCGTCTTGGAAATCGTGTCTCTGTGGTCCACAGCCAAGGGAAGCTAGTCTATCGATCCCGTACTCTACTCAAAAGTCTTACTTTGATTCCCATTGCTCGAGCTTAATCTCACATTTTCTATAATGATCTTGAAACTTGGAAATTCGAAGTTTTGTAATTATGTCTTTGAAGGTCTACCTTCATAGTCCAGCAAAGGTAAGTCATCGAAGTAGTCTTCCTATTGCAATCACTTTAAACTCTATTCCATCCTTGATTTCCCACACGCTGCTAAATTAGGCTTGAAGATTGCTATGTATGAACTAGGTCTTTACACTTCTTTGAATAAACCTTTTCGATAAGGGTTATTACGAGAATTAAATATCTTCTTCTTCTTCTTCTTCTTCTTCTACTATGTATAAGGAAAAGAGAGCCACCATGGATCAGTTTTGATAAAGGAAGAAGTGCATATAGGGAGGACTCATATAGAGAAGAATGTAGATGTCGTTTTGATGAAGAAGAAACCAACATAGAAATGGCGGAGAAGAAGAAGAAGAGTGGCCGTCCTTGTGCGTCCCCGTTAAACATGCAACCCCCTATCTTGCCTCTTCTCTTCTTGGCACCCCCCAAGATCCTCTCGCCTCCCCTCCCATGGCGCCCCCGGCTAGAGAGGCAATCATACACCACCTCACTTCTTTCTGATACACAAGCAATCCTTCGTCATAATTTCTAACAGAGAAGTGATCATTCAACAAGGGAAGGCAAAACAATTCGTCCTCAAAAATGGCACCTCCTCCCAAGAAATCTCATGCCCTCGACTCTCTCTCTCTCTCTCTCTCTCTCTCTCTCTCTCTCTCTCTCCTCGGATTGCAACGACCTCCTTCTCTCTATCATCCATTTGTTTTTTTTCTTATTTTTTAATTACCTTGCAATTCTTCCCCTAAAAAAGATGGCGACCTCTCCCTCCAATTGATCATGCCCCTCTTCCTTAGCGACCTCTCTCTCCTCTACATTTTCCCATTTTTTATTTCTTCCTCAATCTCCTTCAAAACCTTATCCTTTTTAATCTTGCAGACTATGACAACTAAAGTAATATCCACAACATTAATGTTGTATCCTTTGGAAGACTTGGTGACATCGAGTTTTGTTTATACAGCTGTGCGAATGAACATGGGACCTAGAAATCCCCCTCCTCCAATCCCAAACCTATATACTTCTAGGCACACACACAAAACCCTTCTCCATTCTACGTCTTTAAAATCATTGTATTTGATCATGAAAATCTTGAACAAGACTATTAATATGAAGTATTGCTAAATGCAAGGTAACTAGGTGGAAAAACTCACGGAAGCTCTTTAGACATGGCCTTCGACCCTCCTATATAGCGATACTATTTCCACCCTTCCCCGAAGAGGATGGCAACCCCTCTACATGCTCTCATCTCCCAATGATATCCCCTCATCACGGGGGTTTTATTTTTCTCTTTTCCATTCCATTTTATTTCCCTTCTCACAATCATTTAAGGTGTCCTCTCAAGAATACTCTTTGGATGTTTGTATGAACTCCCAAAGTGCGCCCATTGCAACCAGATTTTTAGCATTTACTTCATGCTAAACCAGATGACAAAGAGCAAGCTCTATATGTTGTTGAATCGGAAATGCCTCACTGCTAGCATTTGAAACCACCCATGGTAATGGACCATCATCTATAAGTAGGGATCTCCCTTTTCTTTGTCCTTGTGGTGCTGCTCCATGAGATTCACACTTTGCAAAGTTTGCTATGCCCCTAGCAATTTGTGCAAGAACATCTAAATGTCTTGATCTTATCATTCCTAAAAGAGCTTTGATCCTTCCCTCTTCTTATCATTTCCACAGAGATTGGCAATGACCTTTTTTTTTTTCCTACTATAGATCCTATAACACTAGTCTCAATGGAACATACTTATTTTTCCTCTTGTTGGACTCCAGAGACCATTTTCCAAAGACACCAACCACAAACAATGCATTTGCATTAAATTAATGTAAGAAATGGTAATAATATGTCAAATGTATAAAAACTTGTAAAAAATGTTGCAATATTTAGCACATTTTTAGGTGTTGTCGAATGTATACAGAGCTCGGAATATTAAAAAGCATACCAAGCTCTGGTCATTATCTCAAAGGTTCACTCCACATTAGCAATAAGAAAACCTCCAAAACTATAGCTTAGATTATCGATCTTTTTCATACATTTTTCAAAATTTCCTTCTTTTCTTTATGCCCTGATACCATGTGTGACATGCCAATTGAAGAGCCTTTAGTAGTGTGAATTTTTGGTGGTCCATCAAGAGATATTCTAAGCAATGCGGTCCAAGACTCCTTGGAATACCATAGATTTTGTCACATAGACTTGCTTGAGCCCACTTCACATAGAAAGGTTTTGGCCATAACGCATAAGGATCAACTTGAATCTAGGTCTCTACATATGCTAAGGTTAGATAATGGACTTGTAGAATCGGTCTTCAAGCATTTGTTTAACATAAATCCACTAAAATTGAAGTGGATCCATGCTCCACTTGGTTCAAAGAGATTGAGAAATGAGGGGGAGTGTAGTACATCAATCCCTCTACCCATAATACATAGTCTCACTTTGGTCCCCTAAAACAATACAAAGTCAAAGTTCTACTTGATTTCCTAATTTGGTTAACATGTGATTTTCTATTAAACACAACTTTGAAGAAATATCCTAGCTAATCGAGACTACCTACCCTTAGGACAAACCTATTTGGGATTTTGCTCTTCGCTTTCCTTTTGAGATGGGTGTTCTTTAGTTTTCTAATTATTTACTACATTTATGTGAACACATAAAGATAGCTTTCTTGATTAACGTTTAAACACTAGATTTATTTACGTAAATTAAATCACAATACTTAAATAATATAAAAAATCCTTGCCAAATAGTTCTTTATACATCGTAAAGGTTGATCTTATTATAATATCCTTTCCCGGTCATAAGGATGAATCCAAAGGTGCAATATACCAAGTTCCTACCCCTAACTAGTAATAGGGCCTTCTAGAAAGACCATCTTGGGGGTTAGGCAAGTCCTAGGTGCATAAAGAATTTATGGCCAAAGACCCCTTAGGACACTTACAGTCTCTTAACCTAATGTCCTCCCTATGGAGAAACCTCTAGCAAATGGGGATCTTGATGCAGCCAAATAAAATCCCTTGGTATAGGATTTTCACTACTAGCCTTGGGGAAGGTCTAGTGCAATTCATATCAACCTATTATTGTTAAGAATCAATTACAATCCTAAATCTCCCAGACACAAACATTTCATTTTATGGTGCGTCAATCAATTCTTAAATGCACAATTTAAAGTGGAATTTACGGTGTTAGGCAATCCCTGCAACAATCCTTGGGTTCACTATTTCCTTTGGGATTTTTCCTAGGGTTTCCAAGTCATGAGTTTCACAACTCTCTTAGGTTACTGCAACTCTACTTCCTCATTTTTGGTTAGGTTCTAGCTCATTTAGTTTTTAAGGTTTTAGTCGTAGATAATTTTCATGGGAAATCTATCTAAGATCCTTTGGGAATTTGAAGGAAGAACCCAATAATTCTTCCTTGCAATCATTTGTCAATGATTATTTGTTCTTATTCCTCTTACACTAGTCTATTTATTCTAGTTTGTTTTCCTCACCCCTTAGGTTAAGTATGCACCTAGAAATATATTATGACCTAGGTATTTAGACCTTTGCAAGGAAGACCCAAGTATCTAGATCCAATTCAAGTAGATTTACTTACCATTTTCAAAACTTGTAGTTATGTTCTAAGACTAACGATATTTTGAAGACCCTTTATTCATGTTAGCTAGATCTAGTATGGATCATAAAAAAGAATCCCTCTATGATTGCAAGAACTTGGTTATGAAATATTCTTACACATTAATAATGAAAGAGCAATTAGGTTTGAGCTATAAATCATCTTTTCATTCTAACCAACCATAGAACTAAAATAACCCAAGTTCTCTTACTCAAAACTTTTCATTTTTTCTTGGTATTAAATAATATTTTTAAAAATATTGAAATACGTTGAATCAATAAACCTTCCATTGATCAATTCCAATTATATTTTTATATTACTAACTTCTCTAAAAGAAAGAACTTGGGATTGGTTTGGTGGAGTTGGTGTGTTGTTGATACTTACTTCTATGTTTTCCACTCCCACACTCGTAGTTCTTGAGCTTCTTCTCTTGGGTGAGATTTCTTGGTGAAGGTGCTTGGCATTGTGCAATGCTCCTTAGCTTTGGAAGTTTTGAAATGTCATAGATAGAGGCCAAGAAAATGGATGTAATGTGGCTCTAGGAGCTTCCTTCATCAAGTATTGGAAGAGGGGAAAGGCACTTGGACTTTCATGGAGGGATAGGGTCCTCCAATGGGATCTTGGTCTTCACATTCTCTTTTCTTCCTTCGATCTCCCTATCTCTGTCTACCTCTCTCTCTCTCTCTCTCTCTCTCTCTCTCTCTCTCTCTCTCTCTCTCTCTCTCTCTCTCTCTCTCTCTCTCTCTCTCTCTCCCCCTGCTTCTAGTAGTAGTTGGCCCAAATAATTATTGTTAATACCTTAAACCATTAAGGCTCTATATAGCCACAAGGGGAGGGGGTGCCCCCTTTCCCTCTTGTTGTTGCCATTGCTCCTCTCTTCTTTGTGACATTCACGACCATCTAGATGTTTTATTGTATGGTAGGGGAAGTAGACCAATCTGCATGTACTAGAGGAAATGATGCTTATGATAGGGTTGGTGATGGCAGCGTGACTATGATGAGATGAAAGGTGGATGACAATAGGATGATGATATGATCCAATGATAGGTAAGTATTTGAGGTAAGCTTTCACATTTTTTATTTTTAAAAATTTCCTATTATTAACTCCCCCCCTAAACTCTATTCACACATGGGAGAGGGCCAAGGAAAAGAAAACTGGAGGTATCAACCAGTAGAGTAATGCTTATTCCATTTCAAAGATATAACCACAACCCTCAATTCTATTTTGAGTTGTGGATATCTTCTTTGTATTTCATTAAATACTTAAGCTCAAAATCTTATTGCATACATGTTTTCTCATCATTATCCTACCAAATGACCCAACCAATCCCTATAGGACTTGCATCAATAATAATAATGATGGGCCTTTCACTTGCATAATCAGCTTTCCTCAATTAGGTGTAGTTTGTAGTAGCAATCTCTTTAGCTTTCCCATTTCCTTCATGTATAGTCTACCTACTAAATTTTTTATCTTTTCTCATTAACAGACACATAGCATCTATAATATGCACAAAATAAGGAATCTAGATGAGTAAAACACACAAACTTCCAAAAATCTCTGCACCTTTGAAATTGATGTGCTGGTCTCCTCCATCTTGTCAATAGCATCCACCTTTATTCGAGATGGTCATCATCCATATGGACCATACATATGACACACAATCAAGACCTCATTTATCCCAAATATTGAATTTTACCTTGAATGAGTGAGATTCATCTCTTCGAGTCTAATCAAGATATTCTCACATAGTTGGCTATGTGCACTACAATAAATCTAATATATCCATTTTCAGCCAAAAAAGCATAGTAATATGTGGTATGTAATCTTGCAATACTTTTTGCATTCATCATATAAGCAACCAAATTCATTACTGCTTGTGGCAAAGAGCACATCCGTCCTAACCCTAATGGTGTTTTCATACTTGTGAGATCTCTACTTTCTATATCAAGTTGGAACTAATCATAATCAAAATATAATTCACCCAAAGAGTAAATAGCTCTTCTAAAAAAAGCCTATAAAAATTCATCCACAATTGGACCCCTTTGTATATTTCTTGATGGTCACTTTGTTAACCAATTGTATATCTTGAATAAATCTCAATGTTCCATTTTTCTTGGGTATTGTAAACCAATTGCTTGAATATGGAGTTGAAGAAGGATCCAAAACTTCCCATTGTAATCTTCTCATTTAACAAACGAATCAACTTGGGTAGATAAGCTTTAGACACTTGAATTTGCTACAAATTCCAATGTATACGTGGGATAGTAAAGATGACCATAGATACAAATATACCTAGATCAACAGAGTCAACTTTGTGTGGTTGAAATGCAAATTCTCTACCATGTCTAAAAAGCATATCCATACAACACTACTTCTCTATAGGTGTAAGAAAATCATCATAGTCAATCTTTAGTTTCTTGAGAGACACTGTTGTAAACTGAGGCCTAATATTTTTTTGGTCTCACAAAGTGAGTTGATGAGAAGAATTCAATCTTCTCCTCATTATTAGGAGGCAATGGTAGTGCATTATATTTAACCTTTTTGTCCACAATTTTATACTTTGTATCAATCCTTACTTTATGTAATTCATTTGAACATATACGTTCCTACTTCACAAGCTCTTCAATCACCTATATCCAAGGAACACGCTTGAATCATGTTATTTGCTAATTTTAGCCTAGAATTTACCATAGTTGAAAGTTCAACCATGGTATCGGCATAAGACATCCCATCATATATTCCTGATATCTATTCTTGAGCTTCTGATAATCCACGTGCTTTCATGTCTTCTTGTGCCCTGTGAATATACTATTTTGTAACCATTTGCATGCTTTCAAACCTTTGGAAACATATTTAGTACTTGCTGAAAATCCAATACAACCTATAGATTCAAAGGTTTGATCCAATACAACCTATAGATTCAAAGTGTTTGAACCTACTATATGAGACAAAAGCCTTTTCCATCTTGCACAATCATAGTCTTGCTTTATAATGGTATTTGCTAAAAATCCTTTGTTTCACTAGAATCCATGAATTCTTTCACATTAGGAGTCAAAGATAGTCTATTAGACTATTGCAATTTCTTATATGATTGAGACAAATAGCAAGAAACTACACAACATGCTTTCCATCATAACTTCTAATTCTTGCATGTGCTAAAGTATCATCCAAAGGTTTTCATATGCACTACCATACTGCATGATTGCATGTGTATTACTATAATATATGGTTTCCCATTAGAATATGATCTATACAATTCCTCAAGAGCATTGTTAGTAGCTTGTACCGTCCATCCCTGATCCACACAAAGGTCTTGATGAGAGGATTCTAATGCACAATCTTTGCAAATTCTAGAGTTTATATGCTCAAGTTATGGTCTTTTGACTAAAAAATTACTTGAAAAGTTTTGTAATGGTAACCTCACCCTTATTTGTCCTTATAAAATAACCTTAGAATCCCAAAAAGCTTAAAAGGCCCAAAAGTGAGTCCAAATCTTCCTAATGGTTAGTTGGATGACTTGGTATGTGCTATTACTTTTGGGAGTTAATCATGGAAATCCATAAGGGATGATTTGTTGTTGCCAAACGAGTCAAACGTACACTTTGTATCCCCTTCATGTATCTTGTATAAATACTTATATAATTGTAGTAAGAAAACATCCAAATATATCTTTATGGTATCATTGGTTGTGACACATGTCTAGAAAGGAAATAAATACCATCTCATTTGGATTACTTACCTTCTCTTGATTTTTCTAAAATTTTAATTTATGAGCATTGTACTTATAGAAATCATGCATGTTCAATCCATAAGAAAAATGTAAACAAGAAAAAGGAGTGAGCCAGTTGACTTAGTGCATAGTGATATATGTAGATCTATGCTTATAATATCTAGGGACAAACATCCTATTTTATCACACTCATTATGATGCATCTAGAAAATTGTGGAATTTCACTATGGGTAGGAAAAATGAGAAATTTTATTGCTTTCAAAATCTTTTGGTACTTACAAAAAATTAGTTAATCACAGAATTGATAATGGTGGAGAATATGTCTCTCATGAGTTCCAAATTCTTTTTGAAGCGTATTGGATAAAAAGGAAACTCATAGCACCTATGGTAATTCTTCCTAAAATAGTTTTGTAGAGTATATGAATAAGATGATAAATGAAAGGACATTGAGCCTAATGGTAGTCTTACTCAAGGATTTTGGGTTGAGGCTATGGTGAATCTTGTATATTTGATAAATAGGTTGTCAAATTCTACTTTGGATGGTGGCATTCTAAAAGAGACATGGTTGGGGAAGACACCCTCTTATGATCACTTAAGAGTATTTGGATATGAAGCTTATGTACATGTACCAAAGGAAAATTGTAGCAAGTTAGAGACAAAATTGTTGAGATGGCAAGCTCAACACATGTGGACATGGATGATGGACCGCCTGGTTAGATGGGTCCACATGTCTACACTTAGCACGTCGGTGGTCATTATACATCTCACATGGCCACTGACTCATTACTTATTATATTTAGGTTGTTACACCTATTTACAGCTGGTATAGTCATAGCGCCAGTCGACTAGTGTAGTCGGTTATGCATTGTTTGACTTAGTAGGCCACTTTCCTTTTATGTTGTATCTTATCTATATATTGAGGAGATTGTAAAGTGTGTGGAAGAAGAAGAAGAAATCAGCAAGAAAACGTTTTGGCCTCCATCTCTCTTCTTGTCTCTTGAGTGAGCTTCTCCTTGTGCATTCTGTGTGTGTTCGGCGCAGCATCTTGAGCAACCCCCTCCACCACGCGATTCTTGACATGGTATCAGAGCCGCGCCATTGAGAGAGGCTGATTTCGAAGGTTGAAGCAAAGGAAAAGAAGCAAGGTTCGAGCAAGCAAGCCACGGGTAAGAAGCTCTCCCATCCTTCAACTCTTTCTCTTGGATAGTGCCTCTGGAGGCACCGGAAGCAGGGCAGAGCAAAAATCTCAGATTGCAATGAGATTTAGTGTGTGCGAAGAGTGCTGTGTATTCTGCAAATAAGCCCTTTGGGCCTTTCCCGCAGTTATTTTGGGCATCTGAGGCCGTTTCGGGGCCCGTTTTAGAGCCGCAAGGTTGCGGACAGCAGTTTCAGGGTACGCTGTGACTTCGACTGTATTGACCGAAAGTGAGTGCGCAGGTTACAGATTTCAGATCTGTAAGTTCAAAGGTGTTTACCAGTGAGTAAACACAAGGTTGATCTGCAAACAGGTTGCAGATTGCATGTATTGTTGAGTAGACAGTGAAAAAGGCTGTCTAGTGTATTGCTGTGCACTACAGGTCCAGGGTTGCAGAAGATTTGCTTGCTGTTGGTATTAATTTTGTGATAATGGCAGAGAATAGTGGAAGCCCCATCATTGAGAAGCTCGACAAGAATAACTACCCTTCATGGAAGTTCCGTGTCACGAACTTCCTTATTGGAAAAGGCCTCTACGAGTTCGTTTCAGGTGAAGAAAAGGAGCCGGAGATGAGTGATCCTTCAACTGCAGAAGAGACAAAGGCACGGAAAGAATGGAATGCAAAGGATAAAAAGGTCATGTATTGGTTGTCTGCAGTAATTGACAATAATATGCTGGGACACATTAGAAATGCAGAGAATTCATATGCAGCTTGGACCATACTTGAAAGTATGTTTTCTGTAAATATAAAGGCACGAAAGATTCAACTCAAGCAAGAGTTGAATACATTAAAGAAAGGGAAGATGTCTATCAATGAGTATGCACTGAAGGTAAGAAGCATTGCAGATGCATTGGCAGCGATTGATGCAATGCCCGATGATGATGATTTGGTGTCGTCTACCTTGGGTGGACTTAACAATGAAAAGGCTTGGAAGTCTTTTGTAACTTCCGTATATGTCAGAAAGCCATTTCCAGATTTCGATGAGTTGGTCTCTCTAATGATCACTGAAGAAATCAACATGCAGAGTGAGACATCTGAAAGAAGTGGTGAACAGGTCCAGGTTTTCTACTCCAGTTCAGGAAGGGGACGTGGTAGATTCTCTTCAAGAGGCCGTGGTACAGGACGTGGTAGTGATAACCAGCAAAATAGATTGAATCAGCAATTTGGCGATATGCAGGTTTCAGGAGGTCGTGGTAATTTTAGAGGCAGGGGGAGCTTTAGAGGAAGAGGTGGATGGCAGAACAGAGGTTCTAACAACTCTGGTATTGTGTGCCACTACTGTGGCAAAACAGGTGATATTGCAGCCAAATGTTATGCTAAGAGAGATGATATCCGCAGTGGTAAGTTGCAGCAAGGAAACTATGCATCGTCTTCACGATAGAATGAAGACAAAAATGAACGTTTGTTCGTTATGCAGCATATGCTGAATGCTGTTACAGGAAAGGGAATACATGAAGATGTTTGGTATGTTGATTCAGGTGCATCCAATCATATGACCAGCCATGCAGAATGGTTTGGAGAGATGCAGGATTTGCAGAATGCAGGTTATGTGCAGACGGGTGATGACTCATGCCACCCAATTTCACAAATTGGAAAAGTTCCCTTGTCCTTGCATGATGGTAAGACGAAGAGTCTTTTAGATGTATTACATATGCCATCTATTACAAAGAACTTGGTGTCAGTCGGTCAAATGGTAGAGCAAGGGCTGCAAGTCAGATTTAATGCAAAGGGCTGCTTTGTAGAAGACTTCAATGACAAGTGCAGGTTTGAGCAAAGGGAAGTAGAGTTGGACGTATGTTCACTCTAGATGCTGGAATTCCTACTATGAATGCTGCTATGTATGCCAAAGGAAAAGGTGTTGTTGCAGACATTGAAATTTGGCACAAACGCATTGGACATGCAAATGTACAAAGGCTGAAATTAATGCAGTCCAAAGGGTTGGTTACAGGTTTGCCTACATTTAAAGTTGCAGAATTTCAGAAGGTATGTGAAGCATGTCAGTTTGGTAAGCAGGCAAGACAACCCTTTTTACATGACAGAGATGTAAGCAGAAATATCCTTGATGTTGTTCATACAGACATTTGGGGGCCTACACAAAATGTATCTCTTGGAGGTAGTTCATACTTCGTCACATTCATTGATGATTGTTCTAGAAAGCTGTGGGTATATTTTATGAAGGAAAAGAGTGAAGCTTTTGAGTACTTTAGAACTTTCAAGGTTGCAGTTGAAAGAGAAACAGGCTTGAAAATAAAGTGCTTGAGGTCAGATGGAGGGGGAGAGTACCTCTCCAATGAGTTCAATGATTTTCTGAGGTCTCATGGGATAAAGAGACAGTTCACATGCAGGTATACCCCACAACAAAATGGGGTTGCAGAAAGGAAAAACAGGCATATTGCAGAAGTTGCACGTGCCTTGATGGCTGAAAAGAATATGCCTAAGCATTTTTGGTCTGAGGCTGTTCATACTGCTGTTTATATTATGAACAGAACTCCCACAGCTGCAGTTCATGGTATGACCCCCGAGGAATGTTTTACAGGTAAGAAGCCTGATGTTTCACACTTGAAAGTGTTTGGCTGCATTGCGTATGTTCATGTGCCAGATGAGTTGCGGAAGAAACTGGATCCAAAGGCTGAAAAGTGTGTCTTTATTGGATACTCTTTAGAGCAGAAAGGGTATCGCTGTTACAACCCTGTCACATGTAAGTTCAGAGTGAGCAGGGATGTCATCTTTGATGAAATGAGCAGTTGGTATGCATCTAGTGGTGATGCATTGGATGATGATGATGATCATGACACTCATGTGCAGGCTGAAAATCAAGAATCACGAACTCTTAGCGGACCAGAGACATCATCTGGTAGTCCTTGGTCTGGGAGACTAAGGAGTAGCTCTACATCTTCAGGTGCATCTAGTAGCACTACAGGTAAAGACAAAGGAAAGAGTAAAGTGTCAGAAGGCATTGATGTAGTTCTTGATGGAGACTCCAGTGGCTCAGAGAGCTTGGATGATGAGCTTGGCATTCCTTCAGTGAGGACTCCAGGTGTGCAGAGAGCACGCGTTAATGCAAAGACTCCATTGAGTGATCCAGTGGTACGCAGGTCTAGCAGGGTGAGATACCCTGTTAAAAGATTTGGTTTTGAAGGTTATGCAGCTCACCATTATGCTTATATGGTGAAACTAGTTGAGGATGTTGAGCCCACATGTTTTGAGGAGGCTGTTGGTCATGCTCATTGGGATGCAGCAATGGATGAGGAGATGGCTGCATTAGAGGCCAATAAGACTTGGGATCTAGTATCATTGCCGAAGGGAAAGAAAGCTATTGGATGTAAGTGGGTTTATAAGATTAAGCACAATGCAGATGGTTCTATTAGCAGGTACAAAGCTAGGCTGGTTGCAAAAGGCTATGCCCAGACATATGGCATAGATTATGATGAAACCTTCAGTCCAGTTGCTAGGATGACAACTGTCAGATGTGTGATTGCTTTGGTAGCAGCCAAAGGTTGGAGGTTGCAGAAAATGGATGTAAAGAATGCCTTCTTGCATGGTGATTTGCAGGAAGAAGTGTATATGGATCAGCCAGCAGGTTATGAAGATTTAGAGCATCCCATGTATGTGTGCAGGTTGAAGAAGGCACTCTATGGGCTCAAGCAAGCACCTAGAGCATGGTCTGACAAGATTAGAGAGTATCTTGTCAATATTGGCTTTTATGTTTCTGATGCTGATCACTCACTTTATGTGAGAAAGGGAGATGCAGGTTTGGTCATCATAGTCATCTATGTGGATGACTTGATTATTACAGGTGATAGTGATAGTGGGATTGCTGAAGTCAAGGGATGTTTGAAGATGAAGTTTGAGATGAAGGATTTAGGTGAGCTAAGGTACTTCCTTGGCATTGAGGTGCTCAGATGTGATGATGGTATATGGCTGTCCCAAAGACAGTATGGCTTGGATATGTTGTCCAAGTATGGTATGACTGCATGTAAACCACTTTCAGTCCCATTGGAGCAGAATGTAAAGCCGAGTGCTGATGTTGGGGATGAGATAGAAGACCCTACTATGTTCAGGAGGATAGTGGGGAGTTTGATCTACATGACCATTACAAGGCTAGACTTGAGCTACGCTGTTGGTCTTGTGAGTCAGTTTATGCAAGTACCTAGAAAGCCACATTTGGATGCAGTCAGACGCATATTGAGATATGTGAAGTCCACATTACATTATGGACTTTTCTATGAGGCAGGTACAGATGTACATGTATTTGGATACAAAGATGCAGATTGGGCTGGTAGTATGTCTGATAGAAGATCTACCAGCGGATACATGTTCTCTCTTGGTAGAGCAGCAGTTGCATGGAGCAGCAAAAAGCAATCTACAGTTGCTTTGTCGAGTACAAAGGCTGAGTATAGAGGTGCTGCTGTTGCAACATGTAAGGTAGTATGGCTGCAAAAGCTATTGGCTGATTTGGATGTCCAGGTGGAAGGTCCAATTGTCATTTATTGTGACAACATGAGCAGTATACAGTTGGCTAGGAATCCTGTGTGCCATGCCAGGACAAAACATATTGAGGTACACTACCACTTTGTGAGAGAGAAGGTACTAGCAGGTGAGATTGACTTGGTGTATGTCACCACACAGGATCAAATAGCTGATATCTTCACGAAGGCATTGGGTATAGAGAAGCTTCAAAAGTTTCGAAGCTTACTTGGAGTTGCAGAGATGCAGTTGAGCTTGAGGGGGAGTGTTGAGATGGCAAGCTCAACACATGTGGACATGGATGATGGACCGCCTGGTTAGATGGGTCCACATGTCTACACTTAGCACGTCGGTGGTCATTATACATCTCACATGGCCACTGACTCATTACTTATTATATTTAGGTTGTTACACCTATTTACAGCTGGCATAGTTATAGCGCCAGTCGACTAGTGTAGTCGGTTATGCATTGTTTGACTTAGTAGGCCACTTTCCTTTTATGTTGTATCTTATCTATACTTTGAGGAGATTGTAAAGTGTGTGGAAGAAGAAGAAGAAATCAGCAAGAAAACGTTTTGGCCTCCATCTCTCTTGTTGTCTCTTGAGTGAGCTTCTCCTTGTGCATTCTGTGTGTGTTCGGCACAGCATCTTGAGCAACCCCCTCCACCACGCGATTCTTGACAAAAATCCATTGAATGCATCTTTTTGGGGTATGGAAAGAGTGGCAAGATGGATTATTGTCTTTAGAATCCAGAAGGTAGGAAGATTGTCCATAGTAATGATGTGACCTTCAATGAGAATAGGATGTATAAGTAGCCTCTTAATTGAAAACAAAGAAGGTTACTTTCTAGGATATAGTGCTACCTATTATTTTGCCACATAGTCCTAAGTGGAAATGTTAAAGGATGTGGATCTAGGGCATGACACAAGCTATGGTGGATCAAAGATGAAGACCAAGTTCATAATGACATACACAAGTAGAGACAAACTGTTACACAAGTGAATTAGGTTCCAAGATAGATTAGCTTGGACTCATAAATACAATCTTGTGTAGAATTGACAATGACAAGACACTTAACTGAAAGTACAAAGCATCATGACATTATATTCATTTCATAGTCAAGTACAATGCTTTAAAGACTTTGAGTTGTTCCACTCTCCTCACTGTGCATATGGGATTCAGGATAGCTCCTCTTGGAGCATACATCATTTTTCTATTTCTCAACACCCCCCCTCAAATGATGAGTCCCTACACTTGCTCGCTTTTGCCCCCCCTACATGATAACATGGCCCGGAAGACTAGCTCATAGGCAGCCTAGTCAAGTTAAAGCTTGAGACTTTACTGTTAGAAATCAAGCTCACCGTCAGTGTGTCTTCATCTATGACCGACATCTATGATAGCTAGTGTGTACAGCTGTCTACATGTGACTACATTAAATAAGTCGGGTTAGTAGTCAGTCAGTGACCTGACTAGAGTTAGTCAGTCTAGTCTACATTTACACTAGGTCACTTTATCTTGTAGTGTGTGTGTCCTTTTCAGTTTAGTGTGTGGAAATGAAGGAATGAGCTTGAGAGCCTGAAGGCTCATGGATATGGAGTCTTTTCCTTTCTCTCTCTCTACTCTTTGAACATGGTATCAGAGCTTCATCCATGAGGCTGTGGGAGAATGGGCATGACAACTTGCAGTGCAAAGGAGATGGAAGTAAGGAATGAGGAAGAAGCTGGACACTTGCAAATAAAGCCATAGTCAAAGGAAGGAATCAGCGTGGACTGTCTCTTGAAAATCAGCGTGGACTGCCTCCTGAAAATCAGCAACCTGTATCTGAAAATCTGCGCCTGCTGATCTGAATGGACAGCAACCTGTATTTGAAAATCTGTGCCTACTGATCTGAATGGACAGCAACCTGTATCTGAAAATCTGCGCCTGCTGATCTGAGTGGACAGCAACCTGTCAATCTTCAGTGGGGCACTTGGACAAGGTTCATAGAGCATGTATGCTCACTATTGAAGGTATTTGAAGTGTGCAAGGAGTAAATTCTTGTGAGGGAGCTCTGTTATGAGCTGGAGTGACAGACACAGACCTGTAATCATTTCTGAACTACTGTAAACATGAATGGACAGCATGCATTCAGTCATTATTGACACACAGGAGCCTTGTACTACACTTAGAAGGCATCTTTGGAGCACAAGAATGTGTCAAAGCATGTATACATTGGATCAAATGTCTTGGAGCTGAGATCTCTTGCTCAGAATACTCAGATCTGAAAATCAATGACAGGCTGAAAACTGTCATACACAGTCAATGACAGAATAGTCAGATCTGAAAATCAATGACAGGCTGAAAACTGTCATACACAATCAATGACAGAATACTCAGATCTGAAAATCAATGACAGACTGAAAACTGTCATACATAGTCAATGACAAGTACTGTGCATTACTGAAGCAATACAGGTCATCTTGGGGGTTCCATCATCTATATGAACTGGCCTATACATGCTGAATGCATGGGGAATTGAAGCAAGCAATGAGCATCATTGAAAACTGAATTTTGAAGCTGAAATAAATGCAGTTACACTGTCCTGGTTAATTACAAACAGCTCATGAGGTTTATGCCATTGGTCAATGAAGACAGGTTGTCTATGCTTACTCAGATGCTCATGTATTGAACTTGCCACTACAAAATAAATGTATGACATGGTCAAAATACATTTTGGAGCTGCTTGGAGCTTGGTATGCTGAATTCTGGTTGACTGCAACCTGAAACTGAATTTGTTGACACTTGTATGTGCTGGTTATGCACTGTTCTGTGCCCTTATGATCATGTCTTGACTGCCAAATGTACTAGCAGCTACCCGGGAGATTTTGGAACATGTATGACATGATTACCACTCAGTTTTGGACTTGAAATTGCTGCTGGTTACTCACAGTTTACAGTTTTTAGACTGCATGTATGTACCCTGGTAGTGAGGTTACATAAGCTTAAGCTGAAGCAAACACATAGCTTATGTATTGACAGTTATATCTACAGTTGAGACCACTTGTTTGAGGGTTGTTTTGGGGTGTGAGTGGGCTGAAATACCCTGGTTTTTTTCTGCAATTTAGTGCAGAAAACTGTCATAAACTGTTACGGACTGAACTTAGTCAGTCATACTTATTGGACTGCAGGAAGTCAGGCACTTGATAGACAATCTATTGCATCATGGCTAATGCACATGGGACAGACAATATCACTCAGATAGTTGGAGAGAAGTTGGATAATAAGAACTTTACATTATGGAAATTCAGAATGAAAAACTTTCTGGTTGGCAGAGGTTATTGGGATTTATGTACAGGAGATGAAGTTGCTCCTGAGTTGCCTGCACACAATCCAACAAGTGAACAGAAAAGAGCCTACAGGCTATGGAATGAAAGAGCATGCAAGGTGCTGCATTGGTTTTCCTTATGTATATCTGATGCTATGGTAATTCAAATCATTGGATGTGAGACTCCGAAGGATGCTTGGGACATACTGATGAAAAATTATGGAACCATGACACATGCAAGAAAGATCCAGTTGAAACAGCAGTTCAACAACATGTCTAGGAATGGCAAGAGCATCCAGACGTATACCACGGAGATTAAGACCATAACTGATCAATTTGCTACTATTGGCTCAAGTGTATTAGAAGATGATATGATTGCTGTTGCTTTGAATGGCTTAGGCAAATAGTACAAAGCTTTTGACACTTCCATTTCTGTCAGAGAAGAGCCCCCTAGCTAGGAAGAGCTAGTTGCTTTGTTGCTGCATGAGGAAGTCAAACTTGGTTTGAATATAGGTTCTAGTGCATCTCAGAGTAGAGACAGGTGTTGTACTCTAGCCAGCGTGGCAGAGGATCTAGAGGTCGTGGTTCATTTCGAGGTCGTGGTGACACTCGTAATACTTATGGACAGCAGCAGCAGCAAAGTAATTGGCATGGTGAAAATACACAAGGCCAGCGTGGATCTGGTGGGTTTAGAGGCAGGGGGAGATCACCCCGAGGTAGAGGTGGTGGTTCTGGTTCATGGCAGTCGTCTGATCAGTCCAACAGGGACAAGGACTACCATTATTGTGGCCGATATGGGCATATTGCAAAGGATTGTTACAAGAAGCAAGGAGATATGAAGGCAAAGGGCAGACATCATGGGCACTATGCATCTTCCAGTGGTGCTCATGATGAGTCAGTTGATAGACTCTTTGCCATGCAGCATGTATCTAAAAATGCATCGAGACATGATAGAGATGACAGATGGTACATTGACTCTGGAGCGTCAAACCACATGACCCCGCATGGAGAGTGGTTTGATGAGATGATTGCAGGTACACATGGTCATGTATGTACTGGGGATGATACCCAACATGACATAAAGCATAAAGGGATTGTTCCATTGATGATGCCTAATGGCAAGAAGAAAGGCCTGCATGATGTCTTACATGTACCGACCATAACAAAGAATTTGTTGTCTATGGGTCAAATGGCAGAACAGAATCTGCAAGTGAGGTTTAACAAGGATGGATGTTTCATTGAGGAGTATGGAAATGGCTGCAAGCTAATTGCCAAGGGCAGAAGGGATGGTAGGATGTTTACTTTGGAAGCGACCATTCCTGAACTTAAAGCAGCTATGTTTGCTCATGATGAGAGTGCCATCAGAGATATAGAGATCTGGCACAAGAGAATCGGACATGTCAATGTACAAAAGCTGAAATCTATACAACAGAAAGAAGTAGTACTTGGATTACCTAAATTCAAGTATAATGATTTTGGTCATGTATGCCTTGCATGTCAGTTTGGGAAGCAGGCACGATTTCCTTTCATGAGACATGTAAAAAACAGCACTAGGCCTTTACAGTTGGTACAATCTGATGTCTGGGGTCCTTCACATAATGCTTCTTTTGGCGGTGCACGATATTATGTCTCATTTATTGATGATTTCAGTAGGTATACTTGGCTTTATATCTTGAAACATAAGGATGATGTGTTTGATGCATTCAAAGACTTCAAGAAACATGCTGAAAATGAATTGGGCTGTTACATATCATGTTTGAGATCAGATGGAGGAGGTGAATATGTCTCAAACTACTTTGACAGGTATCTTGCTAAACATGGGATCAGAAGACAGCTCACATGCAGTTATACGCTGCAGCAAAACGGTGCTGCAGAGAGGAAAAACAGGGTTTTGATGGAGTCAGCTAGAGCTATGCTGAATGAAAAATGTCTGCCAAATGGTTATTGGGCTGAAGCAGTGGTGACTGTTGTATATGTGCTGAATCGAACCCCTACAGTAGGGATTCATGATGTCACTCCGTATGAACGGCTGTATGGTCATAAACCTGATATTTCACACTTGAAGGTATTTGGCAACATTGCATATCTGCATATACCGGATGAGAAGAGGAAGAAATTGGATCCTAAGGCAGTGAAAAGTGTGTTTATTGGATATGCACAGGAACGGAAAGTTTATCAGTGTTATGTACCTTCTACGCATGAGACACTCATAAGCAGAGATGTGGTATTTGATGAGTTAGCATCTTGGTATGGGAATCCTGTTGCAGTGCCTACTGATGGCTCACCCAGTATGAGTCATGCTGAAAATACTCCTGCAGAGAGTACTTCCATGACTGGTCAGACAGGTGATGTATCATCTACAGTGAGTCCTTGGACAGGACGATTACGGAGTCGCACTACTGCATCCACTGACACGGATATGTCAGTGAGGGGGAGAACAGATAAGGGAAAAGAAAAGGTTTTTGAAGATGTAACAGGTCCACTCACTGCAGGTTATGATTCATCTAGCAGTGACAGCTTAGACAGTGAATTGGGGATTCCGTCTGTTATGACGCCAGGTGCTAGGCAGAGCCGTTATGTACCGCCTCATGAGAGGCAAGCTCACAGTGAGCCACAGCTCAGGAGATAAGAGAGGGTCAGACGACCTGTTGACAGGTATACTTACACTGGATATTCAGCCCGTCATTATGCTTATATGACGAAAGTAACAGGTTTTAGAGAACCAAGTAAGTTTGATGAGGCAGTTTCAGATGAGAATTGGCGTGCTGCTATGGATGAGGAATATTCAGCTTTGGCTGAAAATTGTACATGGGATTTGGTACAGTTGCCTGAGGGCAAAACACCTATTGGATGCAAGTGGGTGTATAAGGTAAAATGTAAATCAGATGGATCATTGGAAAGATATAAGGCCAGGCTGGTTGCAAAAGGGTATGCGCAATAGTATGGTCTTGATTATGAGGAGACTTTCAGCCCTGTAGCAAAGATGGATACAGTTAGAACTGTGATTGCTTTGGCAGCAGAGCTAGAGGCTGGAAACTATGGCAGATGGATGTAAAGAATGCATTTCTCAATGGAGAATTACAGGAAGAGGTTTACATGGAAGAACAGCCTGAAGGCTATGTACATCCAGAATTTCCAGCACATGTATGTCGGCTGAAAAAGGCATTATATGGGTTGAAATAGGCACCCAGAGCATGGAATGCTCGCATCAGTAGTTATTTACAGCAACATGGTTTCCGATTGGGAGATGCTGATCATAGTCTGTTTGCGAAGAAGACAGATAGTGGCTATGTTTTTCTAGTTGTCTATGTTGATGACTTAATCATTACAGGAGATGATGAAAATGGGATTGCAGAAATAAAGACATGTTTACAGGCTGAGTTTAAGGTCAAGGATCTTGGAGAGTTGAAATATTTTTTGGGGATTGAGGTTGTCTCTACACCTCGAGGCATATGGCTGCTACAGAAGCAGTATGCTCATGACATCTTACAGAAATATGGTATGGCTGATTGCAAGCCTATGGATACACCTTTGGAGCAGAATGTCAAGCTGCAGATTGATGTTGGGACAGAGATTGAGAATGTTACTATGTACAGACAGATGGTAGGCAGCTTGATCTATCTCACGATCACTAGACCTGACTTGAGTTATGCTGTGGGGCTGATCAGTCAGTTCATGCAGAAGCCTCGCAAACCACACTTGGATGCAGTCAGAAGAATTCTGAGATATGTAAAGGGTACCACAGATCATGGGCTGTTTTATGCATATGGGAAAACCCTTGACTTGATGGGGTACACTGATGCTGACTGGGCTGGTTGCACATATGAAAGGAGGTCAACCAGTGGCTATGAATTTGAATTGGGTAGTACCATGATTAGTTGGCAGAGTAAGAAATAGCCTACAGTTGCATTGTCCAGTACGGAAGCTGAGTATTGTGGTGCGGCCTTAGCGGCCTGTGAAGCTAAGTGGTTACATAAGTTACTGAATGACTTGGGAGTACACTTGGACAGCAAAGTCAAGCTGTACTATGACAATTTGAGCAGTGTTATGTTAGCAAGCAATCATGTTTATCATGCAAGATCAAAACACATTGAGGTTCACTACCATTTCATCAGGGAAATGGCTATAGCAGATCAGATTGACTTGGAGCATGTGAAGACTGAAGATCAGGTTGCAGACATCTTTACCAAATCACTTGGTAAAGATAAGTTCATTCACTTTAGACAGCTACTTGGAGTGATGCAGATGATTTGAGTTTTGTTTTTGAGCTTGAGGGGGAGTGTTAGAAATCAAGCTCACCGTCAGTGTGTCTTCATCTATGACCGACATCTATGACAGCTAGTGTGTACAGCTGTCTACATGTGACTACATTAAATAAGTCGGGTTAGTAGTCAGTCAGTGACCTGACTAGAGTTAGTCAGTCTAGTCTACATTTACACTAGGTCACTTTATCTTGTAGTGTGTGTGTGCTTTTTGGTTTAGTGTGTGGAAATGAAGGAATGAGCTTGAGATCCTGAAGGCTCATGGATATGGAGTCTTTCCCTTTCTCTCTCTCTACTCTTTGAACATTTACATCTTTGGTAAGGGTTTTTACAAATCAAATCCACTAAGGGAAATATAGAGATCCACTATGGGAACAAATTCCTTAAAACAATTTGTCAGAGTTGTTGATGGTAGTGGAAGTATCTTTTTCTTCTTCTTCATTCATGAATTGCCTTTGGTGGTGGTCATTCTGCATCTGCCGTGCTCTTTTCTTGTGGAGGCATTCACTGACAATATGGCCAATTTTACCACAATAATGACATGTCATCCGACTTCTGTTGTCGGTATTGAATCCTCGACCTCTTCCTTTGGGTCCAGTAGCTCCTCTAGTGTATAAGAGGTTTTCCCTTGAGCTGGTGTTTTTTACATGTTTGCTTTTAAATTTGCTTTCTTCGTCAAGCAGTGAGTGCTCAATATCTTTGAGTGAGAGACTTGAAACATTACTTAGAGTGGACACAAGGTTCTCATATGGATCCTTGTTTACACTTGCACGCAATATGGCTATTGCTTCATCTTCATCAATATTCTTCTTAAGAGTTGCAAGCTCGGTTTTTAGGCTCTTGAACTTGTTAATGTGTGTGGTTATAGAAACACTGTCTTTGATATCTAGTTTATAAAACTACATGAGGAGTTTTACCTTTGAGTTCTTTGCTTGGGTACCAAATGTTCTATCAAGTTCCTCCCAAGCGGTTCTAGCATTTCTAATGCCAGATATATGATGTAGCACATCATCACTTAGTCCCCAGGCAATGATGCCTAGTGCCTTATTATTCATCTTCTTCCATTCTTTGGTTTTGAACTAGTCTTCTTCAACGAACCTGTCTTCATCATCTTCCTTCTTATTATCTGCATCATCTTCAAACAGGTCCCACAAGTCCTTTCGCATCAGGTGATACATGGTCTTTTCCTTCCAGGCATGAAATCCTTCACCGTTGAATTTAGCTATTTGCTCAATCTCTTCCATGTCGCTAAACTTCCGTTAACCAGCAAAAGATTGTATTTGAATGTGTCAAGAGACACAAGAGAACCAGTGTCAAATTGACACTAGTTGAGTGTTAATGGATATTAGTCAGTACTTGATCTCACAAACTTCCTGGATGGCTTTTGAGCTTGCTTGGCACTTCTAGAACAGTAATGAACTTTAGAGAGTATTGCTTAGTGATTAAAATCACTGTTCATGACTTCAGTGAGAAGAACCCGTGAAGAATGTCAAATTTTGAAGCTTTGGCTATGGCTTCATGGATTAGGGTTTCTGCAGCAGCCGAGTTTTTGCTCTATGTGGACTGCACACTTGATCATTCTTAAAACTTTTTACATGGAAATGAAGCTTATCTCATGGGCTACAGAAGCCCTATGGTGGCTGCAAGAATTGCACTGTGTATTGTGAGCACAGCTGTACGAATTGTCACGCTGTTGCAGATTACGCCATTTCTGAAGATCATGCAATGCCGCCTTCTGTAGATGGTAATGTCACCGTCCGATGTGATAACAGGGAGCGCCTTAAGCTAAGGAGTAACTTTGGTGAAGGAAGCAAGAGCTGACATAGCTTTTATGGTGAGATCTGACTACTCAACTGATGGTAGGTGCAGTTTGGCTATGGCTGCCAAGCAGGGCATTGAGAATAAGGAGTAGGATTTGAGGTTCCAGACTTGTCCTGAGTTGATCTGAGCTCAAGTTGAGCTAGGTAAGAGTGAAATGAAGTTGGAGGATTAGTGCCATGCCCAACTGGGCTCTGATACCATGTTAAAGGATGTGGATCTAGGGCATGACACAAGCTATGGTGGATCAAAGATGAAAACCAAGTTCATAATGACATAGACAAGTAGAGACAAACTGTTACTCAAGTGAATTAGGTTCCAAGATAGATTAGCTTGGACTCATAAACACAATCTTGTGTAGAATTGACAATGATAAGACACTTAACTGAAAGTACAAAGCATCATGACATTATATTCATTTCATAGTCAAGTACAATACTTTATAGACTTTGAGTTGTTCCACTCTCCTCACTGTGCATATGGGATTCGGGACAGCTCCTCTTGGAGCATACATCATTTGTCTATTTCTCAACAGGAAATCCACAAGGCAATTGTCCCCTTGATATCATTGAGTCCTTTTAGAGTTGAGATGATCAACATTGCAAGAATACCATTCCAATATCAATTAATTCCATTAGAAAGCTCAGAGAAAAAAAGGAGGTGTTTTCCTTGGCCTTTCAACTGACAATGGATCAAGTTGAAGAGAAGAGCACAAAGAAGAGAAAGATGCATGCTAAAATCAAAGTTGCCTTGAAGAGTGATGGATTCACAATCCTCCAAGAGAATGTGGCTACTTATAATGCAACATAACTACTATTGCACCTAACATTGAAAAGAAAGTAC
Organism: Lygodium microphyllum; assembly: GCF_053477565.2. Taxonomy (NCBI): domain Eukaryota; kingdom Viridiplantae; phylum Streptophyta; class Polypodiopsida; order Schizaeales; family Lygodiaceae; genus Lygodium; species Lygodium microphyllum. Next base: position 24,033,484 of record NC_141163.1, read on the forward strand.
TACCAAAGTAGAGAATTTTACACTAAGCTAGAGTGCGGTGAGAGGTAGTGGGAGATGTGAGTATACTTGGATTTTCTATTACAATATCTCTATTAGGTCTTATTGGCCTAGACACGTTAGGAAGACCACACACTCAAAACCCACTTAATTAAGAGGAACTCCTATCGTAAATTATGTGTGGTGGGGCAACTTGCTTGAGCTATTGCGCCAAATAGATAATACGTATAAGAGGAAGCCCACTCAAAAATAGAAGAAGAGAGATGGATACAAAAAAAAATTATTGTTGGTTTTTCTTTCTTCTTCATCTCTCAATACAATGTACACAAAGTATAGATAAATATGATATTAAATAAGACAATCAGCTAAGTCAAATAGTGCATATTTGATTATACTAATTGATTGGCACTATAATTATGCCGGATGTAGAGGTAGGTGTAACTAATAAAATATAGTAAGTGGTAAGTCAGTGGCCATATGAGGATTATAACGACCACCAAAGTGCTAAGTATAGACATGCAAACCCATCTAATTAGGCAGTCCATCATAATGACCAATGATGTGCTAAGTGTAGATATGCAAACACATCTAACTAGGTTGTCTATTATCAACATTTGCACACGTTGAGCTTGCCATCTCAACGCTCCCCCTCAATATCAATTGCATGTTTGTAACTCTAATTAAGACTCAAAATCCTTGAACTTATGTACACCCAATATCTTCATGAAGATGTTAGCTAGTTGATCATGTGTGTTGACATCTCACTAACATACACCATGTCTATCTCACCTACAAGTACATTCTCTTTCATAAAATGGTAATGCATTTCAATGTAACATTTTTTCCTAGCATAAAACACTGGGTTCCTAGCCAACTATATATTGCTCATATTATCAGAGTGAATGAGAATTGGACCATGGTCCTACACATCCAAATTGCCTAATAACTTTTGCAACCACATCACCTCTCACATGCTACCATATTAGAACCTCTATACTTAGCCTTTCTACTCAATAAAGCAACTATTGGTTGCTTTTTGATGCTTCAATTAACTATTGTACTACTAAGGAAAAACATGAATCGCTAGTAGATCTTCTATCAGACATGATACCACTCTAATCTGCATATGTGGACCCAAACACCTATACATCCTTACTTGTCTCTCATAAAAAAGTCCATAATGTAAGGTGGACTTCACATACCTCAATATTTATCGTCTGATTGCATCCAAATGAGGCTTCCTACTACCTGCATAAATTGACTCACAAGTCCAGCACCATAGCTCAAGTTTGGCCTTGTGATGGTCATATAGATCAAACTCCCTATTATCCTCTTGAATATAGTAGGTGTTTTGTCTCATCTTTAAGTTTTTCTCCAGTGGCATGGAAAGAGGGTTATATGCCATCACACCATACTTGGATAATATATCCAAGCCATGCTACCTTTAGGACATGGAGCCCCAAGAGAGACACTAAGGAAAAGGGGTTTCTACTGCAAGAAAATCTATCTTGTAACATCAACAAGCTTTTGTTTCATTCTTTAGAGAACCACAACAAGAAAAATAACAAATCTTCACATAGCATCATAGTAGATATCTTCCACGGATTTGGTAGAATCAACCATAATCTTCAACATCTTCATAGAATCCATAAAAAATAACAAGAACACAAAATAATACACTACTATGAATGGAAAAAAATCACATATGATTCATCTTCATTGTCTCATAGTTCTCTCTCTCAATCTCTCATAAATAGATACATTGTTTTGCATAGAATTGGCTATCTCTGACTCTGTCTTTCTATCTCAATTAATAGTACATCATCTCCTCACTACAACACTCAATAATAATTCATAATAATCCTTCTTAGGTCATAGATGCCCCTTCCAAAATGTGTGTCTGATATGAAAGGTCACTAGAGCCACTACAGTAACTCTTCATAGCTCATCACTATCACTTCACTCCAGTCTTCTCTTGAGTCTTCAGTAGCTACTTCTTCCACTTCCTTGAGCTATTTTGAACTTACATTCACCTCTTTCCAAGGCTAGAAAACTTTTACAATGTCATACATACATTCCACAGAACACTTACAAAGATCTACAGAATAGAACAGAACATGAATAAAGCAGAAACAGAGGCTCTAAGAGGGTTACAGAAGGTCAACAGAAAACATTAGAACCTCATAACTCATACCAAAACCATTAAAACTATAAAAAACTATTCAATGAGCTTTCAAAAGACCTCAACCTTCATCAATCATCAATCTATGCTTCATATAGAAGAAAATCATAACAAAATAGAAGCTAAATAAAAGGCATCAGAACCTCAACAGAAACTATTAGAACATCATAGAACCTCATATTTCTACTGAGAATCATCAGGAGTTTTCAAAACATAATCAATATCATCCAAAACACTCTCAACACTTGCAAAACAACTAAACATCACTCAAAATCCATAAAAAATCAACCATTCAACCTTCAAACACAAGAAAAATCAACCAAAAAATCTAGTCATTTCAGTATTCAACATATCCCCACACTTAAAAGGGAGGGTCCTCGAGACCTAAGAAATAGGTAATACAGGTTCATTAAGAACTGAACTTGATCTTCTTTAGTATCTTCAATAATCCACCCAACCACGACCCCAACTTATCACCTATATCTAAGAAAGGATATAACGAAAGAAAAACACCTTTATCCATTAACACATCTTATAAGCAATAGAAAGTCATGACAAATTTTTAAAGGATATAAGAGGTTCTTGAGCTTTGCAATGTAGGCTTTCCATCCACCATCACCATCACTACCAACAGTCGAAAAGAGAGCTCTCGAACAAATCCAATATTCAACCACCATGAACTCATCACATAAAAATTAACATAGCACAAACACAAAATAACCATTTGAATGGTACCTCCAAAATAGAGATATATCATTAAGAAGCATAGAAGATACATCTAGGGGTATCAATGAAGATGATCCCTCTTGAAAGCTTGATGATTATGAAAACAATCCATGGATAAGGATTCATCTACAAAAGATTTTGGAGGATTCTGAAAGAATTGAAGGCAACACATCCTTTTTAGCAAAACAAGGTATCTGCTAGGCAGACAAAGGGCATGAAAATTATAGGACATCCAGTTGTTGGGAATCGATGTTCATATTGACATTCATAAATAACTTCAGAATTTCCTTTTGATCATTATGGAAATGCCTATGCATATATGCTAGGTACCAAGCAAAGTGGGCTGTCAATCTCACTGAAGGATCTAGAGATTGTGAATATTGTTGGGCAAAATGGAGATAATTTTGATACACTTGACTAGCAGTTGTCCAGTCCCCTAGAATTAATGGCCAATTAATCTGTGGTCTCGTAAGAGAATCAGTTGAGCTCCATCCTCTTCTTCTTGGAATCTTTTGATAAAATCCTTCATACACACTAACCAACTGAGGGGGTTGAGAAATAGAAGTGGTAGGAGATGGAAGAGGAATGGGTAAAAGAGGATGAAGAGATGGGTAGGTAAAATCATAAAATGAGGAATAAGCTAAAGAAGGATTAGCTGAGAATTTAGGTAAATCAATTAAGAAAGGTGTTAATTGATAAGTACGAAAAGTGGAAGGAATATGGATAGATGGGGAAGGACAAGGTGGAGAAGGGAAAAATACTCGATCTTCAATTAAAGAACAATAGGTAAAGATTGGAATTTGAGGAGCACCTTGAGGTTGGAAAAGGAGAGGTAAGATGGCTGTTGAGTTGGATTGATAAAGGGAAAAATAAGCATCATATCGATGGGCCATTTGTTGATAATAAAATAAGCTAGGAATGGAGGGACCTAAAGTAGATCGTCGATGGTAGACATCAAATAAGGATGAATCAAATGGATGGTTCTTAGAAAGATAAGCTAAAAGATCCACCCTCAGTTGGTTAGAGTTCTACACATGAGTAGAGGCTTTATTCTATCGTTGGTTCAGGACTACACAATCAATCATTGTATGCAATAAAGTGTCAGGGCAAGCAGCCACTTTAGAAGAATAGCATTGGAACATTTCTTCTATCCTCAACTCCAAATGGGTGACATACAAGGCAGCTTGTAAGACCACATCCCCTACATTCCAAGCTAGATCTTCATCATTTGGAATCAAGAGATCACCTCATAAATACATATAAGACATCAACATTGTATCCAAAGTTACAAAATCTTCAAAGACCATACAAACTACTGCTGTCAGTAAATCAGAAGACCAAGCTCCACTCCAACCGTCCTCTAGAAGAGGTAGATCCATCGTTGAGAGCTTAATATAGAAAGCCAACTTCTGCAATTGATAGTGGACAAAAAAGGAATGGTCGGGAGGAGTATACTCCTGAAATTGCTCAAATGAAGACCATAATAAGTCCATCTTGGACTGCAGTCTTTCCACTTTAGCTTGGAACAATGGACATAACGTGGCCTGTCATTGAAAAACTGCCAAGTTCGTAGGGGTCAAAGAAGAAACTGGTTGCTCAAGACTTGGTGTAGAAGAACGTGACTAGACCAGTTACTCGTTAAGTTGTTGAATTTGGATTTTACTCTGTTCTAAGGTGGTATTTGCTATCTTAAGCTCCTCTATCTGGGTAGCTAGCAGAGCTGAAGCTCTTGAGATTCCTTCAACAAGCTATCTCTTTCCTTAGTTACAGTAACCACTTGGGTCTTAGTGTCAACCAACTGAGTGTGCAAACTAGAAATGTCCATTTTCTGAACGTCAATGATCTTAGTCTGTTGCTCCATTTGGGTACAAAGATCAGAAAAATGTTCATGAGTAGAAGCTAGCTCTGCAGTTGCTTTTGTCAGCTCTTTTTTGGTTTGTTGGACTTCATCATAGCAAGAGAAATAGAGTTGCTGGATACATGCAATCACTGAGAGCTCAATAGAATGCTGAACATCTTGACATAGGAAGGGAATTGCATCTCCAACTACCAAGTGTTGTACTAAAGGGATGGAAATATCTAGAGTACCCTCATGATGTGCTCTCAAAAGATTCGGTGTTGTGAGAAAAGTTGGTAGGTGACTGCTAGATTGATCAGAAAAAAACAAGATTGGAGGAGGAGCTGGGGCTAATTTAGCCACTTGTTTTAAGCGTTTCCTCTAAACTACCACAGGAGGGGTAGGATCAAGATCCTCAATGACGACATCAAAGTGTTCAGTAGGGGGAGGAGCTTATGGTGGATCAACGATCAAGGTAGGAACTTCCGTCGAGGGGCAGCATATGCCAAAAAGATAGAAAGGTAGGAACCAAATGTAACATTAGTTACATTACCCCTTGTGGCTCTAACAAAGTGTTGATCCTTTTTTTGACAAAAGGTAGGAACTCCAATCAATAGTTATGCCTTTCAACACCATTTTGGAAGCTATAAACAACTCCTTTGAAAGGTAATTAGAGGGTGTCTTGGCAAGCATAAACCTATCTTGAAGGAACTGACAAAGCTGCTTCCACACAGGATTGGAGATCATGGAGACACTAATGCCAGAAGTAGTAAGAATCTTATTGGGATCCAACACATCTTGTGTCTGCTTCTGCAACAATTTAAGGATACCCTGATTCGAAAATAGTTGTCTAGCAGTAGGGAAAGAGTCTCCTCGATAGAGTAAAGACAAAGCCTTGCCCAAACTTTTAGGTGTCAATTGGACGACTGTTCCTCTGACACGACCAGACCTCTTACAGTAAGAGGCTAGAAACTGATCACAAGTATTAGTATTCTTTGGGATGAGTGGTAATGAGAGTGTGATGAACTTGGGTAAGCTTGCTTTGCCAATACGTTCGGACTTCAGCAATAAAGAATAATCGTGAGACACCAATGGGATGTACTGAACTGGAGGAGGAGCTTGAGGCACCATTCAGATAGATTACATACATACCACATACACAGACAATCATAGTGAATGCCTGCAAAACAACAAAATAACCATGAATAAGAGATTGACCAGAATAGACACACACATATGTTACTAATCAATTGACCACCCCAAGGAATCCACATCCTAGAAAAAATTCAGCATGATCTCTACACAGATGCAACCGAAAGCTTCATGCCATGCAAGACAAACAAACGCGCTGAATTCCCGTATCAAGCAAAAATGAAAACTACAGACCATATTCGTAATTGTGTCGAAGCAACCAAACCATAATACAACAACCCACTCATAACATGACCAAAACTTTGATAAGCAATTACAACTCAAAAGATGGCACGTGTCCATTCCACGAAGCACATTTATTGAAAAGGGGAATAAGTACAGTGAGGGGAATTAGTTTTAATGAATGGTTGATTTTAAGAAATTATTTAAAAATGGGTGAAATTTTATTAGGTATTAAACCTTAACAAGAAAACCATGGTTTCTTCTTAAAATGTTAACTACAAATTATTAGGGTGAAGCAGTGCTTTAAACGAAACCCGGACTTCGATACCTTGGCTGAGGTCTCTAAATGCTAATTCATTAATTAAAAATTAAGTGTGTATTTAGCACTTTTTGTTTAGTGTGTGCACTTGTAACGGTGGATTCATTTTTAAATAAACTCAGATGTGTCTGTAGCGCATGAAGCGCATGCTAAGTGAACGGTTGGTTTATTTTAATTTATTAAAAAAATGTGTGTTTGACACGAGCGCGTGTGAAAAAATGAGTGATTAAAGTTTATTTTAATAATTAATCGTGGTTATAAGATGATAAAATAAATAAAACAAAAAATATAAAAAATAAATACATGGCAAGGGTGTGTATGCAAGAAACTAAGGGCGCACGGATTAGTCCCAAGATGCAATGAGTCCAACAAAAAAGCAAAAGCCACAAATTAGAAAAAAATAGGATAATTTAATTTAAAAAAATATCAAGGCAAGGTTAGTGTGGTTTAGGGTTTTTGTGTTGTTGTTATTATTATTATTATTATTTATGTATTCTTTTGTTGTTTGTTTTTTATTTTTATATTTATTATGGTTGTTTAAAAAAACCATAACGAGCTTTCTACAATCAACCTTGAGTGAGAATTGAACCATCAAGTTTCAACAATGTGTTTGTATTTAAAAAACAAATCAACTTATTTTCAGAATGTAAAATAAAATTTCTATGAATTTAGGTAAAAATTTTAGCCTTTTGGCCTTAAAATAATGTTTGGTCCATGGGATATAGCATTTTCAGTGAATGAAACATTCCAAAAATATTCAAATGAGTTGGTGGGATTTTTTGTTTTTTTTGTAAATTATTTCCTATTTTTATTTATTTTTAATGAATTTATTCAAATTTTAATGAATTTTAAAAGGATTTTGAATATTTTTAATTTCTTGTAATTAATTTTCTGCAATTGCGACCATGAAAATAATCCAAAAAACTTTCCAAGCCATCAAAGATTTTTAAAGCTATTTTTTAGTTTTTGATTGAATTTATATGAAGTTTTTCGAATTTTTTAAATGTTGTTAAGTATTTTTAGGAGTTTTCTTGGGTTTTAACGGGTTTTTGGAAAATAATAAAGATACCCGGGTCTGCATGTGAATTGGCGAGTACGCACCACCGCACGGACAAGACCAAACACGCGTCCGTGCGCATGAACACATGCTAACAGCTCCTGGATGCGGCACGATGATGCCCGCGCGCATGTATGAACACATGAACACTCACAAGCTCGTTTTGGTTAAGTTTAAGTGTTGGTTGTAAAGGGGGGGCCGACTACGGGGTTGCTGTGGGTTGGGGGATGGTGAGAAAGGGGGCCATCAAAGATGGGGCGGGGGGGGGGAGGGGGGGTTTTCGGAGGTCCAGGTGTGGGGGAGAGAGGGGGGCTTAGGAGGGTAGTGGGTGTAAGGGGTTTAATGGGTGGGGGGAAGGGGGGCTTAGGGGGGGTGGGTGTAAGGGGTTTAATGGCTAGGGGGAAGGCGGGCTAAGGGGAGGGGGGGGGGGGGGAGTGGGTAGGGTAATGGGAGGGGGGTGGGGGACAGGCGGGTGGGCAGGGGGGGTAGTGGGTAGGGTAATGGGAGGGGGGTGGGAGGCTGCAGGTGGTGGGATAGTGCGGGCGAGGGCGGGACAACGCGGGCAATGGCAGCGCAGGTGGAGGCAACGGCTGAGGGCAACAGCGGCGCAGGGCACGACAGCAAGGAGGCGGCGCGAGAGGAGGAGGAGAGGGAGGGAAGGAAGAGAGGGTGGAGAGGGAGGAGTAACGGGAGGAGGGGAGGGTGGAGAAGGAGAAGAAGGGGAGGAAGTGGGGAAGAAGGAAGGAGGAGGAGGAGATGGCATAGGAGGAGGAGGAAGGGGAGAAGGAGAGAGGAGGGGAGGTTGGAGAAGGAGGAGAAGGGGAGGAATTGGGGAAGAAGGAAGGAGGAGGAGGAAGGGGATAAGGAGGGAGGAGGGGAGGAGATGGAGGGAAGAGAAGAAGATGTGGGAGGAGGAGAGGTGGAGAAGGAGAAGACACAGGCAAGGGAGAGAGAGAGGGAGGGGTCGGGGAGAAAGAAGAAGAAAGAAAGAGAGAGAAAGAACATGAGAGAGAAGAGGGAGGAAGGAGGGGGAAATTGTCGAGGAGGGGGGATTTAATTTTTTGTAATTAGTTTTTAAAAAAAGATAAATAATAATAATAAGGATAAAAACAAAAACAAGGGAGCCACCTCGTCTCGCACATAGGCATGGGGCGAGGGTAAAAAAATTTGTAATGGCAGGACACGTAGACGGTCGGGACACCGGCACGGGGGTGAATGATGTGACGGACACGGTAGAGGACCGGGAAATTAAAACACGCGGTGTTCATGTGCGACGTGGGAGGCGCACACACATGTAAAAACATGAAAAGATGAATAAAACCCAAACCGTGCATCAAAAGGAAATGCCGTGAAAATGAAAAATGTACCGAAAGGTAGGAGGAAGACAAGGGAAAAATGCAATAGGGGGTCCGGGGAGAATGCATGCCAGTCACATGGGAAAAAGGTAAAAATTGAGCCCGGAAAAATATACAGGGATTATATCGAAAAATCCACTCATCAAAACATAGGGCGAAAAGAAGGACAAATATGCAAAATAATATGCTCGACAAACTTATCACGTCAAAACGCGGTTCCAAATGAGATAGGATGTGTTCACATGGGAAAAACCCAAAAAACAGACTCGAAAAGGGACTCGAAAATCAATACGGGAATAACCGAGTACCGAAACAAAGGCAGCAAAAAGAAAAAATGTCTGAGGGAAGGGGAGTCATAGGGCGGTCACATCAAAACTCATGTGAGGTGAAATGAGGAGGGGTTCACATGTGAAAAACACAAAAGACACTCGAAAACATAATAAAAAGTGAATAACTAAAAATCAAGTGGGCAAAAGAGGGTGGAGAAAAAAAGAAAAATGTGGAGAAAGGTTGGCTGGACATGATGTCAAATTGAATTGGAATTCCGGTGAAAATAGGGCATGTTCACATGGAAAAATATAAAAAAATATGCACAAAAGTGTCTCGAAAACACACAAAAATTAATAACCGATGAACGGTGCATCGAAATGATAGGGTTTAAAAAGAAAAAATATCATATGGAAAGTGTAGGGCAGGGCAGTCACATCAAATTTCTGTGCCGAAGCAAAAAGGATGTGGTCACATGGAAACACGTCCAAGAGATAGAAAATGGATCAAAAATTATAACTCAAAAACTGTCAGGCGAAACAAGGGTTGGTAAAAAGGAAAAATGGGCAGTTCAAAGGGACAAATAGGGTTAGAAGGTTGGATTTGGGTGCCAGTGAACATAGGGTGCATTCACATGAAAAACTTCAAAACAAGGGATAAAGGGAAAGAGAGAAGGAATGGCCCCAGGAGTGGGGTGAAAGTGAAAGGGTGGGTGGGGAAGGAACCCCATCAGGGTAAAAGTAGGTCATGGCATAGATGCATGATCAAATTGAGGCATATGCAGGGGGTATGTATCATAGATGTGCAGGGACACATCCCCACACTTAAAACCTTAACGGGAAGGGTAAACCGAACATCAGGGACCTAAGATCACACATCAGACCAACTTTTGACATCCCCATACTTAAGACCTGACCATTAGTAATAAACAAAAGGTGTAGGGTTAGAAAAACTTGGCCCATGTTGGAGAGAATCGAGGTTGACGATCGATGTCATATAATGCAGTCGGATGTAGGAGAGACCAAGGTGTATTTGTAGCACGTACACGTCTAGCGGGGTAGAAACCACACAGTAACAATACCCAGGAAGGCAGCTTTGTTTAAGAAATCATGGGAAATCGTCGATGGTGAAGAATATTGCACTCAGCTCACGGTCACTCAAATGGAATGAAAGAACAGTCACTCGCCCCATTACTGACATCACTCGAGTGAATCATGATTAAAACCCGAATCACACAATCAGATTAGGAATGGACAAGAGGGATGGTGCAGAGGGAGCATCCTAGGGTACACAGTTGATAGTGCATTAGTGTGTCCAACCCTATCTTGGCAGAGGTGCAAGCAGGAAGGCCAGGGAGCCTTATGGTGTAGTGTACAGAATAAGGTGACATGTCCTATGATGACGGCAGAAACCCATCCCGTGGGTGCTTAGGGAAAGAAAGACATACCTTATGCCAAATGTCGTAACATCCCTCAATCCTCACCTCTCAATAATTGATTTAGTAAACACCAGTCACATGCAACCCCCCTCTGTCTCACACTTTGTTGATAGATACAGGAGGGCAACCTGTTCCTAAAACCCATTGATGTTATCCTCACAATCACTTGTGAAGAGGTTGTATGCCTTGTGTGCAATTGATGGTGCAGCAGTGTATCTCGCCCTGTGCTGGCATACAATGCGAGAAGGAAGGCCAGGGATCCTTATAGTGCAGTGCAGAGGAACAAATCGTGCTTTGTGCATTGAGAGGCCCAACCCATGGGTGCAACACTCCATTCACACATCGCATTTCTCTATTAAATGTAAAGGGAAAAGATTGGTAACTTACCCCACCCTTTGTCTCACACTTTACTGATAAATACAGAGGGTAGCCCATACTCATAGCCCATCCTGTTAGGATGAAAGCTTACATCACTCAATTATTTGTCGATGAAGATTGCTTCATCTATTATTGTCATCAGGGTGTTGAAGATGAGGCGTATCCAAGGAGACAGCCAATACATTTGGTACTTCGATTGGGTTGGTCGTCTGTTGAAGGGGTCAGACGAGCTAATGAAGTTGCAGAGACAGTGCACCAAGGGAGGTGGCTTGAAATTGTATCTGAAGAAGGTATGTTGGTGAGTCAGCTATCTTGAACTATAGGGTGTTACCACCTTTTCCACAGCCAGCTTCTTGCCCAAGGGTGTTTACTATCTTTTCTTGGAACGAAGCCTGCTATGACATGGAATTGCTTCCTTTTCTCCCATAGCTTTTTTTTTTCTTTTTTTTTTCTTTTCTTACTTTTTTTTTCTCTTATTTCCTACTCGTGAGGGTGTTTCCACATTTTCTCGAAGAATAGGTCGGCATGACAGGGATCTAAATCCTTTTCTCCCATGACCGAGATATCTTTTTCCCTTTTTTCCTTTAATAAATAGAATGGTAGAAATACCAAGTGTCAAGACCATCCTCACCACCACTGCTGGATCAGATGAGAGGAGAATAGAGTAAGGATGGGAGGTGTCTGGGAGGGGCTAGCAGAAGGATTCCATCAATAGCACAAGGAGAAGGATAGTGTGACTCCCAAAAGGGGAAGGGTGGGTCTTGATTATGATTGCTAAGATCCACAAGGATGGAAGTACTTCTTCAAGAGATAGCCATTGATCAGGAAGGGATCATTAGAGGCATCAACTGTCTGGACTTGGACTGAGCTATTCGGATTAATGGCAAGTATCTTATAAGGACCCATCCATCATTGTTGAAGCTTTCCTGGAAACTTGCCAAATTGGAAATCATAAGTGAGAACTACGTCACCTTTCTTGAACTCCTTCTACTTGATGAAGCTGTCATGATAGACCTTTATGTGAGCTTGTGTGGTTTCCATGCACTATAGGGCCATCCTGTGGATCTCATCAAGACACTCCAAGTGTAAGAGACGACGTTGCAGGGACTCGACATCTCCCAAGCATTCATTGATGGCCACCCACAGAGAGGGTAGCTTGAGTTCAACAGGAAAAATGGCTTCTATTCCATACACCAACTAGAAGGTTGTTTGTCGTATAGCTACCTTATGGAGGTTTTGTATGCCCAAAGGGCCTCTGTAAGTCGATCATCCCAACCACGGTGATGTACGACAATCGTCCTTGTCAAGATTGAATAAAGGATGCGATTGGTAACTTTGACTTGGCCATTGGCTCTAGGGTAATAGGGGGTGGACTTGTGATGGCGGATCTTATATAGTTCTATCAACTCTTCCATAATCTTGTTAAGGAAGTACATACCTCAGTCACTTATGAGCTCTAGGGGATTGCCAAATGGGTGATGATGTTCTCATACAAGAACAAGGCCATGCTATTACCATTTTCCTACTTCAGAGCTTTAGCTTCACACCACTTGGTGACATAATTTGTACATACCAGGATGTATCTATTCTGCTTCCTTTTGGTTGGCAGATCAATGGGACCCATGAAATCAATCCCCCACTTCTCAAACGGCTTTAGGGAAGAATGGGTTGCAAGGGCATGGCACTGGATTTGGTAGGCTTTCCCATTCGCTGACAAGCATCACACCATTTTTCATAATCATAAGCATCCTTATAGAGGATTGGCCACCAATATCCTGCAAGTAAGGCCTTTCTGACTGTTGCTTATCCTAGGAAGTGTCCACCACATGGCTCGTCATGGCATGCTTTCAATACTATGCCGATTTCGTCTCCTACAACACATCTTGGCAAGACTTCGTCCAGAGCGCCACCTAACAGGGTATAGGGGGATGATTCCAACATAAGCTTATTCTTCTCACGGCTCAAGATGCCAGGGGGATACTGCTGGGTTGCCAGGAGGTTGGCTATGTCTGCGTACCATGGGGTAACTGTTTCGACTAGAAACAAGGAAGCATCAGGAAGGTCTGGATCATCTTGCTCTTCTTCATCATCACTTTGAGGGATTCGCGAAAGGTGATCAGCCACGACATGAGAGCGACCAGGTTTGGTAACCACTTCAAAGTCAAACTCTTGAAAGGATCCATCTCATCATTCTTCCCTTCACATCGGCCTTGTTCATTAGGAAGGAAAGGGCTTCATGGTCCACATAGAATTTGAAATGTGTCGACAACAAATAATGTCAAAACTTCTCCAAAGCAAACACCATTACTAGACACTCAAGCTCCATCATTGTGTAGTTTCTCTCTCTATTGGTTACTTTTCGACTTGCATAATAGATTGGTTGATCTAAATTAGAGGGGCCCTTTTGGCATAAGACTGCACCTAGGCCTTCAATTGATGCATCAGTGTGCACATGGAACTCCTTCATCCAATTAGGAGGTTGCAAGATGGGTGTTTCAATCAAACATTGCTTCAGGGTATTAAATGCCTCGTCACAATCAGTGCTCCATGTAAACTTGGCATCTTTTCTGAGGAATTTCTGCAAAGGGGTTGCCTTTGTCACAAAGTGTGCAATGAACCTTCTATAATAGCCCACATGGCCAAGGAATCCCCTCAATTGCTTAGGGTTAGTTGGAGCTATCAAGGCGGCAAACTTCTCAATCTTAGCAGGATTTGTTGCTATCCCTTTTTTAGAGACAATGTAGCCCAGAAGAACTCCTGATGAGACACCAAAGACACATTTGTTGGGGTTGAGAGAAATCCCATACTCTCGGCATCTATCAAAACACTACTCTAGGTGTCCCCAATGCTTATGGATTAGGCTATAGACATAGAAGTCATCGAGATACACCTCAATGAAATCATGCAGATGGTTCTGGAAGGCAGTCATCATCACTCTTTAGAAGGTAGCAAGAGCATTACAGAGCCCAAACAGCATCACTCTGTAAGCATAGGTTTCCCATTCTGTTGTAAAGGTTGCTTTGGATTGGTCCTCTTTTGCGATTTGGACTTGGTTGTATCCACTGAATCCATCCAAGAGGGAATAGAGCTCATGGCCTGCCACTGTGTCCAACAGCTGGTCTGTGAAAGGGATAGGGAAATGATCATTCTTTGTCTTCGAGTTCAACTTTTGAAAGTCCACACATATTCAAAGTTTCTAGTTCTTCTTGGGTACGACCACAATGGGCAAATCCCATTTAGTGTTAGCCATGGGATAAATGAACTCAACTTCAAGGAGCTTCAATAATTCGGTCTTCACTAGAGTTAAATAATTGGGATTCATACACCTCTGTCTTTGCCTCACAGGTTTGGCACTCTAGATCGATGTGGTGTTGGCATACTGTGGGATCAAACCCCTTTAGATCTTTATACAACCATGTAAACATGTCTAAGTTCTCCTTTAGTAGGTCTCGCACGACCACTAGTTCCTCTTTTGGAAGATTTAGACCCACTTTCAGATGATGTTCAATACTGTTAGCATCCAAGAGCATCAATTGCCTTTCACCTTCCACTTCACGGATAAATGTCCATCATTAGGCACATCACTAGAATTCTCCATCGTCTCATGGAGAGGAGCATCAACTACCAAACTGTAAGGTGGCATAGGTGCCACAGAAGAATTTCCTAAGGTACTACCCTAAACCAAATCCATGTGAGCACAAATATAATCCCAGTATGGACAACTATCATCCAACTCAAGATCAAAATATGAGGGAGTAAATCGATAAACAACAGTTTGATAACGAGCAAACTCCTACTACTCTCTATCCACCCTATATTAGGCAACACCACACAGGAGAAAATACACTAGCATAATCGTGGCGTTGATAAGTATACCCAATATCTTGCTACATGGAAGTGTTACCATAATGTTAGAAATAAGTTGATACTGCCAACACAGTACCTGGGCGTGCACATAAAGATGCCATTGACAAGGGTGACAACTAAACTGAGGATGGTACTATAAACAAAAGAGAATCACAAAAGATGGACCACAACATGCCTCACCCCAGGGAGCATATAAAAATATGTCATGCATTTAAAATTGTGGAATACTATAAGGTCCAGCATGAGTAGAATCAGGACTATCAGCGTCAGGATGAGGGATAAGAGCATCCATCCAGAGAATCTCCATACCTACATCCCATGAAAAATTGTCCCCCAACAGAACAAAATAAAACACCAAAATAAACAAAGAAAAAGAAACATTTCAACTAGTATATCCACATCATCCACTCAAACCTTTTTAATTTGAAAAGATTTCATGCACTGCCTCTAAGTCTTGAATTTCCAGAGAACCATTATCATAAACCTTTTTAACTTGAAATGGATCCAACCATTGAATATGAAGTTTCCTTGGAAATTTATAATAACGGCTATCATACAGCAAAACTAAATCATTCTTTTGGAAATCCTTAAGATTCAAACGTCTATCATGCCAAGCTTTGCATCGGTTATAACGGGCTTCAATATGTTGTAAAGTAAACATACAATCTTCATCAAGCTTAACTAACTTACACAAGAAATTGGTAAGAGATTCCTGCTCTCCAAGGCAATTAGACAACACAACATACAAAGTAGGAACTTCCAACTCAATAGGAAATACAATCTTAGTCCCATAAACCAAACGAAAAGGTATATTATTAGTCATCACCTTGTAAGCGCGGTTTGATATGCCCAGAGTGCCTCTGGCAAACGCTCATCCCAGTCACGTCTATTCTCAACTATATCTTGGTTAAAATTTCCATCACAATATGATTAGTAACTTCTACAGCACCATTGACTTGTGGATAATAAGAAGTAAACTTCTGATGTTTAATTTTATAAAGATCCATCAATTCTGAAATTAAGTTATTCAAGAAATGGGATCCATGATTGCTAACCAATTCTAGAGGACAGCCAAAGCGATAGTAATATTCTCATAAAGGAATAGAGCGACATCCTTGCCTTGATTAGTTTTAAGTGCTTTAGTCTCTACCCATTTAGTTACATAATCAGTACACAAGAAACTATATCTATTAGAACGATATCGTATAGGTGGATCAATTGGACCAACAAAATCTATACCCCATTTCTCAAAAGGTGCCAATGCTAATACATGAGTTAATGGCAGAGGGCTTAGTCAGTCTACCAGTACATTGGCATTTATCACACTTTCTACAATGTTCATATGCATCCTTGTATAAAGTAAGCCACCAATAACCAGGAAACAATACTTTCTTCACTATCAAATCTCTTGCAAAATGACCACCACAAGGTTCATCATGTAAGGCAGTTTACATGATCAAATTGGCATGCACAATGCTAAATTTCATTTCTCATTTAATATTTACAATATAAGATCGCCACAAATTTGTGCTTAAGAATATGAATTTAGTACAATGAGTACACAATTTTTGAAAAAGTAATAGAGAATATTTCCATTATTCATGCTTGTGGTAATGCTAGTCAATTTTATTATATCAAGTAGGGGAATTTATTTGCACGTGGCTTGTAGGGAAGTAGAATCTTTCATTATCTAAGATTTCCATAGCCTCATGCATTGTATTTCTCATATAGAGATCTAGGAATGATAATTAGATATACTAATAGTGTAATAGGATGGTAGTTCACCATGGATATCCATGAGTCTATACTACAAGGGAAGGATGGGGAAACCTTCTAGTACCTGATAGCCATGGCAACTAGGGCAGCCCTAAACAGAAACTATGGCTACTAGAAACACTTTTGTAACGTTGTCCTAAATGTAGCAATCTAGAAATATCTACCACTACTTGTGAACAAAATTGGGATTTATTCTAGACTATAGAATACAAGAGCCTTCACAACCTTCAAATTTCCATCCACTATATCCTGTCTAAGTTAATGTGGATGTAGGGAAGGCAAACAACATCAATGTCATAGAATTTTCCATCCCTAACCCATCATCGCTCTCCATATAGTGGTGAGGGGTCATATAGCCAGTCTAAGATATGCATACTGTCTCTTCTCTAACTAATATCAAAAGAGTGCATTACTAATGTATACATAGCTCAAAATACCAAAAATTATTCCTAAGCTTGAGCACTTTGCCAAAGGCTCATTCCATATTATTATTAGGAAACCCTTCGAAAGTCTAGCTTAGATGATCAAATTTTCATAATTTTTTCAACTAGGCCTAATTTCTCTTATGCATTGATACCATGTGTGATGTGCTTGATTGACGACCCCTCTCACTAGCACGATTTTGAGTGGTCCAACAAGAAATATTTCTAAGTGACGTCATCAAAATTTCCTTAGAATGTCAAGAGATATTTATAAACGATGTCATCTAGAACTCATTATAATACCACAAAGTTTGTTGCCTAAACTCTCCTGAGCCCACCTCACATGGGAAGGTTCTAGTTGTTTCCATGAGGATCGATGCTGCATAGTCTAAGGTCACCTAACAATCTTCTAGCGTCAAACTTTGAGTGTGTATTTTGCACAAAAATACTCAAAGTAAAGCAAACCCATACCACACTTGGTTCAAGAAATGAGAGGAAGTACAACATATCAATCCCTCTGTCTATAGGACATAGTCTCACTCCGATCCCGTAGAATGACACAACGTGAGTGTTCTAATAGCTTTCCTATTTGCTCAATGTATGATTTCTTGACTAACATGACTTTGAAGAAAATATTTGGCTACCTAAGACATCCAACCTTAGAATGAGCTCGTCAAGGGAGTCTCTCACTTTCAGGCTTTTGAAATGGACATTCTTTAGTTATCTAATTATCCATCACATTTATATGAACACTTAAAAGAAGCTTTCTTAATTAACCTTTAAACATAGGGTTCATTCACATAACTTAAGATGATAGCACTTAGCTTAAGATCAAAACACTATAACAAGTAAAGTAATTCTTGTCAAATAGTCCTTTATTCATATTGGAGGGTTGTTTTATTATAATATATTTTATTGTCTATAAGAAGAACAAACCCAAAGATACAAATCCACCAAGCTCCTGCCCCTAACAAGTAATAAGGCCTTTAACTAACCCTATTCTAGGATTTTAGGGATTATTCAAGTCCTAAATGTGTAAGGAATTTACGTTCAGAGCCCCCTAGCACCCTTATCACCTCCTAACCTAGCATCCTCTCTATGGAGAGACCTCTCGTAGATGAGGCCAGCTCCAGCTCCCAGTGAAGCTAAAACAAACCCACTTGGTATAGAAGTTTCTGCTATTCACCTTGGGGAAGGTCTAGTGCAATCCATATCAACTTATTATTGTTAAGATTTAATAAAAATAGTAAATCTTATGAACATAAGCATTTTATTTCATGGTACATCAATCAAACCTTACATGCACAGTTTCAAGATGGAATTTTTACCCTAGTAGGTAACCCCTACACAATTCTTGGGTTCACTCTTCCCCTCAAGATTTTTCCTATGGCTCCAAAGTCTTGAGTTCTACCAACTGTCTTGGAGAACTAAGATTCTGCCTTATGTTCATCTCCTTTTATCTTGATCACACTCTTTGAGTCCGCCTACCCCCAAAATATTATTCTAGTTTGGATTACACTCTCTCGATCCTTCAAGCTTTGAAAGCTTCAACCTCTTGGTTGTGATGGGCCTCAAAAACTCATGCAAATTGACTTTTATTCTTCTCCTACATGTTGATCAAGACTCAAAGGAGCTTTCTCACTTTCTTCAAATGAACAATGGCAATCTCTTGGAACTCTAATGTGGGGACATAGGGTCATGAAGAGGGGATTAAGGCCTCCTTTTTCTCTTTTTCCTTTAAGGAGACTAGAACACTTATCCATGCTTGATTCACTCTCTCTTGGGGAGCTCAAAAATATTTTTATGTCTTCTAGGGTTATCCCTTAAGGTATTTTATGTAGATCTTTCCATAGAACCTTGTACAACTCTCATTAGAGGGATAGCATTTGAGTCTTGATACTCTAGTGGCCCACTATCATGTAATCTAACTTACCCATGAGAAAGAGGTTTTCCCCTTAAGCATTAGTCTTCTAATTCTTATGAGGATCCAAAAAGAATAGTTATTACATATGTATGTGAGATAAACACAATCCCAAGTATTTTTTCTGGGAGATTTATACCCTAAAGATAATATGTCTAACTAGAGTGGAAACATCCTAGTTGATTTACAAGCCTTCAAGAAAAAAATTGTAAATTAAAATATGAAATAAAATCTTATCAAACTAATGACTCGGGTGACAAAGTAAAAATATAACTTGGATATTACGACCCACTCAAATTTGCTAGAAATTGATAAGCTGATCTCATTTTAGGTCCATGAAGATCCATATCTCTATAGCTAAGTCATTAAGTAAGTGGCATTGATCTTCTAGGCAAAGACTATTTTGATTCTTGCTCATCTTCTTAGGGGTTTGTGAAAGGAGATGAGGGAGACCAAAGTGGACTTGCAATAAGAATCGAATGTGATTTTGGTGAGAAAATTTACGACAGAGTATAATCTTCTCTAAGAACTAAGAATCAAAGAGAATATAAGAAAACAATGGTTCAAATGACTATAGATTTAAAAAAATATGATTTTGGTGGGAAAATGTGATAGAAAAATATCTAACCATTCAAAAAGAAAGAATAATAGCCAAAAAGTGACCCCTAATATGAGTTAACATCCTTGGGCATTTAATGGCTAACCTTTTAATGAATAATATATTCTCTCATTAATCACATTTCAATGGCCAAAGTTGGAGCGTTCATTCTTCTAAAATCCTAGCTAATTAGGAACTTAACCATTTTCTTACAAGTGCTATTTTTTAAAAAAATTGATCCTAAAGTATCCCCTCAGCGTTTGCCATAGGGTCGCCTCCATGTTCTTCCAACCCAAAATTCCAGCCACAGCTTGGATATCTCTAAAAAGATAACTCCTTTCTTCTTTCAAAATGAGCATCAAAACATTCCCTTACATTATTACAAGGGTTTGTACACAATAGAAGAACCAAAAATTTGTTTGGTAAAGTTGGTGCATTGTCAATCTTGCTACTATGTTTCCTACCCTTGCACTCATAATTTCCAAAATTCTTCTTTTGGGTACCATCACGCAATGCTCCTTAGGTTTGGAAGTCTTGAAAGGGAATTGTTGGTGCAAAGCAAGAATAGAAAAGTAATGTAGTTTTAGGAGTTTCCTTTACCAAGTATTGAGAAGAAGGGGGAAAGTACTTGGACCTTGATGAATAAGAACGGGTCCTCCAATGGAACTTAGAAGCTTTTGTGAGTTTCTTTCCTCCTTTCAATCTCTCTATCTCTCTCTAACCTTCTCTATGCTCTCCACCTCTCTCTCTCTCTCTCTCTCTCTCTCTACACACACACACCCACACATATACACATACATATATGTATATATATATATTCTTCTCTTCTTCTTCTTCTTCTTCTTCTTCTTCTTCTTCTCTCTCTCTCTCTCTCTCTCTATGAGTAGCATCTCGATGGCCAAAATTAATGCTAATCCTTACAATACAAAGGCTTTTATAGCCCAAGGGGAAGGGGCAAGGGAAGGGAGGGAGGGGGAGGTGTACTCCTCCTCCTCCTCCTCCTAATTACAATCCAACAATCTTTGTCCTTCATACATTCATACCAAGGTCAACATGTTTGATGGTATGAAAAATACCGAGAAGGGTAATATTCACAATTGAAAGGTAATTTATTCACAATGGAAGGGTAATATTCACAATGGAAAGGTTTGTTTTATCTACGCATTGCATTACAATTGACATGCTGATGGTGATTGAATGCTTGTTTGATCTCGGGGGGTCCACTAGGGTTTACCATATGGTACCGCATGAGTGTAAGGGAGGGGGGTTATTTAAGGGAAGGAAGATACATTTTATAAGGTAAGGTTCCATAAATAGGGGGTAGATAAGGGGTATTTCATATATTTCTTGCACGCAGGTGATGTCTCCTTATTACTACTAGTGAATCCCCTGTGTGTTTGTGTGTGGTGAGGTAACTTGCTTGAGCTATTGCGGCAAATACATAATATGTATAAGAGGAAGCCCACTCAAAAATAGAAGAAGAGAGATCATGGGTACAAAAAATATTTATTGTTGGTTTTTCTTTCTTCTTCATCTCTCAATACAATGTACACAAAGTATAGATAAGGTATGATATTAAATAAGGGAATCAACTAAGTCAAATAATGCATATCTGATTATACTAATTGATGACTTGGCACTATAACTATGTCAGATGTAGAGGTAGGTGTAACTAATAAAAGATAGTAAGTGGTAAGTCAGTGGCCATATGAGGATTATAATGACCACCAAAGTGCTAAGTATAGACATGCAAACCCATCTAATCAGATAGTCCATCATGATAGGAGTTCCTCTTAGTTAAGTGGTTTTTGAGTGTGTGGTTTTAATTAGGAGTTCCTCTTAATAGCTCAAGCAAGTTACCCCACCATAGGTGTTATGAGTTTCCTTTTTATCCAATACGCTTCAAAAATAATTTTGAACTCATGAGATACATATTCTCCACCATTATCAATTTTGCGATTAACTAATTTTTTGTAAGTGCCAAAAGATTTTGAAAGCAATAAAATTTCTCATTTTTCCTACCCATAGTGAAATTCCACACTTTTCTAGACGCATCATAATGAGTGTGATAAAATAGGATGTTTGTCCCTAGATATTATAAGCATAGGTCTACATATATCACTATGCACCAAGTCAATTGGCTCACTCCTTTTTCTTGTTTACATTTTTCTTATGGACTGAACATGCATGATTTCTATAAGTACAATGCTCATAAATTAAAAATTTAGAAAAATCAAGAGAAGGTAAGTAATCCAAATGAGATGGTATTTATTTCCTTTCTAGACATGTGTCACAACCAATGATACCACAAAGATATATTTGGATGTTTGCTTACTACAATTTTATATGCCAAGCATCATAACTGAAGGTATTCCCAACTCACTGTCCAAAATGCCACAACCAAGTGACTCATATCCTATTGTAAGCGGACTAGTCACATCATCAAACATCTTTTCATTTCCTTTATCCAATCTCCCCACATTGACATATCCATGTTAGTGGATGTAGAAGTATGATTACGCAGTCGTCCTATCTAAGAACTAACTGTAGATGAAGCATCACCTATAGGACTACTTATAAAAGTACTCGCTAAAGAAGAATTTTTAGCATTAGTAGTGTTGGCTGATCCATCAGATACCACTGCAGTAGGATTACCATACCATTAATCCATCTTGTCAAAAACTATATCTTTGTTGATCAAGGTCTCCTGTCTTGTGCATAACCCATAAAAACTCTTGATAGCTTTTGGATCCAATTTCTTCCTCTTTTCATCAGGAACATGCACGTAAGCAATGAAGCCAAACACCTTAGAATGCCTAATGTCAGGCTTGTGCCCATACAACTTCTCATAGGGAATTACATCATGAATCTCGACTGTAGGAGTTCTATTCAACACATAAACAATAGTAAACATTGCTTCAGCCCAATAAGCATTTGGCAAACTCTTTTCATTAAGCATTGCCCTTGGCGATTCCATAAGAACATGATTTTTCCTCTTTGCTACACCATTCTACTATGGTGTATAATTGTAAGTAAGCTATCTTTTTATACCATATTTGGCAAGATACTTGCCAAACTCTCTGGATACATATTCTCAACCTGCATCTAATCTTAAACATGATATATAACAGTCCAGTTCATTTTCAACATGCTTTTTGAAGTCTTTAAAAGCATCAAACACCTCATCTTTGTGTTTCATAATGTACAACCATGTGTATCTGTTGAAATCATCAATGAAAGAGACATAATATTGAGCACTAGTGAAAGAAGCATTATGAGACGGACCCCATATATCTAAGTGTACTAACTTCAATGGATGAGAATTGTTCCTGACATGTCTTATAAAAGGAAACCTTGCTTGTTTCCCAAATTGATAAGCAGAGCATACATGTCCAAGATAATTGTATTTGAACTTAGGTAACCCAAGTACAACCTCTTTTTGCTGCATAGATTTCAGCTTCTGAACATTTACATGGCCAATATGTTTATGCTAAATTTCAACATCCCGTACAACTCCATCATCATGGCCAAACATGGCTGCCTTCAATTTCAAAATAGATGCATCCAACATAAACATTCTACCATCCCTTTTGCCTTTAGCAATCAATTTGTAGCCATTACCATATTCCTCGATAAAGCATCCGTCTCCTTATTGACTTGCAGATTCTGCTCTACCATCTATTCAACTAACAAAGGATTTTTAGTGATCGATGGTACATGAAGAATATCATGTAGACTCTTTTTCTTGCCATCTAGTATAAGCAATGGGACCACACCTATAAGAATGCTGAATATCATGCTGGGTATCATCCCCAATGCAGACATATCCATGAGAACCTATAACAAACTCATCAAACCATTCTTCATGGGGTGTTATATGATTAGATGCCCCTGAATCTATATACCATTTCTCATCTCTGCCTTGCTTAGGCACATTCTTTGATATATGCTGCATAGCAAACAACTTGTCTGCTTGATCATCTTGAGCACCATTGGAAGATGCATAATTTCCATGTTGTTTGCCTTTTTCTTTCATGTATGCTTACTTCTTATGATAATCTTTGGCAATATGCCCATATTTGCCACAATAATACAAGTCTTTGTTCGTGTTAGACTACTCATTTGATTGCTAGGATCCACCACCTCTGCCTCTAGGTGATCTCCCCTTGCCTCTAAAACCACTAGATCCTCATTGGCCTTGCATATTCAAGCTATTCCATGCATTCTACTACTATTGTCCATTGGTATTTCGAGTGTCTCCTCGACCTCAAAAAGGACCACGTCCTCTGCCACCTTTGCCATGCTGGCTAGAGTAGAGAATAATGTCTTTGCCTTGAGATAAACTAAAATACGTGTTAAAACCAAGCTTTACTTCTTCATGCAACGGTAATGCAAGCAGTTCATCCCAATGAGGGGGTTCTACTCTTACAGAAATAGAAGTATCAAATCCCTTGTACTCCTTGCCAAGCCCATTCAATGCCACTGCAATCATATCATCTCTGAAACACTAGACCCAATAGTAGCCATCTAGTCGGCTATGGTCTTTATCTCCATCGTGTATGCTTGAATGCTCCTGCCATTTCTGGACATATTACTAAATTGATTCTTAAGCTGTATCTTCCTTGCATGCATGATATTACCATAATTTTTCATGAGTGTATCCCAAGCATGTTTCGGGGAACAACAATTGATAATTTTCATAGCCATTGAATTAGAAATGCAAAAAGAGAACCGATGTAGTACTTTGCTAGCTCTTCTCGACCACTATCAGTGAGCTCTTTGCCGATCTTGTGTTGGATTTTTTTCAGGTAATTTGGATTCAGCTTTAGTCCCCATGCATAAAGCCCAATATCCTCTGCCAATCAATTCTGCATCCTAAATTTCCATAGTGCAAAGTTCTTGTTATCAAGCTTATCACCAACAATTTGGGTGATGTTATCAATGCCCTGAGCATTTTCCATATTGCAACATACAGTTTTTAATCAATGCATGACTCCCCGCAAACCAAGATGACTTACTGACCAATTTCAGCCTTCAACTTTTATGACAACTTTTTGCAACAAAATCCTTACTGAAATCACAGTATTTCAGCCCACAAACATGTCAGATACATCCACAATCAAGTGGCACATCATGTAGGTACATCAACCAGTTCATAGAGAACATGTAGTTGCTGCATTCCCTGTGTACATTCAATCTTACTGAAAGTAGAGAAACATGCAGTCTGCAATCAGCAAAGCCAATAAATGACCAACAGCCTTTTCTCAATCAAAACATAGATATTTATGTGTCAAACATGCCCCAAAACATCCTAGACATTTGCCACTATATGCGGGAGTCCATATATGAACTTTTGGGCACACTATAGTACATGTACAGCAAGTACAAATTCCAAATATCTTTCCAACTGATAACAGTCAGCCAATACACAACCAAAACAAGGGAAATCCAAGCTCAAAAGATTTTTGAATCATAGCATACATATGCCAACACATATAGAGACCAAGACATGATCATACCGACATTCATACATGGCCTGTCTTCAAGAACCAATGTCATATAACTCCTGTACTATTCATGTACAACCAACAATCATATTCTTGTACTATTCAATGTAGTTGATTTTCAGCTCCAAAAGCTAGCATTTAATGTTCTTTTTAGTTCATACAACATCCAACATACATATGCCCATAATCAGGGTCCACAAATACTATCCAATGTCATAGATTGCTTCAAGAAGTAATAGATGCTTGCTGTCCACAGTTCAAGACAGATTTCTAGCATGTTAAAACCTTCCAAAGTTGAGCATTTAACACTCTAGAACTATGCTCAAATGCATGAGAATAAGGGCATATACATTGGTAGGATGAAAGCCACTAGTGCCCTAGAACCACTTGCTGTTTATTGCAGTAAACAACTAGTCTGCACATGTCTATCCTAAATATATCAAAATATGTGAAGAATTTGAAAAAAAAAATCTTTTGAAAAGTTGTAGACCACGTTGAAATGGTCAAGATTTGTGGGCCGTTTCTATTAAGATATGGCTTCTACAAAAAAATGAGCTGCAAGCATAGTCTCCTTTGATGACATTTTTTTAGATTTGATGTCTTTGATGTCAAACGGCCACTCATAGGTGCTCAATGAAGCCTTATGAAGCTCCCAAACAAGCCACATAAAGTTCTTGCACAAGCACAAAGCATAAACCATAATGCATACCTTGACAGGAACAATGGCAACCTTTCTTCTTCAGCAGAGACTCTTATCTTCAAGCTCCAAATCTAGACTCCTTCAATGCCATGCTCTAGAAAGCCCATTCATGTTGGCTTTGATACCATGTTCAAAGATAAGAGAGACAGAGTGGAGCCAAAGAGTGACTAATAAGCTCATCTCCATTCATCTTCATTATTCAATCTCTACTAACATGAAATAGATAGTACAACTAGGTTACCACTAACCATGACAAACTGCAGTTAGGTTAACACCAACTTATTTAATGTCCCACACATGAGTACAACTGGACACAACTATAGGTAATGTCGGTCACACACACATACATATGAGCAGTTGAGCTTGAAGTCTCAACAAGGATTACTTCCTACTTGTAGACACTTGGATTTCAGCTAGGCAAAGCTGACTATCACTTGACTAGACTTGAGTTATGCAATTGGTTTGATAAGCTAGTTTATGTAGTAGCCAAGGAAACCTCACCTAGATGATGTGAAGAGGATTTTGAGATATGTGAAGGGTGAAGTGCGAAGATCAACAAGAGAATGGATCTTCAATGGTGGATACTATGCAAGGGGAGAGAGAGAGAGAGAGAGAGAGAGAGAGAGAGAATGACACAGTGTGTGGGTACAACATTGTACCTCTTTTGGTTTTTTGGATACTTATATAGTATATAGAGTACAATGTTGAGTGGGTAGGTCTAGTGGTTAGGTAGATTGCCCTTTATTTCAAACAACCTCCCCCCCTAAAGGCAATGTGCCAAAAGGTAGAGGAAAAAGAATAAGCTAAGTTTAAGTATGTACAAAGTTGAAGACACTATACCTATCCAATCCCCATCATCTATCTACAACAGAAAAATTGCTTTGTCCTGGAAGACCCTTCATAAGAAGATCTGCATAGTTATCATTAGTGTGTACCTTGACCAGCTCAATGCTCTTGCTATCAAGTACCTCCTTGATGAAATGACACTTCACATGTATGTGCTTTGTCTTTGCATGAAAGACATGGTTCTATGCTAGCATGATAGCACTCTGACTATCACAATGGAGGACATGAACCTCCATAATACTAAGCTTAGCAATCAAATGTGACAGCCATAAGGCCTCTTTGCATGCCTAAGTGGTAACCATATACTTTGCCTCTATAGTAGTAGACAATGCAACACACTTCTCCAAACTAGATATCCAAGAGATTGATCCCCCCATAAAGGTAAATACATACCCTGAGAGGTGGACTTCTTGTAGTTTGCATGTCTAGCATAGTCTGCATCAGCCAACAATAGATGCCTTTTGCTTACCAAAGTAGATGCACAAATCCTTTGTGCCTTTGAGGTATCTCATACTACCTTTCACTGCTTCCCAATGCTTCTTGCTAGGGTTTTCCATGTACCCGCTAACCACTCCCATTGCAAAGGCAATGTCAGGACTTGTAGCAACCATAGCATACATCAAACTACTAACAACTAAATCATACAAAATCTTGGACATTTGAGCCTTCTCATCATTAGATGTAGGGCTGTCCTTTGCACTGAGTTTCACATATGGAGGCAATGGAACCCAAATTGCTTTCCCCCATCCATATTGAAACACTGCAAAACCTTGGATACATACTCTTGTTGGGATAGATAGAGAAGCCACTTTGGTTTGTCTCATGAGTATTTGCATCCCAAGAATATGATTCGTATCACCAAGATTCTTCATGCCAAAGCTGCCATGTAGACTTTGCTTCCAGAGAGTCCAAGGCATGAACATCCCTGCTTGCAATCAGCATGTCATCCACAGACAAGACTAAGATAATCAGGCTACCATCTACTACCTTCTTGGTATATAAGCAGTGATCCACTTGACTCTTGTGAAAGCCCTGAGACTGCATGAATATATCAAACTTGTGATACCATTCTCAAGGTGCCTATTTCGGTACATACAAACTCCTCTTCACTCATACCATCTTCTCTTTGCCCTTTACCACAAAACCCTTAGGTTGTTGCATATATATATCCTCATGCAAATCACCATGTAAGAATGTAGTCTTTAAATCCATTTGGATGCGTTTCATATACTTGGTTGCAACCAAAGCCCAAGATGGTTCTCAAAGTAGTCATCTTGACTACAACAGAGAAGATCTCATCAAAGTCAATCCCATGTTCCTGTTTATACCCCTTTGCAACCAGTTATGCTTTGTACTTTAGAAAGAAGCCAAAATTGACTTTCATCTTATAAACCCACTTGCTTGGAAGAATCTTCTGCCCTTTAGGTAGATGCACCAAATCCCAAGTACCATTTCTTTCAAGAGATTCCATCTCTGACAACATAGCTTTGAACCACTTCTTGCTGTCCTGTTTAGTCATTGCTTCCTTGAAGCATGATGACTCACCAGATTTAGTTACCATGATGTAATCAGTAGCATCTTGAGCACCAGGAACAAACCTATCAGGTTGTCTTGAAGGCCAGGTGGACCTGTGAAGCAAAGGTTTAGCATTTGTGTGCTCTGGGACCTGCAAATTTGCATTTATAGCTTCTTGTCCTAAAATTTCAGCATGCTGTCCTGCCACATCTAGCTGTCCAAATTGCATGTTTTCATGCTGAGAATGTGGATGGGTAGTACCTTGTTGACCATTTTCAGCATCGTTCCTTGCATTTTCAAGGTCATTTATAGCAGGTATTTTCTACTATCTACTAGGCATAATCTATTGTTCAACAGGTATATCTTCCCTAAAAACAACCCTTCTGACCTCCTCTATCTTTTTGGGCTCCTTATGCATGCAATCTTTATGGAAGATTACATCATTGCTACGTACTATTTTCCATTTCTCGGGATCCCATAACCTGTATCCCATTTCACCCTCATCACCATATCCTAGGAAAATTCATTTACAGGAATTTGGCTAAAGTTTGATGCGCTCCTCCTTATAGACATGCACAAAGGTCTCATAGCCAAACACTCTTAGATGAGAATATGAATGTGGCTTGCGCAACCACTCTTCTTGAGGAAATCTCCTCTCCAAAGACATGTTTGGGGCTGATTAATTAAGTGAACGATTGTCATAACAACCTTTGCCCAAAAACCATGGGGTAATGTAGCATGAGACAGCATAGTAGGGACCTTATCCTTAATGGCCCGATTCATACACTCTACAACTCCCTTCTGGGATGGATAATGAGGGGCAATGAACTTTCTATTTATCCCTTTGCTATCACAAAAGTATTGAAAGGTTTTGGCCATGTATTCCCCACCATTGTTAGAGCAAAGACAGTAAAGTGTCTTACTAGTCATGTTCTCAAAAAAATGCCAAGAATTTCTTAAATTTGTCAAGAACCTCAGTCTTACTACTAATAGGGTACACCTAGACTTTTTGTGTAGCATCATCGACAAAGGTGAAAAAGTATTTCTTTCCCCTAGAGATAACCCTAACATTTGACATACATCTAAATGTACTACCTGTAAAGGAGAATGCACCCATCCTAGTGGTTGAAGAGAGCAAGAAGAGCCAAGGTCAAGGATGGAGAGAAGCTTAAGAAGAAAAAGTAGTTGGACTAGAGAGACAGTTGGAGGGCATGTCAAGTTTCTTAGATTCAATTTGGAGGAATATGCAAATGAAGGAAAAAGAGGAGGAAAAGAGAAGGAAGTTTGAAGTGGAGTAGGATTCTCAGGGAGTCTACCTTATAAGACATGTAAGACACCACATGAGTTCAAATGAAAGGGTATTATATTTAGTAAAATTTATAGGACTATATTTACAAAAGGGTTTCTTAATTACAATTTAAAACAATTTTGTAAGTTTGATAAAGTAAAATCAGTCATTTTAAGGCCTTATAGCATGTAAAGAAAGGGTATTTCCTAATATTCTTTGAACACATTATATAGATGATTCCTTATAGGTGGACCCCTGGGGAAATATTATAGGGAGTGGGTGATACAACAATAGGAGGAAGAGAAGGGAAACGAACTACAAGAAGAGGTGGATAGATTGGCAAATAAGCTAGCTAAGGAGGAAATATCTAAGAGAGTTCATGATACAAAGAAAGACAAGGAGAAGGAAGCTTAAGTAGGAAGTAAGAAGAAAGACAAGAGACAAAAGAATAAGGAGGAAGAGGAGAGTGAGAGTTCAGAAGACAATTATGGAAAGTTTAAGATGCTCCAACCCACCAAGTACAAGGGAGAGAGATATAGATTGATTTTGAAGAAATGGGTTGCATAGGTAGATAGATACTTAAAGTATGCTAGAATCATTGAAGATAGGAAGGGAGAAGTGGCATCCATCTACCTAGAGGAGGACACTGCTAGCTAGTACCTACTAGAATAGGAGCAAGGATGCATTATCTTTTCATAGGAAGAACTTCAAGAGGAACTCAAATATTACTTCATCTCGAAGATGGAAAAATTCAAAGTTAGAGATGAGCCGAGAAATCTCAAGCAAACACAAGGAAAGATGAAGGAGTATGTTAGCAAGTATAGGTAGTTGATGCTGCAACTACACAATATGGACATAGACACAAAGTTACATGGATTTCTATTCAGCATGTAAGAGTGGGCCAGAAGGAACATTAAAAGACAAGAACCAACTAGTTTGGTAGAGGCCATGAGGATGGGTAAAAGATTAGTTGACTTAGAAGGGAGGAGGAAAGCCCAAGGAAGTGAAGCTAGATTCAACACCGGCCTTATCACCAACTCTTGAGCCTCAAGACCCAATCCCCCAAGAGACCCAATCCCTCAACACCAACCTTATCTCAGGAATAAACCTAGCCACGTTGCAATCAGCCATGGTATCAAGAGGAGTAGTTGGACGGTAGGGAAACAACCACTACATACCAACTCTTAATGCGTCTTATGGGCTTGCAGGATCAAATACATCATGGTGGAGACCCTAAGCCTCAAGGAGAAGGGCTAGATGTTTCAAGTGCGGGGACCCCACTATCAAAATAGATGTCCCATGGAAGACACTAGCTCAACAAGTGGGTCTAGGGAAACAATCACAAGTGCTTATGGAGAAGAGGAGCCACAACCCCCACACATCTAGGAAATCCCTAGTGAAAGTGAAGAGAACCTAGACCACCCAAGAGTGTAGATAGTTAGTGCTCGTCCCCAATGCATGGCAGCTTGAGTAGTAGTAGTAGAACACTTATACCTCAAGGGAAGAGGGAGTGAAGGGGATCAAGAAATCATGATAGATACAAGAGCCACTCACAATTTTATCACACTAGATTGTGTTGCAAAATGTGGACTCAAACTATCTAAGGCACCAAAAGGATTAATAGTGACCTTTGCACAAGGAGAAGCAAGGGAAGTCAAGCAAGTTTTTGTAGTACAAGTGGAAGTGGGTAAATGAAGGCCAAGCTCAACTTTTTAGTAATTCCCATGGATGACTTTGAAGTCATTTTTGGCCTGGATTTCTATGACAAATATGTCATTACAATGTTTGGAAAAGAAGTTAATCAAATGCTACTGGATATGCAAGGAGAGGGTGTAAGAGTAGTGAAAGGATGCAACTCCAAGGAAGGGCATCAATCAAAGTGCAAATGAAGGAGAGGAAGCCTAGAGTCTAGTGCCAAATTGTAAAGTCGTCACCCAGGAAACTAGGAGTGCTAGTCCAAGTAACGCCTTAGTAAGCTACAAATATTCAGCTCCGCATAATGACTACAGTGCCAAACAAGTGGAGAAATGAGTGAAGCAAGGAGACATGGTGTATTTATGCATGATCCCAATTATAGAGAAAGAGGTCACTTTTAAGACCAATTGTGCTAAGTAATAATCAGCCTACTAATTGTTAAGGGATAAACTTTGGTAGAATAATGAAGCCTACAACCAATTTCTTGTTTTTCGAGCAATGTACACATATGCGTTGAACTCCATAGATGACAAGTGGAGAAGAGAAATGATGAGGATACTCAATATCCTATACGATCCATCCCCTATGAATCATGAAAAAAGATGGTTCTAGGATGGGCGTTATTGTTACATCGAGGCTGATCAATTCTTCAACATGCAAACTAATCTGCTTGAATGGATAGAAAATTTAAAAGTAGTTGAGGCCTTTATCTTTTTTCCATCCAGAAGGAATCCACTTATGATTACCAGTGGTTGGCAGAGATACGTCTAGACCGTTATGTCTATGACAAGGTACTAAAGGTAATCCCAGCCACCCGAATTATAATCCAAGGACATCCCAAGTATTGAGATTATCGTATCCATGGTTTTCTAGATTTGCCATTTCCAAGGTATAGATTTCTGGACATAGACATCAATTGACCTACTTTCTTCTACATGAATGTAATTGATATCCATCCTTGAAAAAGAAAGATATAATGATATTATGTTTTGGAAATTGTACATAGCATGCAGCCTATCCTATTGATGCTGATGTACCTCTACTTGTAAACATTTTCCATTTGCAAATATCCCTTGTAAAAATCATAGCATATGGCTACTGATAATAAAAGATAACAATGGCTAGATTTTATAAAAATATTGTGCTCTTTGGCCCATTATTGTTTTACAAATCTAGTAAAATACTTTAATATGGAAATGAAGCTGAAAATTTAAAAGCGATAAACTAATTCGTGAAACTTATGATAACTCAAGGTAATATAGCTATCGCTAGTCTGACTAAAATTCAAGAGAATAAGTATCTCCTAAAGCAAGTTAAGCCACTAGAATTCAATGGAAAGGGCAAAGACATTGAAGCCGAGGTAGAGATTTGGCTTGAGACCATGGAGGACTACTTTACTGCCATGGAAACTACCCCTGCTAATCAAGCTATGATCGCCAAGTTCAAATTGACCAGTGAGGGATGCCTGTGATGGAAATAGTGATGTAAAGACCATGAGCTTGCTGAGATAGCTATTACCTGGGAAAAGGTGAAAGAAGCTATGCATGGTCGATATTTGCCACCAGCTTATCGCACACTAAAAATGAATGAGTTCTTTAACTTAAGACAACTGGGAATGAGCCTGGAGGCATATTACTCAAAGTATATTTCACTGCTTAAATATGCGCCTTCCATGACTATTGCTCAACATGTGTCTAAGTTTTGTCATGGATTGAATGCTCCTCCGAACACATGCCTTGAATCTATGCGCCTAACTGATCTACAAAATGCTTTGACTCATGCACCACCTCTTGTTCAGGAGATTTAGTCAAAGCTAAGGAATAATAGGCTCTGGAATCAAAACAAAGGGACTTCATGGGGCTATGTTAAGCCAGGTCAGCATCTGGGTCAAGGAAAGAGGGCCAAAACAAATACAGTTGGGAACTTCGTACCTACAGGAAGTAATTTAGGAGTACCTAGGTGTTTCCATTGTAATGAGCCAAAAGATAATGCCCAAAGCTTGGCCAAATTCCTCGCCAAGGACAGTACAGAGGTGAGAACCAAGCTTCAATTGCAAAAGGAAAAGTATTTGTTGTAATTCTTAAAGATCTTGAAGAAGAGGAAAACCCAACTATGGAAGCTGATATGGAGAGGGCATTAGTTCATGCCACTATAACGTGTCCACCTGTCGACTTGTAGGACACATCTTAGCAGCCCATCGGGAAGAGAGTCCAGAAAGCCCCAGCCAGCACTCCCACGGAATGTCACGGGGTTTGCGATCTAGGTCTTCCCGAGTCTGCCACGAAGCGGAAGCATTCCGGCAGTTCCCACTTAGGATCAACCTGAATCAGGGCTTCCCTAATGGTCAAGTTCCTCGGAGGTAACTAGCGTCGGAACCACTTTACACAAAAACGTTAGGATTGAAGCAGATATATACTGCACTTGGTTCAAGGAGAATGGGAAACGAGAGGGATGCAAAACTCTACCTCTTTGCCCATAAGGCATAGTCCCATTCCGTTCCCCTAAAATAGCATAAATCTAGACTCTAGCTTCCTAGATTCTAGGTCATCGTTTACCTTGTTGTCAACTTCTTTGAGAAAAGTTCTCGGCCAACCGGGACCACCCTTATGTAGGATGGACCCATGGTCACATCCATCACACTTTCCTCGGGTTGCTTTAGTTGTCTAATTACCTACTACATTTAGTTTGACAAGCAAAAACAGCTTCCTTTAATTAGTCAATTATTCACTAGTTCCTTCACGTAACTTAGGCACTGACATAGAAAAACAATGTCAAACAAGTTCCTTTTCAACATTTGATCTTTAGTTATCAATCTTCGGAATACATCATATAATTTAGCCCGAAGGCTAATCCATAATCCACCCGAAGGCAATTCCATAATCCGCCCGAAGGCAATTCCAGAAATCCTCAGGGATTACTATTCCAAGTTTCCACCCGTAGACTAGTATGTGGACCTCGAGATCCCATCTCGAGTCACGTCGGCCTCTTGTGCAAGATCCAGAGGCAAGGGATTTATGGCCAGAGCCCCCTGGCACCCAAGCATCCTCCTGCTCCAAGTAGCACCCACGGAGAGACCTCTTGTGACGGGTTTGGTCCACATACCCGGCGCGGCTAACAACCCCCTTGGATAGGGGCAGACAGTAGGGGGTAATTGATGTTGCCTCTCCCTCCAAGCCTTCAACTTAAAGCATTAATTATCTTTCCATCTAAAGTTCCTTGAGCAAAGAAGTACAAATAGTGCTCCTAATTGTACAAACACAATCAATCCAGTGGTTGTTTGTACAGCCAACTACTAAGGTGTGAATCCTTCTCTCCGAATGCATCCAGCATTTGATCTGGGATCAATTTTGACTTGGCAAGATCCCCAAGGGTTTCGTAAGCTGTGTTACTAGTTTATCCTCTTTCCTTGGGTTAGGGTTTATACCCTGTTAACCCAAATTGACAAACACCTTAGGTTCCTTATATTAAGGTCAATAAATCCTGGACAAATCTTGTTTTCCTCACTTGATTGGTCAATTGCTTGCTAGGAGATTCATAACTCCCCTAACTTGGCAAATCAGCCCAAGTAAGGGTGATGAAGCAGGATGAATACTCATCCTCTTGCAAATTGAACTTGTACTTAGAACCTGCCAACCTTGTTTTAAGGAGTGGCAATACTATTTTGTGGTCTAGTCACAAAATCATGCGACGTTGCAACTTATTGCACAAGACAAGTGTCGCACCTAACTTGCGGGATCATTTCTCCCATCGCACGGTATTCCTTGGTTAAGAGTACCTTTGGTCAAGGTTTATGGTTTGGGATGTCCTCTTGACCCAACCCAACCGTAACCCTACTAGGCCAATAACGCTTTGGCCCTTAGGGTCCCTAACTTCAAACGGAAGTCTAGTATTTGGTCAATTTATCCTTAGGGTAAAAACCTTAGATCGTTCTTACATGGGCGTTTAACTAACCCTAACATTCCGTGAATGTGGGTAGGACCTTTCGGATTGGAAGTCTTGACTTGGCATCCCTAGTGAGATACTAGGTAGAATTTTTAATGTAACTAAACCCTACCTAGCACTTTGAGGTGTTCGTCGTACCAACTATTTATGCTTTTATGAATCCCATGTGGGTTATGACATTACAAGCGATTTACCTAAATCGATCTAATTGTCTTGCGACAAGAGGTGATCTTTTCTTAGAGATGCTAATATTTTTCCTAAAAGATGTAAATAATTGCAAGATATAACATTCCATGCAAATATGCGATTCATAGACTTTTTCCTTCTATGCAACTACAAGATTTACAATGACCATTTCTTTTCTTGCCTAAATCATAATGACTGACAATTTAGGGCTAACTCGTATAAAACCTACGTTGATTTACATCAAGAACTATGTCTATAAGCCCTTCGTCTAATGCATTGAATTCAAGCTTTAATATGAAATGCATCCTTTTCTAAATACAACTTCGATAAAAGAAATCCATGCATGAGCAAATACCATAAGTCCGACATTTAATTAATCCATCCTTTAGCACTTAACCTGACTTAAAATGTAACCATCTTCGCATGCAATTTTCCATGCATTGCGACCATTTGGACGTCATTCTATGGGCGTCTACAATGATTTTATATGCGAAACATAGCTAGGGAATTATTACCTAAATGCATTATGTGCTGTTCTTTTTGGCGAGGCAATCTAGGTTGCATTTAAACAAATCCATCTTTTTAACCTATGCAATATGCGTTCAGGATTGCAACTTGGAAGTGGAAGCATTTTCAAATGCACATCATGCAACTAAATCTTGTAAATCGGAGAGCAATTAAAAATTCCAAATGTAATTAAACTTGCCTATGAGAATTGGACATGCCTAGTGCATTCTTTTCATGCGGAATCAATCTTTAATAACTTGGGCATTGAGGTTTGGGGTGTTTTCCACACGCGAACTCGGAGTGGAAGCTCCCCCATGTGCGCCTTGCATCTTTACCTTCGGAGCCATTTATGCAGTGTATTTTGTCACAGGAACTCCCCTTGGATTATTCTCATGTCCCGAAGTCTCACAGTCCGCGATCTCCCTCCCCCACGCAGGACAAGGCCCTTGGAGACTTGGGTTTAGAATCAAGCTTAAGGAAGCTTAAAATTAGAAGCTTCCAAAGAAGCTTCTAAACTTCTGGTTCTTGATAGAAAATGTGGAGAGAGAAGATGGTATTTGAGGAATGATGAGGATGGAGGAAAAGATGATGACAATGATGATTATGACGGTGATGGTGGTGAGGCAGTAGTGGCAGCGTGGCGTAGTAGGCGTCGATGTGGCCATGGTGGTGGTAGCAACACGACATGAATGTGGTGATGGTGGGAAGCACGA
Organism: Lygodium microphyllum; assembly: GCF_053477565.2. Classification (NCBI taxonomy): domain Eukaryota; kingdom Viridiplantae; phylum Streptophyta; class Polypodiopsida; order Schizaeales; family Lygodiaceae; genus Lygodium; species Lygodium microphyllum. The sequence continues at coordinate 24,069,897 of NC_141163.1, forward strand.
CAACACCCTCTTTCTCTTCTCTCCCCTCCCTCAAGCTGCATGAGGGAGGGATAGCCACTCATGTGTCGTGCTGCATGCCACCTCCCCATGCTCTCCACAACTCATGCTCTTCTCATACTCCCTCTCCCTGCCATGCATCGGTTGAGGGGAGGGGGTTAATAATTAAAAAATTTACAAAATTTTTGTCCATTATCCATTTTCCTTTTCCCGTGAAGGGTGTTCCTGCATGGGCTTGCGGGTTTTTATCCATGGACTCTTGTGCGCAATGCGGCTAGAGTTTATTGACGCGCGCGTGGGGTAAGCACTTAACCAAGGGTCTTTTTATCACCGGGCGGTCACTTGAAATTGCTCACTGCACGATGTGTGCAGGGTCTAAAATTATTAATATTTCGTGCCGAAATATTACATTCTCTCCCCCTTGGAGGAATCGAGATGTCCTCATCTCGAGAAGAACTAGGGGTATTGTTGGTTGAGAGTGCTTTCATCCATCCAAGTGGCATCCTCTTCGAGATAATCTTTCCACTGGATGAGGTATTCTCTCAAGGTTCTGGATCTCAAATGCCTCTCCCTAACATCTAAGATCCTATCAGGCCGTAGCTCAAGGACTCCTTGGCTAGGCATTACAACTTGTTGATCATGAAGCACGTGACTAGGGTTAGGCACATACTTTTTCAGTAGACTGATATGGAATACATTATGAACTTTTAGGTTTTCAGGGAGTTGCAGTCTGTAAGCATTAGGCCCTAGGCACTTGAGAATCTTGTAAGGTCCACAATATCTTGGACTTAGCTTTTTGCATTCACCCAAGGATAGGGAACTCTTCTTTGGACGTACGCGAATGAAGACCATATCTCCTTCAACGAAGGATATGTCTTGCTGTTTCAAGTCTGCGTAAGCCTTTTGTCTATCCTTGGCAGCTTGGATGTCTTGTCTTATCGACTTGATTTGGTCATCCATGTCTTCGAGCATCTGCTTTGAGGCTTCAACCCTTAGGGTTGGATCTGAAAAGCTTAAAGGACTACGACAATCGTGCCCATACAATGCTTGAAAAGGGGTCATCTGAATGCTTTGTTGGTAGGAAGCATTGTAGGCAAACTCAGCTAGCGGCAAATATTGAATCCACTTTTTGGGCTCGCTGCAACAATGTGCCCTTAGCATATCCTCAATGACTTGGCTGACTCGCTCCGTTTGACCATCGATTTGGGGATGGTAAGTTGTACTAAAACAAAGTTGAGTCCCAATGGCCTCGAAGATAGCCCTTCAAAAGTGTGATGTGAACAGTGAATCGCGGTCACTAATGATTCTTCTGGGTAACCCATGCAGTTTGAATATCTCTTTGATGAACAACCTTGCAATATTTGAGGCTTTATAGTTTGTCTCAACAGGAATAAGATGTGCAACCTTGGTGAGCATATCAACCACAACCATAATGGAGTTGTATCCTCCCTGAACTTGGGGCAGGCCAACAACAAAATCCATACTAATGAATTCCCATTTCATTTGGGGAATGTCAAGTGGTTGCAATTTCCCTGGCATTTTGACATGTTTGGCCTTAATATGTTGACAAGACAAACATTCAATGACATATTTGAGAATGTCACCTTTAAGCCTCTCCCAATAATAGCTCTTTCTGACTGGATTAAGGGACTTGGCATAGCCAGGATGTCCTAAAAAAGGGGAGTCATGGGCTTCCCAAAGTATCTTCTGTTTGAGTGACTGGCTTGCCGGTATACATAATCTCGTTCTATAGTAGACAAGTCCACTATTGATAGAGAATTCTTGATACTTTGTTTGTAGCTTCAGATCTCCCTTAGCAATTTCTGATAGGTTGGGTCATGGCATGCCTCTTTTCTAGCTAGCTCAAGAATTGGGTTGTTTGGCATGGATACCTTTGTGGCTAGAGATCTGGCTGTTGATGGATCTTGCAAAATCATAGAATTTAGAAATGCCTTGCAACTGAATGCATCGGCAACTACATTCTCCTTTTCGGGCCGGTATTTGATTTCAAAATCATACTCCTTCAATCCATCGATGTTGCCTCATATTGAGCTCATTCTGGGTAAAAATCCATTTAAGAATTTTATGATCCGTCACTAAGGTAAACTTGTTACCTAGCAAGTAGTGTCTCCAAATCTTGAGAGCATGGATGACAACTAACAACTCCAGATCATGGGTAGCATAGTTCCTCTCATGGCTCTTCAATTTCCTTGAAGAGTATGCTACAGGATGACCTTCTTGCATAAGCACACATGCTAAGGCAAGTGTGCTAGCATCATTTATCACTTCAAATGTCTTACTAAGATCTGGAAGTTTCAAGATAGGTGCTGATACCAAGATTTGCTTTAGTTTATCAAAGCTTGACTATTCAGCACAGGTGACCATACAATTGATACTTGCTTCTTCAGTAGATTGGTCAGAGGTGTTGCAATGAAAGCATAGTTTTGGATAAAAACCCTGTACCATCCTATCAATCCAAGAAAACTGCGTATTTGTTTGACAGTTGTTGGTGTTGGCCACTCCAAAACGTCTCTGACCTTGGCTGGATCTACTGAAATTCCTTCCGCTGATACAATGAATCCCAAATATTCAATTTGTCGCTTGAAAAATGCACACTTATTCTTTTTGGCATAAAGCTTGTGTGCCCTCATTGTCTTAAGGACAATGCAAAGCTGGGGTTCATGAACTTCTTCCTGTTTGGAGTAGACTAGGGTATCGTCAAAGGAGATGAGTACGAAGTCATCAAGATAGGGTCTAAAGATATCCTGCATTAGCCTATTGAAGGTAGCAGGTGCATTTGTCAGCCCGAATGACATGACTAGGAATTCAAAGTATCCATATCTTGTGCTGAATGCCGTCTTTGGGATATCTTCTTCCTTGATCCTTATCTAATAATATCCAGACCTGAGATCAATCTTGGAGAAGATCTTTGCACCTTGAAGACGGTCAAGAAGTTCATCTATTCTTGGAATGGGATATTTGTTCTTAATGGTTGATCGATTCAACCCTCTGTAGTCAATACATAGCCGAAGCGTTCCATCTTTCTTCTTCTGGAACAGCAGTAGAGCTCCCCATGGTGAACTGCTGGGACGAATGTAGCCTTGATCTAATAGTTGCTTGAGTTGCTCCTTTAGCTCAATCACTTCCGGGATGGACATCCTATATGGTCTCTTTGTGATTGGTGCAGCTCCTGGTGCTAGCTTGATTTCGTGATTGACTTCCCTTTGAGGAGGAAGTTATGTCAGCTCTTCAGGAAATATGTCTACATATTCCTTTAGCCATGAAGGTTTTTCCCTAGATCCTTGATTCTGACCTAACTTATTTAGCTTAATCAAATAGACAGGTAGCCCCTTTCTAACTCCTTTTATTATTTGAGATGCTTTGGCCAGTTGAATTTTTGCATACCAGCCTCTCCTTGAGTTGTGACCAATTCCCCTTTGGAATTTTCAAAGGAAACTTGGCCCTTTCCACAGTGAATGTGGGCATCATTAGGCTTAAGCCAATCCATTCCGAGAAAAAACTTGTGGACGCCTAGGTTCATAACCATGAATCTGACCAAAGTTGACTTTTCACCCAGTAAGAATTCCACCTTAGCAGTTTGCCTAGTACAAGTGACTTCACGACCATTTGCTAATTCCACAAGTAAGATGGGTGCATCTTTTGTGGCTATTCCTAATCTTCTTGCACAAATTGGTGAAATGAAGGAATGTGTACTACCACAATCAATCAAGGTTATGAAGCCTTTACCTTGATAATCCAATGGAGTTTGAATCACCGGGCGATTTGGGCCTTTCTTGTGGAGAGCGGTATGAACCGTTGCCCTCTCAATATCTGCTTCCATGGATGGGTCTTCTTCATCACACAGCTCCTTGTTGGCAACACTGGAGGTTCTCCCTCTGGCCATGACAGTGGCTCCTTGGCCATGGATAGTTCCTTGGGATGGCCCTTGACTTTGTTCTCCTTTAAGCTTGGGACACTACCTTTTAAAATGACCAGGCTCGTTGCAATGGAAGCAACGGAGATTGAGGCCATTACCTTGGGTAGGAATGAAATTATTGACAGTGTTGATCCTAGCTTTCTTCCTTTGTCCCGGATTTTGGCCTTGTGCTCTCTTCGCCTGGGACTTTTACACTCCTTTGTCCTGATCCTTGTAAGACCAAGTCTTGTTATTTCTTGGCCTATTCTGCGCCTCATGTATTATGGGTATAGCTCGAGTGAGCGCATCCTGAAGATCTGTTAGACGCATTGATTCGAGGCGGGTGTTTATAGGTGGGTTCAATCTAGCACAAAACTTTGACACTTGTTGTGTCATATCCATTTGTGGTGCATACTTCAAAAGAGAGACAAATTTTGAATAGTATGCATCAAGAGATAGACCAAGCTGCTTCAGTTCATAGAACTCGTTCATCTTCTGTGTGCGGTAGGCACGTGGTAGATATCTCCCTCGCACAACTTTCTTAAGCTTCTTCCAAGTAACTGACCCTTCCGAGATCCCTTGGTCTCTGCACCATTGCTTCCACCAAAGTCTTGCTTCGCCGGTAAGCTTTAGCTTGGCGAGCGTTGCTTGGTTGGCGGGTGCAGTACCTGTTGCTTTGAAATAATCCTCCATGGATTCGATCCAGATCTTGGCATCAGTTTGGACAGTCCTTCCCTTGGCATCAAATTCTGCTGGCTTGATTTGCTTGAGAAGAAACTTCTTCTCCTGAATCACGGCCATACTTGGTGTAGGGGTCGGACTAGGAATATGCACTTGAGGTTTTGCATGGGCATTGAAATTCTTTACGTTAAAAATTTGCTAAACATTTCTCACATTACATAACATGCCCAATTCATCTTTTAGCCAAGTGACCTAATCACTTAACTCCGTTACCAATACTTATAGCCAAGACAGTGATTGATTAAAAATTTTCTATTTCATTCATATGGGCATAGCCTTCTCTAAGTACAATTATTTTTGGGAAAATGGAACAAGCTGATACATTAATTTGGGGAGAATAAGATTGTCTTACATTCAGTTACGGGAATTGAGTAATAGTATGGATTGGGGTCATGGATTTTCAGGAATTGATAGGTCATAGGAAGATTAGGGTATCCTTTCCTTTGATACCCATTCTTTTCATAACGTCCCAATACCTTGATTTTGTCGGCAGGGATTATTCAAGTCACTTCCTCATACACATATGTGTTCTACTTGACCTTTCGACTGCCAAAATATAGGGTTGCATTTGCGTAAGCCTCAACAAAGATGAACAGCTTCACGATCTTTAAGTCTTCCATCCACTCGATTCTCTTCAAGTTGGTCCAAAGGTACGCAAGTTGGTGGACAACTATGTAACGAATTCCTGAATCACCCGTCCATCTCCGTTCCACGTCAAGAATGAAGGATTGTAGATGCGGTCTAGGATATTCATTATATCCAACCTTCGTCGATAATCCGAGGCACGCATTGCAGTCATAAACATAAGCCGGAACGCCAATAATTTGTTCCGTGCTTCATGACTCTACAAGCTAGCATCGGTAAGTACACAAGGAAATGTTCTTAATAGCAACGTTTGCTTTACTTCACCTCATTAAGTTTCCTTGAAGTTATTAGATCTCATTGCTTCACTCTGATACCAACTATAACGTGTCCACCTGTCGACTTGTAGGACACGTCTTAGCAGCCCATCAGGAAGAGAGTCCAGAAAGCGCTACCCCACACTCCCACGGATTGTCATGGGGTTTGCGATCTAGGTCTTCCCGAGTCTACCACGAAGCGGAAGCATTCCAGCCATTCCCACTTAGGATCAACCTAAATCAGGGTTTTCCTAATGGTCAAGTTCCTCGGAGGTAACTAGAGTCCAACCCCAGGTGAACTACTTTACGCAGAAATGTCAAGGTCTCGAAGCGGATTTATACTGCACTTGGTTAAAGGAGAATGGGAAATGAGAGGGATGCGAAGCTCGACCTCTCTTCCCATAAGGCATAGTCCCATTCCGTTCCCCTAAAACAGCATAAATCGGGACTCTAGCTTCCTAGATTCTAGGTCATCGTTTACCTTGTTGTCAACTTCTTTGAGAAAAGTTCCCGGCCAATCGGGACCACCCTTCTGTAGGATGGACCCATGGTCACATCCACCGCACTTTCCTCGGGTTGCTTTAGTTGTCTAATTACCTACCACATTTAGTTTGACAAGCAAAAATAGCTTCCTTTAATTAGCCAATTATTCACTGGTTCCTTCACGTAACTTAGGCACTGACATAGAAAAACAATGTCAAACAAGTTCCTTTTCAACATTTGATCTTTATTTATCAGTCTTCAGAATACATCATATAATCCAGCCCGAAGGCTAATCCATAATCCACCCAAAGGCAATTCCATAATTTGCCCGAAGGCAATTCCATAATCCGCTCGAAGGCAATTCCAACAATCCTCAGGGATTACTATTCCAAGTTTCCGCCCGTAGACTAGTATGCGGGCCTCGAGATCCAATCTCGAGTCACGTCGGCCTCTTGTGCAGAACCCGGAGGCAAGGGATTTACGGCCAGAGCCCCCTTGGCACCTAAGCGTCCTCCTGCTCCAAGTAGCACCCACTGAGAGACCTCTCGCGGCGGGTTCGGTCCATGTACCCGATGCGGCTAATTACCCCCTTGGATAGGGTCAGGCAGACAGTCGGGGGTAATTGATGTTGCCTCTCCCTCCAGGCCTTCAACCTGAAGCATTAATTATCTTTCCATCTAAAGTTCCTTGAGAAAAAAAGTACAAACAGTGGTCCTAATTGTACAAACACAATCAATCTAGTGGTCGTTTGTACGACCAACTGCTAAGGTGTGAATCCTTCTCTCCGAATGTATCTAGCATTCGATTCAGGATCAATTTCGACTTGGCAAGATCCCCAAGGGTTTCCTAAGCTGTGTTACTAGTTTATCCTCTTTCCTTGGGTTAGGGTTTATACCCTGTTAACCCGAATTGACAAACACCTTAGGTTCCTTATATTAAGGTCAATAAATCCTGGACAAATCTTGTTTTCCTCACTTGATTGGCCAATTGCTTGCTAGGCAATTCATAACTCCCCTAACTTGGCAAATGAGCCCAAGGAAGGGTGATGAAGCAGGATGACTACTCATCCTCTTGCAAATTAAACTTGTACTTAGAACCTGCCAACCTTGTTTTAACATTTCATGAATATGGGTAAGATCTTTGGGATTGGAAGTCTTGACTTGGCATCCCCAATGTGATATTAGGTAGAATTTTTAACGTAACTAAACCCTACCTAGCACTTTGAGGTGTTCGTCGTACCAACTATTTATGCTTTTATGAATCCCATGTGAGTTATGCCATTACAAGCAATTTACCTAAATCGATCTAATTGTCTCGCGACAAGAGGTGATATTTTCTTAGAGATGCTAATATTTTTCCTAAAATATGTAAATAATTGCAAGATATAACATTCCATGCAAATATGCGATTCGTAGACTTTTTTCTTCTATGCAACTACAAGATTTACAATGACCATTTCTTTTCCTTGCCTAAATCATAATGACTGACAATTTAGGGCTAACTCATATAAAACCTACGTTGATTTACATCAAGAACTATTCTTATAAGCCCTTTGTCTAATGCATTGAATTCAAGCTTTAATATGAAATGCATCCTTTTCTAAATACAACTTCAATAAAAGAACTCCATGCATGAGCGAACACCATGAGTTTGACATTTAATTAATCCCTCCTTTAGCACTTAACCTGACTTAAAATGTAACCATCTTCGCATGCAATTTTCCATGCATTGTGACCATTTGGACATCATTCAATGGGCGTCTATGATGATTTTATACACGAAACACATCTACGGAATTATTACCTAAACGCATTATGTGCTGTTCTTTTTTGCGAGGCAATCTAGGTTGCAAATCGGCGAGCAATTAAAATTTCCAAATGTAATTAAACTTGCCTACGAGAATTGGACATGCCTAGTGCATTCTTTTCATGCGGAATCAATTTTTAAGAACCTGGGTATTGAGGTTCGGGGTGTTGTCCACACGTGAACTCGGAGTGGAAGCTCCCGCATGTGCGCCTCGCGTCTTTAGCTTCGGAGCCATTTATGCAATGTATTTTGTCGTAGCAACTCCCCTTGGATTACTTGCGTGTCCCAAAGTCTCACAGTTCGCGATCTCCCTCCCCCGTGTAGGACAAGGCCCTTGGAGACTTGAGTTTAGAATCCCGGGAAAGGGACGGGAGAACCAGGCTTAAGGAAGCTTAAAATTAGAGGCTTCCAAAGAAGCTTCTAAGCTTTTCGTTCCTGACAGAAAACGTGGAGTGCAAAGATGGTAATTGAGGAATGATGAGGATGGAGGGAAAGATGATGACAATGAAGATTATGACGGTGATGGTGGTGAGGCAGTAGTGGCAACATGGCGCAGGAGGTGTCGATGTGGCCATGGTGGTGACAACAGCACGGCATGAAGGTGGAGATGGTGGGCAACATAACAGCAACCTCTCTCTCTTCTCTCCCCTCCCTCAAGCTTGGGGAGGGGGTGGTCTTATAGGACTATGGGGGTGGAGGGATAGCCACTCATGTGTCAGGTTGCATGCCACCTTCCCTCCCTCAAGCTTGGGGAGGGGGTGGTCTTATAGGACTATGGGGGGGGGGGGGGGGGGGGGAGGGATAGCCACTCATGTGTCAGGCTGCATGCCACCTCCCCATGCCCTCCACAACTCATGATCTTCTCACACTCGCTCTCGCCGCCATGCATCGGCTGAGGGGAGGGGGTTAATAATAATAAAAATTGTAAAAATTTTGTCCATTATCCATTTTCCTTTTCTCGCGAAGGGTGTTCCCGCGTGGGCTTGCGGGTTTTTATCCATGGATTCTTGTGCGCAATGCGGCTAGAGTTTATTGATGTGCGCGCAGGGTAAGCACTTAACCGAGGGTCTTTTTGTCGTGGGGAGGTCACTTGAAATTTCTCACTGCACGGTGTATGCGGGTCTAAAATTATTAATATTTCGTGCGAAAATATTACAGCCACCCTCCATAAGAAAGGCCCAAATTGCTAGTTTTTGGCGATTCAAACACCAACAGAATATGAAGGTAAGTCCTTTAAAATTCTGATTGATTGTGGAAGCACACACTCATTCATGTCACCAAAGTGTGCCAATAAATTAGGTATAGACACAATACCTACATCTAGGTTGCTTGTGGAACTTGCTAATGGAAAAGAAATCATGTCTACTCAGTAAAATTGCAAGTGACATTTAATCTAGGAAGAAATCTCTCTGAAATGGGATTTAGAATCATGAATTTAGAGGCCTACGAATGTCTATTGGGTATGGACTCTAGCTAATCCCCAATGATGCACATATTCAGTGTAGAAAAGGCCAGGTGACTTTTCAAAACCTAAAGGGGGAAAAAGTGATGACCCAAGGTGAGGCACGAAAACCCAAGGTTTAACTAACCAAATCATCTCGCATAATAAAAGGGTTAAAAAAAGGATTACATGTGTATCTCATAAAGTTAAATAAGGCTAAGTAGAATAAACAAGATGAGGAAAAGCCATATGTCAAGATTGTGGGAGAGAAGGAAGGAGTCTCACTTGTAGCTTTCTTGCTTGCACAATGGGGGAATACACACAAGGGTGGAGGCCGAAAACAGTTTTCCTCTTCTTAGTTGTGTAAGCCAAAAGAACTCAAGTACAAGGAAATAGAAGAACCCTATATATGGGTCTCAAACCAAACTCAACTAACTAAGGTGGCATACTAACTGAGCCACGAACTAGAGTAGATAAGGATAGCTATCATGTAGCTATTATTCATGGGCGGTGTACCAACCTCATCTGCACAACTGACAAGTCGGTGACATAAATGCACAATGGTCACCCTGGCATATCACGAGTGGAGCTCGATATCTCAATACTCCCCCTCAAGCTCAATCCCAATTCCTGCACACCAAGCAAGTCTCTGAACTTGCGCAGCTTCTCTGTGCCCAATGCCTTTGTAAATATGTCAGCTACCTGATCCTCTGTGCTGACATAAACTAGATCAATAAGACCTAGTAAAACCCTCTCCCACACATAGTGATAATGCACCTCAATGTGCTTTGTTCTAGCATGATAGACTGGGTTATTTGCCAAGTGTATATTGCTCATGTTGTCACAATAAATGACAACTGGCCCATTTGTAGGCTAATGCATATCACAAAGTAGCTTATGCAACCAAGCTACCTCACATACAGCCATTGCTGCGCCCCTGTACTCAACCTCTCTGCTGGATAAGGCAACTGTAGGCTGTTTCTTGCTACTCCAAGTGACTGTAGCACTCCCAAAAGAGAACACATATCCACTGGTAGATCGTCTATCAGAAATGCTACCAGCCCAATCAGCATCAGTGTATCCATGCAACTGTATCTTAACCCCAGTCTCATAAAATAGTCCATACTGCAATGTGGACTTCACATACCTGAGTATGCGTCTAGCCGCATCCAAATGCGGTTTCCTTGGAGCCTGCATAAACTGACTTACCAATCCAACAGCATAGCTCAAATCTAGCCTGGTAATAGTCATATAAATCAAGCTTCCTACTATGCGTCTATACATAGTAGGGTCTTCCAAAAGCTCACCTGTATCTGCGCTCAGCTTCACATTCTGCTCCAAAGGAACTGAAATAGGCTTACAGCCTGTTATCCCATATTTGGACAGCATGTTCAGTCCATATTGCCTCTGCAAGAGCTGTATCCCACTTGGTGATCTAATCACCTCAATGCCCAAGAAATAACGCAGCTCTCCCAAATCCTTCATCTCAAACTTCTGCTTCAATACATTTTCACATGAAGGATATCTTCATCACTGTCACCTGTCATAATCAAATCATCAACATAAATGACAAGTAGCATAATACCTTTCTCTGTTTTTCTCACATAAAGTGAGAAAACTGCCTTGGAAGTCTGAAAGCCAATAGTGACAAGATACTGTCCTATCTTGTCAGACCATGCTCTAGGTGCTTGCTTCAAGCCATACAAAGCTTTCTTCAACCTGCAAACAAACTCAGGATGAATAGCATGCACATAACCTAGTGGCTGCTCCATATAGACCTCTTCTTGCAAATCACCATGCAAGAAGGCATTGTTTACATCCATTTGATGTAAAGACCATCCCTTTGATGTAGCCATAGCAATGACTACTCTTACGGTTGCCATCCTTGCAACCGGACTGAATGTTTCTTCATAGTCAATGCCATATGTTTGTGCATACCCCTTGACTACTAATCTTGCCTTGTATCTGTTCACATAACCATCTACATTGTGCTTCACCTTATAAACCCACTTACAACCAATTGCATTCTTACCTTTAGGCAAAGGTACCGATTCCCATGTAGCATTTGCTTCCAAGGCATCCATTTCTTCATCCATGGCTTTCTCCCATTTTTCTTTTCCCATGGCTTGCTCAAAAGAAGTGGGTTCTGGTTCTTGTATCACTTTGACCATATATGCATAGTGAATGGCTGTAAATCCATCATATTTCAGCCTATCCACAGGATACCTAACTCTGGTAGACCTACGCAAAGTAGGTTCACTCTCAGGTGCTCTCAAAACACCCATGGTCTTCCTTACTCTAGGTGTAACAATATAAGGAATACCCAACTCATCATCAATGCTCTGTTCTGAGCCACTGGATTCACCATCCACATAAGAGTGACCTGCATTCACATCAAACATGGGCTGATCAACCTTCTCTTTTCCTTTTCGTGATACCTGCATACCACTATCTGCATTGCTTTGAGAAGATTCTCTTGATCTCAATCTGCCTATCCATGGCGAAGAATGTGAACCACTGCTAGAGGACGCTCCAGGTCCACTAATATTTTGTGACTGCTGCTGTGAATTCTGTGCAGCATTACCATTTTGTGCATCTACATCATCAATCACATTTACTGGTTTATACCAGCTACTCATCTCATCAAAAACAACATCTCTGCTCACTGTAAACTTACGAGTAGAAGGGTTATAGCATCTATACCCTTTTTGCTATAGAGAGTAACCAATAAAGATGCACTTCTCAGCTTTTGGATCCAACTTGGATCTCAACTCATCTGGCACATGTACATAGACAATGCAACCAAAAATTTTCAAATGAGAAATATCTGGTTTCCTACCAGTATACCTCTCCTTTGGAGTCATCCCATATATTGCTGCAGTGGGAGTCCTATTCATTATATAGACTGTTGTAGCAACTGCTTCACCCCAGTAAAAATCTGGCAAGTCTTTTTCGTTGAGCATGGCACGAGATACCTCTCCAATATGCCTGCTTTTCCTTTCGCAATTCCATTTTGTTGTGGGGTATGACTGCATGAATATTGCTGCTTTATGCCATGCTCCTGCAGGAACCTTGCAAACTCATTTGAGAGGTACTCTCCCCCTCCATCTGACCTTAGGCATTTTATTTGTAGGCATGTTTATTTTTCAACCATAGCTTTAAGAGTTTTGAAATGCCCAAAAACTTCACTTTTCTTTTTCATAAAATACACCCAAATTTTTCTGCTATAGTCATCAATAAAAGTGACAAAATAATGACAGCCTCCAAGAGATGCAGCTTTAGTAGTCCACACATTAGAGTGGATTAATTCCAATGGCTTTTTACTCTCTTGAACATGTCTAGGAAATGGTTTCCTTGCCTGTTTTCCAAATTGACAAGCTTCACATACCTTATGCATTTTTGCAACCTTGAACTTAGGCAATCCTGCAACAATATTTTGGGCCTGAATTGATTTAAGTCGTTGTACATTAACATGACCAATGCATTTATGCCAGATATCAATATCTGCAACTACACCGGTCCCATGTGCAAACATTGCTGCACTCAATTCAGGCATGTCTGCATCCAACGTAAACATTCTGCCCTTCTTCTTTCCTTTTGCTATCAAGCGACCTTTATTTTTCATATCCTCAACAAAGCATCCATGAGGATTAAATCTGACCTGCAAGCCCTGCTCAACCATTTGACCAACAGAAACTAGATTCTTGGTGATATTCGGGACATGAAATACATCGGACAGGTATTTCTTTTTCCCATCCTGCATAGACAAAGGAATTTTTCCAATCTGCACAATAGGATGTGCAGTATCATCACCATACTCCACAAATCCTAGTTTTTCAATTTTCCTTGCATCCTCCATCCATTCTGCATGACCTGTCATGTGGTTTGATGCACCTGAGTCAACATACCATACATCATTGCTTTCTTTTGCACTTGTCACAGAATTGTTCATGTGCTGCACCATAAACAAATGCTCATTTCTGTCATCACCCTGTCTACTAGAAGATGCATAATTCCATTGTTGCAAATTTCCATTCATGATGTCATTCTGCTTTTTATAGCAGTCTTTAGCCATATGACCCATTTTACCACAGTAGTAGCATGCAACATTACTGTTTGCATTTTGGCCTCTTTGCCATCCACCACGACCTCTTTGGCTCCCCCTGCCTCTAGAGTTACCACGTCCTCCTCCATAGGACTGGTTTTCTTGAGTTTGCTGCATATTCTGATTTCTACCACGGCCTCCAAATCGGCCTCCTCTACCTCTGCCTCTACCTCTTCCAGCATTTGAGTAGAAGATAGCTTCTTTTGAAGTTCCTCCTGAAGAAGATGCACCACCATTTCTCTGCTCCTCAGAAATTAGAAGAGCAATCAACTCCTCAAAATCAGGAAACCTTTCACGGACGAAAATGGATGTTCGGAACTGTGCATAATCCTTTCCTAGACCATTCAAGGTCACATAAACTAAATCATCATCTTCCACTGGCGACCCAATGGAAGCAAGTGCATCTGCAATCTTCTTCACCTTCATGTGGTAGTCATTGATGCTCATATTTTCTCTTTGCACATTATGCAACTCTTGCTTGAGCTGCATTTTCCTGGCTTGCCTATTTGTGCTATACATTTTCGACAAAGTATCCCATGCCTCCTTTGGCGTACTTGCATCCTGAATATGCACAATCATAGAGTCTGAAATACTGATAGGCAGCCAGTACATAACTTTCCTGGCTCTCTCATGCCATGCTTTGAATGCCTGCATTTGCTGTTGATTGGGAACATCAGGAAGAATTGGTTCTTCTTCATTTCCTGCAACAAATTCCCAATATCCTTTTCCCATAAGGAAATTCGTCATTCTAAACTTCCATGCTTGGAAGTTGTTCTTGTCAAGCTTTTCAGTGACAATCTGTGAAAGAGAATCAGACGCCATTATAAAACACTGCAAAAAATTCTGTCACTGCAAAGAACGCAGCTTCAGCCTCACAAGGGCAAATCTGCAAAACTGACGAAAGTGGTATTTAACCACACAGTCACTTCCTAGTGACGATTTTGCATCAACAGGCAACAAGGATGATTCTGTAACTCCCAATGTCTCTGCGCACAGGCATACGATGCAATTTCTACAGTAACTTTTCACTGACCTGTAGAACAGTGGCTGCACAGCATAAAACTGGGCCTTTTCTTGAGTGCGTGCAGAAAACTTCCGCCTCCAAAATAGGCCCCGAAATGGCCTCAAATAAAAAAAACAGGGTCGCCTAGGGCTAAAGCCCTGTCCCGCAGCATATACTGCCCTCTTGCTTCATCGCGAAGGGCGTCTCAACCTGAGACAATGCACTCTTGCAATTTCCGGCTGTGCTACCTGCAGAGATCTGCTCCCAAAACAGAAAATGAAAGCAACATTGCTCCTCTTACCAGAACACCGCGAGCTTGGCTTGCTTTCTTGAGGTCCTTACCACGAACAAGGCTCTGATACCATGTCAAGATTGTGGGAGAGAAGGAAGGAGTCTCACTTGTAGCTTTCTTGCTTGCACAATGGGGGAATACACACAAGGGTGGAGGCTGAAAACAGTTTTCCTCTTCTTAGTTGTGTAAGCCAAAAGAACTCAAGTATAAGGAAATAGAAGAACCCTATATATGGGTCTCAAACCAAACTCAACTAGCTAAGGTGGCATACTAACTGAGCCATGAACTAGAGTAGATAAGGATAGCTATCATGTAGCTATTATTCATGGGCGGTGTACCAACCGCATCTGCACAACTGACAAGTCGGTGACATAAATGCACAACGGTCACCCTGGCATATCACGAGTGGAGCTCGATATCTCAACACCATATTGGCTGAAGGAATATGATGACATCTTCCCAAAAGAGCTGAATGAATTATCACCTCAAAGTGAAGTTGATCACGAGATCTGACTTGAACCAAAAGCTGCTCCAATCGCTAAGAGTCTGTATAAACTATCTATCCCTAAAGCAATTGAGCTGAAAGAGAAACTCAAGCATTTATTGGATCAAGGATACATGAGGCCTAGTAATTTGCCATGGGGAACCCTAGTATTATTTCAAAAGGAAAAGGATGGAACTCTCCACTTTTGCATTGATTACTGAGGTGGTCTAAACCAGGTAACAATCAAGAATAAATATCCGATCCCAAGAATAGACGAGCTACTTGATAGGGTGCAAGGGAAAAAAATCTTTTCAAGATTGATCTCCGATCTGGTTACTATCAAATAAGGATCAAGGAAGAAGATATCCCCAAAACTACCTTCAATACCAAATATGGTCATTTTGAGTTCCTTGTAATGTCTTTCAGTCTAACTAGTGCTCCTACTACATTTAACATATTAATGTAGGACATTTTTTGACCTTATCTTGATGAGTTTGTCCTAGTCTTCTTTGATGACATCCTAACATACTTCAAGAGAGACGATGAGAATGAGCTGCAATTGCACATTGTGCTAGACACAATGAGGACACACAAGCTCTATGCAAAGAAAAATAAGTATGCATTTTTCAAAAGACAGATGGAATATCTCGGATTCATAGTATCTATTGAAGGAATCTCTGTAGACCCATCCAAACTTAGAGATATTCAAGAGTGGCAACCTCCAACAATAGTTAAGGAAGTGAGAATTTTTTTAGGGCTGACTAGATGGTATAGAATTTTCATAAAAAAATACGCCCTAATAACTGCACCTCTCACTAATTTGTTGAAAAAGAAAATTGCTATTGTGTGGACACCCATTGAGCAAGGCATTTTTTAGAAGCTCAAGAAAATTTTGGTAACAAGACCCATTTTAAAGCTACCTAAGTTGAGAGTTTGAGGTCATAACATATGCAAGTTCTGTTGCACTAGGTTGTGTGCTTGTGCAGTAAGGTCATTCGATAGCCTATTCCTTAAGGAAATTGAAAATCCATGAGAGGAATTATGCCACCCATGATCTCAAGCTCTTAAATGTGATCCATGCTCTCAAATTATGGCAACACTATCTGCTTAGAAGTCATTTTACTTTAGTCACTGACCACAAAGGTCTCAAATGGATCTTTACTTAACCAAACCTCAACATGAGGCAATGTTGGTGGATTGAAGTCTTGCAAGAATTTGATTTTGAAATCAAGTTCAGGCCTGGAAAAGAGAATGTGATTGCTGATGCATTAAGTAATAAAGCTTTTCTGAATGCACTTATAATGGAGGAGACATCTAAAGGAGAGACTTTAGCTACCGTGATATCGATGCCTAGCAATCCAGTCATTAAGCTAGCCAAAAAAGAGGCAGACAAGGATCTTAAGTATTAGCTAATGCTTAGAGAAATCCTGGTTAAGGACAGTGATCCTAAGATCAGAGTCAAATACCAAAATTTCATTGTGGATAATGGACTTGTCTATTTTAGGACTGCATTCCCCTCAGTTAAATGCTGAAAAAGAAGATATTATGGGAAGCCCATGACTCCCCGTTGTTGGAGGGGTTTTTGTCGAAAGGTCGTATCTGTCGGGGATCAGATATAGAAGAAAGTAGAGATAGGAGATGGAAGAGAAGAAAAAGAATAGAAAAGAGGTAAACAGGACAAAGAGAAAGCACAATGAATCAAATCAATATGTATTGACAGAACTTAGAATACCTTGTCTGGCATTGTACAACCACATAAGCATTTCGGACAGCCAAGTCTTCCAACAACTTTTGCATACCTCCCTTTCCAAAATTCAAAGCAAGAGACAATCCCCTTTCTTATGCATGGATCTTGCCATCTTTCCAAAAGATGAGTTGTTGTGCCAAGGCCTCGTGATAGGCAACACAATCCTTTCTCTCATGCTGCAAACTATCACACCACATACATCTTTTTCCTGGCTTAGGGACTAGTGCCCGTCCCCTTTCCTCTTGTCCTTTTTCATCCAATCTAAATTTTCAACCTTCAATTGAAGATCCTGCATGCCTTTGACCAATTCATCTAAGACATCTTCCCTAACAGTGGGAACAACAGGTTTAGCCATAGGTTTGGCCACAAAAGTGGGTGGCTTACTAGATACATCAACTATTTTTCCCATAATAGTGGGCAAAAGCTAGAGACATGCAATCTTTCTCTTCTTCTATGCTTTTTCACAAGTACAGTAATAGCTTCCTTGATATGTCTCCACTTTGTTTTCAGACCTGTCTTTGTAGTCTGATCCTCTAGCAAATTATCAAGCTCCTCTTGAAGCTCAGGATCTGCTGCTTGTAGAAACAATTCAATTTTTTGACTTGCAAGAGCTTACTATTCTGCAAGATCCAACTACTCAAACCGACTTTCAAATTCTCTTAACAATTCTACAGCCACAAGACCCTTATTGGGTTGTAAAACCCACTCCTGAAAAGTCTTGTGCATAATCAAACTAGTATCTTCAATGTAAAATTATTTCCTAAGTGTCTTCTTGAAAGCTACCTAGTCAACAGCCTACATGTATAATTCAGTAATTTGCACTTTCAGTTCATGTACAGTAACATGTACAAAATACCGGCTCCATGCAAGTTAAGCCACTCCAAAGGATTCCATCTTTTGAGCATAGATATGTACATATGCAGATACATTCCTGCCATTGAACAACTTCATCTCATGCTCAACAGCTTGTAGAGCATTCATCACAACACTTTTTGTTTGAGCAGAAGACTGCATCGCCTATTGTTGTTGTTGTATCTGCATAAGCATATTCATATTCTGCACCAACTGTTGCAAAACATCACTAGAGATTGTGTTTGAAGTTTCTCCCATCTTGTCTTTCCTTCTTCTGATGACCTTTCATGTCGGGTTCACCAATGTCGGAGGGTTTTTTGTCGAAAGGTCGTATCCACCGGGGATCAGAGAGATAGAAGAAAGTAGAGATAGGAGATGGAAGAGAAGAAAAAGAATAGACAAGAGGTAAACACAACAAAGACAAAGCACAATGAATCAAATCAATATGTATTGATAGAGCTTGAAATCCTTTGTCTGGCACAACTCAGAAGCAATCACCAGGCATTAGTTCTCTTGGAGCTCCTTCGTAGACCAAAACGTGCATCAAAATAATAGCTCCTTCTCTGCTGCCCGAAATCCAAATCTGATGGCTTTGTTGGCTTCGAAAGGGGGGTAAAACCTGAGGACACTTGCTCCAGAATTTCCTAGTTCACTTCTTTTTCTTCTTCTAGTTCAAAGTGTAGGTTTTAGCCTGTCAACTATGATTGCAATGCACATGATTTTGCCCCAAATTCTTTTTTATGAAAAATCCCAAAATTGATTGAAAAAGCCACTTGATTTTTGCATGACATCCTAATCTAGAAGTTTTCCTAGCTTTTTTGGATATTTACAATAAATAATATCCAACATATCTAAAATATGCTAAATAAAAAAATCTAGTATTTTTTGACCATCTATGCCATGAACACTATCACTAATGACTCAGGTATCATTGTCTCTCTTGATCAATAAGAAAGTTGGATGATGATGCACTCCAAAGTTTTCACACTGTATTCGCGTAGTGGCATGACACCATCCTTAGGACACCCTGGCTATACAAAGACTATGCAGTCAGGAAAATTTACTACTGGAAAGACCAAAGCATGATGTACTCAAATATGTTATTGAATGCCTAAGTTGCTAGTGGGTGAAAGCTGAGCGTGTCAAAATGCCAGGCAAGCTCCAACCACTTGACATTCCATAGATGAAATGGGAGTTCATTCATATGGATTTCGTAGTTGGCTTACCTTCTGTTTAAGGAGGGTATAATTCAATCATGATGATTATGGATATACTGACAAAGGTCACTCATCTTATCCCAGTCAAGACCAACTAGAAAGCTTCAGATATTGCATGACTATTTGTTAAAGAAATCTTTAGGCTTCATGGATTGTCTAAGCAGATCGTTAGTAACCGCGACTCTCTGTTTACATCACATTTTTGGAGAAGCCTATTGGAATCAATTGGAACCCAGCTTTGCTTTAGCACAACTTACCATCTCCAAAATGATGGTCAAACAAAGTGGGTTAATTAGGTCATTGAAGATATACTGAAAGCTTAATGTTCCAGAGAATCAATAAGGTGGATATAGTATTTATCCTTAGTGGAATTTTCCTACAATATGTCATATCACCAAAGTATTCAAATGACTCCATTTCAAGCATTGTATGGGAAAGATTGTTTGATACCATTGAATTTCTCTAATCCAACCTAAAGGTTGAGGCTTCTAAGAAAATGCTAGAAGATGTGGATGATTAAGAAAAAACTATTAGACAAGACATCTAAGCTGCCAAAGATTGCCATAAATCTTATGCTGATATAGGACAACAAGAGCGTATCTTCCAAGAGGGATACATGGTCTTTATCTGTATATGCCTAAAGAAGAGTTCTCTGTCATTGGGAAAGTTCAAAAAGTTGAGTCCAAGGTATTTTGGACCATACAAGGTTCTCAAATGCCTAAGCGCTAATGCCTACAAATTGCAACTTCTTGATCATGTGAAAGTCCACAATGTATTTCATGTTAGTCTTTTGAAAGCTTATGTGGCAAATCTAGATTATATTCTTGAAGTCAAGTAGACCTTGAACTCCATCCTGATAAGATTCTAGAAGTAAAAGAGAAACCTCTGAGAAATAGAACCATTAGAGAGTATCTTATCTAGTGAAAAGACTATCTTGAGGAGAACGCCACCTAGATAGAAGAGACAGCTTTAAAAAAACAATTTTCCTAGTTCTTTTCGAGATGAGGACATCTTGATTCCTCTAAGGAGGAAAGGATAAAATATTCCTGCCATAACACTCCATATCAAAAAACAAATTCGGGCTTGAGATGTTTTAAAAATTACTTGCCGAGCTATCACATAAGTGACCACACGTAATTTTCTTAATATCGAGTCTTGCATTATATAAGTTCCACAATTTGACATGAGAAGACACCTCAATGTTCCTAGCCAACAAAAAGCAAAGACACCTTGTAAATAATATAACAACGGATTGATTATAAATTTTCTTGTATTATATTTGATTTAGTATTCCCAATCTCATTTAATGTGTCAAAGATTGCATTGATTTCATAACTGCAAGACAAATCATAAAAGCCTTAATCGGTAGATGAAGAAAGTGCAAGAACGAGCATGATATTGAGTAAGTTAAGTATCAAAGAGTATGGCATGACTTTATAAACTAGATAAGTCATGAGGTAACTTGGCCAAAAACCACCAGATGAAGTCATTTTGAAGAAAAAAAGACGTTTTTTAAAAAATAGACCAAAATTCATGACACTTTTGACACCTGGAGGGAGAGAGCATAAAATGATTATCCCCATGCCACCATCCAATAGGTAGGTGATCAAAATGCATTTTTAATAAAGCTCACTTGGCTCTTGACAAATAGCCAAAATAATGAGTCGACTGTATGTTGAGATTTACAATCACACTCACTGTGGCCTCTTTGTATGAGGTAGTTCTGGGCTTAGGACATGCAGGCAGACTGAATCCCATATGCACAGAAAGGGAAACTACTACCCATCCAACAACTACAAAGCATTGTACTTGACTACCACTTTAACATATGATGAATGCAATATCATGATGCTTTCCCATTTCAATAAGTGTCTTAGTCATTGTTAGTCTTATACACAAGACTGTGTTTATGAGTCCAAGTCTCAATCTTGGAACCTAATTCACTTGTGTAAGAGGTCAAGTCTTGTCTATGTCATCATGAGCTTAATTTTCCTCTTCAATCCACCATAGCCATTGCCATGTTCTAGATCCCACATCTTTTCACATGGTATCAGAGCTCAATTGAGTATGGCAGTGCCTCTCCGGTCTCTTCTCACCTCTAATCATCTCTGTTTAGCTCACATCCAGCTTAGGACTTCATTTTCAACTTCATCTTCATCTTGACCTTGAGTTTTCCATAGCTAGCCTACACTCTGCCTCCTTTGAGCTCCTCGATCTCTCTGTACAAAGCATATCTCCATGAGCTTCCTTCTAGGGATGTGATCCTTGACTCAAGGCGCTTCACTGTGTCACATAAAACCACAAGATTGATGCTTTGTCTGCATGGCATTGCGTGAAATTCGTTGTGTTGTTCAGAATTGCACCCACTATTGTCATACTATTGGTGCGTTGAGTGTAGGCCGTGATTCAACATGCCACCACCATAGGGCTTTGGAAGCCCATGAGACAAGCTTCATTTACATATATATTTTTTTGAAAATGATCAAGTACCCAGCTCACACAGAATAAAAAACCAGGGCTGTCCAAAAACCCTAATGCAGACTCCATAGCCAACTTCTTAAAAAGCTTCAATTTTCTTCATTTTCTCACTCCTCTTGGTACATTGAAGTTACAACCACTTTGATTTGAAGATTCCAACAAGGATTTCTCATCAAGGAGGGAAATTTGTGAAGACTTTGGAAGATTTGGAGACGACATCAACACCAAGTTCTTCATTGCTGCAATCTTAAGCTCTCTTAGCTCAATCTTTGCCACTCAAAGATTTGCTACAACACTCAAGCCTCTAACCATTGAGATCTTAAGGTTTAGCAAGCTCAACTACAAAAGAAGATTTGGATTTGGAAGGATAGAAGCACTCAAGTTCAACAAGAGTGCAAGCAACAATCATCATAGTATCTCTTAATACTACATACAAAGTGTGCCTTCACACTACTGTCTTGTGTCCTTTGACACACTCATGATCAGCTCATTGCTGGTTACTCTTAGCCTTTTTAAGCTAATCCTCACTAATGAGAGTACCAAGCATGAAGAATTTTAAATGGATATCTTGTTTGAAGAGTAACATTACTCTTGCTGCTCATTTCAAGTACATAGAAGATGTGCTTGTCTTACCTGTAAGGACTAATGGAGTTGTGAGCACTCAAGTGCTATCACTATTTGAAGAAATACCTCCTACCTTGAAGATATGCAAGAGATTGAAGTCATTTCCGCTACCTCAAAGATGATACCTTTGCTTGAGGGGGACATGGGCATGAAGACTAATGCAACTAATACAAGCAAAGTCAATAAAGAAGAAGACCAAGAGAACCTAGAAGAAGAGGACCAAAAGATCAAAGAGGTAGACATTGAAGCTACAAGCAATGTGAAGAACAAGTACAAGATCAAGCTCAACTACATTGACAAGAAGACCTACAATGAATTGAATATCTATGTTAAAAGAAATGTTGAAAACTGCAAGGGCTGATGGTCCTTGACCCAATTTTTTACTAGACTTTTAGCCTTGCAATACCTAGCCCCAATGCTTCTGACATAAGCTTGTAAACTCCTCATGTAGCCTTGTACTACAGCCTCTATACACTTTGTGAGGCCCCTGTTACAGCCTTTGGTGTTTTGCCACGTTTATGTTGTGCCCACACTTTGCACATGTTGCTTTCACTAAAGCCTCTACACAGCTTTGTACTTTCTGGCTATGATTGAGGAGGGGTGTTGATATTTACAATCACACCCACTGTGGCCTCTTTGTATGAGGCAGTTTTGGGCTTAGGACATGCAAGCAAACTAAATCCCATATGCACAGAAAGGGAAACTGCTACCCATCCAACAACTATGAAGCATTGCACTTGACTACCACTTTAACATATGATGAGTGCAATATCATGATGCTTTCCCATTTTAGTTAGTGTCTTGGTCATTGTTAGTCTTATACACAACATTGTGTTTATGAGTCCAAGTCTTAATCTTGGAACCTAATTCACTTGTGTAACAAGTCAAGTCTTATCTATGTCATCATGAGCTTAATCTTTCTCTTTGATCCACCATTGCCACTGCCATGCTCTAGATCCTGCATCTTTTCACACTGTATGCTCCCTCTCATGCCTACAAATACACCCCCTTTCCTTCACAAAGAAAACAAGAAGGAAGACCTCCTGATGATGGAAACTTTTTTCTAATTCTCTTATCCACTGAAGCTTTGAGCTTGAAAGAGGAAAATACCCCCCCTTCTACCTCATTTTCATTTTCTCTACCCCCTATTACACATTCATCCCATATGACCATACCGCTAAGCGAAACGCTGGCGAAATTTTTTTGGACGACCACAAATCTCCCAGAACTACCACGTCAATTTTTCTTGACATCCATGGCTCCGTGATGTCGCAAAAATTCAAAAAGCTCATTTGAAGCAAGGGAAGCAAAGAACACAGCCGATGGAGAAAATGACACGATAGGAATTGGCGAAACCCCCATTACCGTAAACCTGATAGAGGTAACATCTTATCGATTTGGAAAAAATTAATGTTTTATAAGCTTATTGCTATATGTGGCTTTAAATGATTATAAATGCATTCTAAATTAAATACATATGAACTATCACTTAGGAAAATAATCTAAGCAATATAATAATTAACTATTCAATGAAAAGACTCTTCCACTTAAAAAAGGATTATATGCCTGTAATTAAGAAAATATCTTAATTATGGTTTATTTTGTGATATTTATTGTTATTTCATTAATGACGCATGTGATCATAATAATAGAAAAAAGGTAGATGGTGTTAGAGAAGGGAATATTTTATAAATTTTTCCTAAAATTTACTATCTCTATTTTATTTTGCTAATGATAAACAGGTGCATATGAGTATTATAATATTATATAGAAAATCATTTAGATAATATCATGAAATAATCAATGCATTAAATCAACAAAAAGCTATATAGAAAAATATATACTAGACACACATAAATTAAGTGCATAGTAATATAATTCGATATCTGAAAGATGAAAAAAAATTTGTACTTATGATTTTTGCATTGCCTAGAATAAATTAAAAAATAATAAATCAGCATTGCACTTACGACATATCTAAATGAAAATTGATATTTCTAGATAATGTTGAAAGTTCGGCAAATGGTTAGACATCGTCGATTAAACCATAGAATATTATTAGAATAGAATAAAAATTATTTTCTTGTTGAAAACACACACAATGTTAACATTAATAAGTATATTAGCGAGAGCGTCAATATCATGAGTAGACCCACGTATGAGTCAACGATAAAACCTTACCTAAAATATCAAGAATGTTGAAGCAAAAACAACTATGTAAATACTCGACAACCTTGAAACTATCAATATCAAGAAATTAAATAAATATCAAAAGTCTGTAGTACTTGTTGGACATTGATAATAATTTGTCGATACAAATTCAAAAGTCTAAACAGACTTGGAAAAGCATTTGAAATCCTGCTAAGTGTTGGTTAGGGCAAGGTAGCACATGAATTGCTTGCCATAGGTATACATACCCATGTTATCTTTTAGGGTGGAAATACCAAATTTTTCATAAGGATAAAATAGACTTCAGAACGAGTTGCAAGTAGGAAGCGAAACCCTAAAAATAAGGTGGGACCTTAAAAGAGAAACCCTAGATTTGGGTGGGGCTGCTTCCTATGCTAAAAACACTTGCTGTTGTTTCTTTTTTATTTGTGTATGCATTGATGGTTGTAGAGAAAGGATTGATTGTGCTTACAGCAGTTAGATCTAATTGTAAATATATAATCAGGATAATAAGAGGAAAGATTGCGCTATGCATCCCCCACGGCTAGATGTGTAACCTTGCTCCAAGGGGGATTGTTTTGTACCACCGCGAGGAGCTTTGGAGCAGCTCCGACAGCAAGAGGTCGCTCGGTGAGAAATCCATTAGGCAAGAGGAGGCGGGAGTGCGAGGGGGCTCTGGGCGTAAAACTCTCGATCGCTCCTAGGAATTTCCTGACCCTCACACAAATTAGGATGGGATCCTGAAGTCCCCGGTACTAGTGAAGGGACAGAAATCTTGGAGGGTTTCTTTTCTTTTGTGTAGAGACAGAAGGGATTTTTCAGTGAATGGAGGTTTATCTTCTACGTAGGTAGAAGGGAAAAATCACTGTAGATAACTTTGTGAAATAATAAATAAATATGTTTTACTAAAAGACTATTTTCTCTGCCTTTGTGTTGTGCCATAAAATTATGCGAAGGAACCTGTGATAATGGGTTAATTAATGAAGCTACTTTCATATGTCATAACTCAATGTGATAGGTAATTAGAAAAATTTAAGAAAACCATTCGTGGGAAGCGGGTGGTTGAGATTCCTGATAGATCCGTCTTATGAATGGATGGTCTCGGTAAGCTGGGAGCTGCTCTTAAGAGATTAAGTGAAATGTTAATTAGGAAAAATTAGGTAGAGTCGAGTGTTCACTTACCTAGGATCAGGTCTTAAAACCTTGATCATTAATTATCTTAGGAAAAATATGTGGTAGCCGTGCCAGAACTCCGTTAAGGTTCCCTAAATCCTAACCAGTTACTGGGAAAAAGTATTGGACTCCATGAACCAAGGGTAACTACGATTGCTTCAATTAGATAAGAAGCCCTTGTGGGACACCTCCGATGGAGCTAGCTAATGCATCAAGACATGCGTTGTCAAATTAGGACCCCGATCTTGCAGGTTGATCCTCATGGGGAGGGCTGTTACCTTCTGTTATGGGGCGGACTTTATGAAACCTAGACTATAGACCCTGTGTATTCTCGCAAGTGCTGGGTGAAGCTATCTAGGATAGTTTCCCGATGGATTGCTAAAACATGTTGCTAGGGAATTGTTAGGTAGGCACGTGACAGTGGATGATGGGAGTTTGTTTTGACCCCCCCATTTAATACCTACAAGGTTTGGCATTATAAAGTAGCTATGTGATCCAAGATCCAGAAAGTGTATGACAGAGGCCAGGTCTATAGGTTTCGACATCACAAAGCTAGCCGGCCAGACGGACCTCTAATCCGAGCTTTTTGCCCCACCAAAATGCAAAAAACCACTTATGCCAAGTGTGAATAAGATAGTTGGAACTAGTTTTTTTGGTTTAAAGCTAATAAGCTTGTATTAGGAATGAAAATGCATGAATCATGAAACATTGGGGAGGGGGGTTTTGCACCTCCAAAAATGATTTAAAAATGTCATTTTCTTGCTGTTGGCATCAAGAGGAATTAAGAAGGCAGTAATATACTTAATTTCTTCACCATCCATCGCAACAAATTGAACACAAAATGATGCAATGAATGTAGAGATATGATTTTAGTATTTCTCTCTCCTCTCTCCTCTCTCCTCTCTCCTCTCTCCTCTTGTTGTATGTTTCCATGGGTTAATGTATGAAAGAAGAGGGTGGGCTGAGATGACAGATTTTGATCATGCGATGATGTGGGAATGCAAAGAAGCATAGGTCAAGGTTGGGCAAATCATCAATGGCTATTGGAAAGCATCAGTGGGCCTCCAATTGCGAAATACATATGTCATAAGGCACGTTTTCATGTGAGTAAGTCGTATATTTCATTGTTTTATGATAAATTTTGGTTGGAAATTATTGCATTTAGGTGTCAATGCTCTAATTTATCAGGCATGTTGAAGTAATAAAGAAAAACTAGGCGTATAATAATTTTCTGCTAAATACACAAAACCTGCAACTTTGTAGTTTAAGGAAGATTATGCTTTTTTTTTGGATTTTGTCATGTGTGTAGTGTTCTTATGGGTTCAAATATGATAAGAAAATAATTCTCAATAAGATCAATCAATATAAATCAATAAATTAGTAAATGTCAATTACAATCTATAAATAAATAGTAAAAAATAAGAAAATTTGAGAAAAAATAAGTTTTTTGTATCCAAAAAATAAGAAAAAATAAAATTTATATTTGTGAATGTATGATAGAGTTGAAGCATGAGGTTCAACATCAGTTTAGCCCTATCTCTATGTTAAAGTAAATTTTTATTACTTTTGTGAAATAAAAATACATGAAAAATATTATCATCAAATGCATAACTTTAAGCGGTAGGGAGAAGGGGGTTGTTGAGTGCTTAAAGTATGATGAATTTTGGTATTTCTATATTGCATGGCATATAGGATACATTGTTTTCTAAAGTTAAAAGGGTCTAGCAACACGAGGATGCTCGGTAATAGCCCTAAGCAACAAAATCGTGGTTTAGAAGAAAGGCATGGAAAGCACTTTCACAATGTTGATTGTTTTAATGAATAAACTTGTTTGAGCATGATAGTCACACACAATTGCATTGCACGTACCATATGGTATCATCTTGGATGCATATCAATTGTTTTATGAGCGATGACCTACATTGAGAGTGTAAGGTACCCTAAGATGTAGGGTTAGAGGTTCTGTTCCTTGGGGAATATTCAGTAAGGATTATCTATTATCTCTTGGATTGATAAATCAAAAGAATGGAGCTTGTTTCGAAAGTGTTCTATGTGTTTACGGCGCATCGGCACCAATCCTCAAGGTGTAGGAGAGCCGTAGTGGAGCCATGGCAATCAGTCGAGGGGTGCTCCCTTTGTATATGCTTACGTGGTGTATTACCCCAATATGTGTAGGGACTCCCTTTAAGGAGTGTAGGGAAGGATATTCGTTGGATTATAGTTTGTACAAATGCAAAGTTATGTATTTGAGGTTAGGGTAGTATACCACTTAGTAGATGCTCCTGGCCACAAGGCCGTGTGGGGTGGTTCGAGGTGTGTAGTAGTAGAGGCCCAGCTAGTGCCATAGAGCCAGTGTCGCCCCATTTTAGGTTTCGGCATGAGTCATCTAATTAGGCCCCATAAACCATACAAGTAAGAGACAACTAAGAGGGCAGTGATATGTATTGAGAGCTTACATTGCTAGTAGATTTGGATCACCTCCAAATGCAAGTTGGGTGAAGAGGTAGGCATGTTAATATTACTTGATATCACATTAAAATATTATTTTTTAAAATTAATATATTATTTCTTGTGATTTTTTAAGGTGTTGCTTCACATAGATTGAAAGTGGAGGGATGATACTACTAAATGCTAAAATGCAAATTTTTTGCAGGGGCATGCTTTCTACCTAGATTCTATGTGTTGATTGAATGTACATTGAATCATGACTTTACTAGAGACACTATTTTATAATAAGAGATATATTTTCCTTTAAGGTCACTTGATATTTTTCACGTAATAGGTTATCCTCTTAGCCTTCATTAAGAAGGCATGTATGATTCATGCCATACTTTTTATGGGCTCGTGTAGTGTGTTTTTGTTCATTTGACAAGATGTGTCATTACATAGGTGTGTCTATTCTCCTTAGAACTTACCTTTTTATGATTACCATAATTAGTATGATGGAGGTATCATGTAGGTATGTATGATGGCATCTATGTATGTTTTGCTTATATGTACGTTTGCACAAATAGATTATATGTATGTATGTGTAATGGCATCTATGTATGTATGCAAAAATGTGTATCCATTTTTTTAACACTTCGATGTCTTTAAGATCTTCACGATTTTTTTCATGTTTATGTTTTCATAGTCATATTTTATTGAATTCAAGATGAGTTTAATGCATTCATTTCCAAAGAAACTACAAAAAACAAGGGTTAAGGATTGCCAGAATATGAAACACAAAAAATATTAAAGCTACCATGAGAGCTGAGGGAGAATAGTTGAAAGACAGCTACAAGTATCTCTCCATTGCTAATCGTACTAATGGAGAGAGTTTTTCAAGGTATTATATGGGAGTCAATTGGACAAACCAGGCATGGTGAAGATTACTTGCAGCAAGTTATATTGCCTACCAAGCTCCTAAATTCCCCCAAAGAGGTAAGATTATTTGGTGTGTCTAAATGATTCGCTTGCTTCAATCTAATGAAAACAAGTATTATATTTTCTACTTTTATAGTGTATATATTTCTGAGAGTGCATTCCATTCCACATAAGAAAATCATTTTGCATCTCATGAACCTAATCAAGGCGAAGTCCCCAATTCTTTTACTTTGGAGACTATAAAACATTTTGGGGATAACATAATAAGGAACTATATTGGGATCACATGTATGTCAAAGCTTCCTTAATAACTCACAAGCTTTAGATTGATGGTTCCAAGCTTCCATTAGATTTTGAGGACTACTAAAAAGCGTCCTTTAAGAGCCACATACTATAGGTTGTAATTCTATCAATGTTGTGCTATCATGCTTGCTTCTATTGTAATCTAACCTAAATATCTTTGTGGAATTTTGTGTTTGTCTTGAAGGCATCTGCAACCGCACTATATCACTTAGTCTCTCATTTTGCTTTGTGGTTGGTTGTGTTGATACCATACCATATGACTATGTGGTTGGCATGTGACTATATTGGTTTGTGACCATATGTGAGGGTTGTTGATATATTATGTTGAATTTTTTTTGCTAGTATAAAGGAGTCTTTGCCCAATTTTATCTAGGACATTGCATGCATTAGGATCTTTGATTTGTGGTTAAGAGAGCATACCTTGTGACTATATGGTACATATGTTTTACTAGTTTTTCATTAGTTATGTTGAGAATATGCCATGTTGGTTTTGTTTTCTTGATGTGTGTTAATGTATTGGACACAAGCAACAAATAATTTTACCTTAAAGTAGTTGGTTATGTTGAGAGTATGTTGTGTTGGGTTTGTTTTTGTGTTTTTTGGATAGCTTCGATCTAAACGAAAAGTGGCATACCCTTTTAGTAGTAATGAAGAATTATTATTCTCTTTTTGTATGCATGAAAATTGCGAACTAGAATCTTTTCCTATTTTTGTTGATCATGCCATGAATGTCTGCATGCAAATAATGCATGACCTAGGATATTTCCATGTGGAGGTATGTTGCATAGAGATATTATATGTGGAATGGTTATGTTGCATGAAAAAGCTCGAAAAAAAAGGATTGATTGCAAAAGAACAAAAAGGAAAGCTTGCAAAAGTAAAATCCTCATTCAAAAGAAACGGCGTTTTATTTAGTAACATTTATAGGATTGGATTATATTTACAAAAGGTTTTTTTAATTAAAATTTTAAATAAATCTATACGTTTAGGAAAGCAAAAGGGGTTATTTTATGGCTTTATAACATGTAAAGAAATAGTATTTTTAAATACCCTTTAAACACATGTTCGATAGATGATTTCTTATAGGTGCACCCTCCAAGGCTGTTTCTTAGCTCTCATTACCACATGTTTACTTTCTCCTCTTTCTTTAAACATTGAATGTTCTCCCTTATCTAAAGTTCTTTCCACATTTCATCCTCATACATCATCACAAGAAATTTCTATCACATCATGCAACATATGTTCCATCCTTATATCGTCATTAAGTCCACAATTCACTCTCTCTTGTCAACTATTGGACTATAGAGAAAATTATTTGATGGACAACCCCAATCATCTATCATATGAAGGCCCCTCATACCCACCTCTCTCTCATGACTCTTCCATTCTATGCGGTCATGCTCTCAACTTATTCATCCAAGCATGTTTTGTCAACACTACAATGTTTGTCACTCATGTGAGTCTCTCCTCTTGAATCTTGAAATAGAAGACCCTATCATAATTTCAATTGGAACAACATTTGAAGAAGGGGATGCCTTCCTACCCTACATCCCTAGGCCTAAGTAGGCATTGATTGTAGCCTCTCAATCGGTCTACATTATTTGAGACATTTGGATGGTACTTTAGTAGCAAAAATATAGCAAAACCTAGTCATTATCTTAATTTACAATGTGAATACTCCTATCAATTCTCATCATCTCTTATTGAATGTTTCTATCAACCTTCAAGGTTACTTCCTCATTAGGTACATCACTTCCACTTCCCTTACATATTTGAGTACTATCATATTTTCTTTATTTGTCACTCTATATCTACTCACTATCTAGAATCCATTTCAATCTCAAGTTCATATCTTGGTCCTTATCTTCCACCCTCTCTATGTCCTCAATATCCTCATCTTCCTATGGTCACACATGCTTCACTTCAACTATATGCCATAATCTCTCGATCAAATGCAATTATGCACACTCTTAGCTTCCAGCTACACATTCAAGATTATCAAAAAGTTTCCAAGTTCACATCAAAATACTATCTCCTTGAGTTCCTCATTATCATATCACTACTTCTCAATGTGCAATCCTAAATCCCTACACATGAACTTATTCTACCATCACATTTTATCTATATTATGTTTATTTATCTACCATCACCCTCGATCCATCAAATCATCATTTCTTTCTATCCTACCCTATCCAACCATCCACATAGTTACCTTCCTTCTACACTCATATTGCTCTCATTTTGGTACCCAAATCTCAATCATCATTCTACCTTTCATGGGAAAAACCTCAACAATAATCGTAAGTACTCTTTCTTCCAATTTCTTCTAAATCTCGTTATGAAATGGTCTACCATTTACCTTATCCAAATCATCATCTACAAATATTATATTTATCAAATTGACCAACTATCTTGGACTTCCAAAGGGGAGAAAATGAATGGATAAAGTACAAAGGAATAGACGTGCACATCTGCACAATCTACTTTGTATGGATAAAAGAGCATACTGACACTAAGTATACTATTACTATAGATGTTATGCCCAACTCTTAGAGTCCTCTCTCCAAGATAACATGCTTCAAATTACTTATCAATAAATTTCTATTTTACACTTTCTTATTCATTATCAACCTTTCAAAAGATCAAGTCACAAGCATCTTATCAATATCTCTCTTATTATGGTATCTAATAACATTGGGATTATCTCTCCATCTACAAACATTCTATCTCCTTGTTTTCTCTCACCAATGTTTCAATCCGCCACTATCAAGTTCCAATTGCAATATGTAATCTATCTATATGATAAGCCTATCTCTTATCAAGTCGATTATGAAGAAAAATATGGTGATTAGCTCTTCATCAAGGTATCCATCAACCAAAGCCCAAAGATGTTCATTATCGACTTACATCCCTTAAATCATTGCAAGTATAGATTGATGTGTATCCTCTACAACAACAAGGACAAGATCTCATGCTATACTCATCATTGTAATCTTACTTCTCTTGTAGCCAAGATGATTGGTAGAAAGTCTTTGTACTGCAAAATAAAGTCCTATTTTCTTTGAGACGGGAGGAAGAATATTAGAAGATATATTGTTATCCTTTTTTGAAGAGGGAAAATGTTAGAATTATGGGATCTACTCATATAAGCATGTGCTTGCAAAATATCTAGAAATATAATCTCTAGATATTTAGGAAAAGTTGATAAGATAAGATCTACAACATGTGGAGGATACTTTAGTAAGAGAATCTACCATATCCACAACTTCCTTATATATATGCATGTGCTACTAGCTATTGCAATATAATTTTGTGATTCATTCTCCATCTCATTGTCTCATCATCTCTACCCCTTTCATTGACCATCACTTTCACTGCACAATGTTTCATACATGTTTAAAAACCGTTGAGGTTCATTAGCATTTCTTCATAGAGTGGGCCTTGGTAGGTGACATTGATCTCATATATCTAAGCACAAGGGAGTAGGCTACATGTATTTTCACCAAGGTCATAGGAGTAAAAAAGCATTGATAATTTTGAAGCTTACTTGAAGTACAAATCATGGAGTTGAGCTTGAGGGAGAGTGTTGAGACATCAAGCTCAACACAAGCTAATACTCATGTACCTAGATGGATGCTTCCATATTCAATGGCGTGGTTAGTACCTACATCAACATATCATTCCAATGATACATTATAACTAGTCCACCTACCGAAGTTACAATATATTTATCTAGTTAGCATGTTCACACTATGGAATACTTGCATATCATGTATGGAAAATAGTATGTTTGTTCTTCCTTATGTTTATAATTGGAAAATTATTGCTTTAATGGAATAATCCATTTCATTCTACACTCAGATATGTGTTCTTTTATGGTGTATTCTCTTTCTATCCATTAAGTATAATGTTCAAGGTTTTCCAATTATTTTTGTCTTGTGGTATATTATATTCATTCATAGTGGGCAATAGGGTTAGAAACATCTATAAACTTACTTTTTTCTTGAGCTTGTTAATCTTATACGCATACTTAACTTTTAGCTAGCATATAAGAGTGGATGAGCAAAATCACTCTCATTTCCTTCTCAGTTAGGGCCTTTAAAAAGTTTGTTTTATATTGCAATGCTTTTTAGAAAATCATATTTGTACACCACCTATGACTTGAGTTAGAACATATCATCATTAGTAATGTTCAAATTGATCATTTCATATGCTCTTGCTAAGATTTCGAATGTCATGTCAAGTTGGGTGAAGCATTTCTTTTCTAGTTCTTCTACCATTTGATAGGTTGAATTTTGTGTGGATTAATTTAATGTTAGATAGTGATTATGGCTTGGTTGTATTCACTAGTTGTGGTTTTGTGCTTTTCAAATAGCTATGAAGTCTTTTATTCATCTTGGCTATTTTTATCTCTTTTGATATTTGTGTGGTTTTTCCTAGTCAATGCTATGCATAAACCCCATATGTCATGAAAAAGTCCAAGTAACATGTAGCAACTATCAAATACCATCAATCAAGAAGGCTTTCCTAGAATTGATAGTATGAATATGAATCAAGGAAACCCTTTGCTATTGTCAATCTCTTATTTCAGCCCTATTTTCTCTATACTTACAGCAATAAAAAATAGACTTTCATTGCCAAAGGTACATTCAAAATCAATCCTTTACATGCTCTAAACCATACATTGATATGGCTCTTGTAAGTGGTTCAATACCTTGTAGAGATTGAGGGAAAATGATTATAGCAATAATATACTATTTATAATAGCATACAACTATGTTCTAGATTAGTCTAAATCAATCCTAGATTCATTCCTTTACTTGTCTTGATAAGTACCAAGCATACCATGATCTGTATGCATACCACTAGAGTCTTTGAGGTGCAAATTTTCTTGTGCTTTTATATCATGGACATAATGTCATATGATATTGATCCCCCTCTAAACCTACACATCCTTTGACATGTGCTACACTACTCAATCTTGGAATCAATTCTTTTTTGTCCATATGTTTCACTTGCCATGACTAGTCACTACCTTATCTCAAAAACTTTTCAATCAAGATAGCCTTGTATAATTCTTGGAATCAATTATTTTTTGTCAATACGTTTCACTTGCCATGATTAGTCACTACCTAGTCTCAAAATACTTGTCAATCAAGATAGCCTTGTATAAAATTTCTCATAACTTTCCAACCATAATTCGAATTGCCAACGTTTTTGAAGAAAAATTATAGTCCCAATTCCAAACTAGAACCTCCCTAAAAATAATAGAGTCAAATTCTATAAGCTATTGCCTTAAAAAATCTCTATATAGCATGATATCATGTTTTCCTGCACGTAGTCTCCTATAGGCATCAATCTTCCAAAGCATGTACCATTTGCATACTCACTTAGTTGGAAACCAAACTTGGTAGGGATATTCTTGATGTGTGAATTATATATTGGCTATGTTGCACATCATCATAGGCTCCCCAATCAACAATATGTTTTAGATCATTAAAGATGTCCAAAATTGCAAACTACAACAACCAACTTTGCAACTTATATATATTGTACTAACAACACTCCTATATAGCCTTGGCCTAAGTCTGTACCTCTTATCAAATCTCTCTTTATTACAAAGCCTTGCTATCCTTAACTTTTTAATTGCTATCTCTATGTCATCCGATCTTCTCTCTAACTGAGAGAATTCATATAGCAAGTAGGTCTTCTCTACTCATCCCTTCCTCACAAGATAAAACACTCCATGTGGTAGCCACCCCTTCAAGAGGCATAGTAGTCTTTTGCCCATACATTAGTTCATCTGTCATAATGCATATAGCAATGACCATGGCTACTCTTTCATTTTGCTTCTACATGACTTTGCCAATGCCTTGATGATAGGAGAATGTCCCCTCTTACTTATCCCATTTCCCTCTAGATTATATGCTAATGACAATGCAAGTTTGATACCTAATCAAGAGAAGAAAGCACAAGCCTCATTTGCATCAAGATCACCTCTATTATAAGTAGTGATCTTACACAACCATAGCAACAAAACACTTCTTCTAAGATAAATTTGCATACAACATTTATTATATCAATGCTCTAGGCTTTCTATTCCACCTAATTAGTTAGATATTTGAGTGCAAGCACAATTGTGCTTTAGTGATGAGTACATCTAACAAGTATTGCATGATTCAAAAAGATCTAAAACATCCTTATACATTCCTTTCCACCAATACCTCTCCTTAATCTTTTCAAGTGTAGCCTAGACCCCTCTATGACTAGCCCAAAGACTTTCATGAAACTCATGAATTACCTATAACTGAGTAGCCCTATCCACTAGTATTACAAAAAAATAGAGAGGAGGGAGGGGAAGTAATAAAAAGAATTGAAAAAATAAATTTTGGTAAATAATAGGACATATATATATATATATATATATATATATAGACAGAGACAGAGAGATAGAGGGTACAAGTAAGAAAGGGAAAAAAGGGGGAGGTGGCTAGGATTTTACAAAGACTAATAAATGTCACTTGAA
Source organism: Lygodium microphyllum (assembly GCF_053477565.2). Lineage (NCBI taxonomy): Eukaryota > Viridiplantae > Streptophyta > Polypodiopsida > Schizaeales > Lygodiaceae > Lygodium > Lygodium microphyllum. The sequence continues at coordinate 24,105,519 of NC_141163.1, forward strand.
ACCATTTTTCTTGAACATTGATCCTTCATTGTAGCCATTATGAGTTGGATGCTCGCTTAGTAAGCATCAAAGCTATGTTAGAGAAAAAAGGAGTATCTTTTGGAGATGAGATTAAGGAGCCACACAAGGGGGTGGAACTAGAGCCGAGATCCTTAAGAGAAAATCTATGTGAGGAGTATGATCATTGTGAGAAGGAGATTAGGCATTTTTCCTATGAAAACCTAGGGAACTTGGGTGAAAATGAGTCCTCAAAAGAGAAAATACACTTGAAGATGTTGCCTTTCGAGAAGAATCATATTTGAGATGTTTTTGAGAGAAAATATCTCAATGTTGAAGAGAATTCAGAGCTTGCAAATACAAGATATGTTTATTCTTCCCATGGACATGAAAGTGATGAGAAGTTGGAGGTTTTTCTATGAGTAGTGATCTTGAGAAGGTTGATTTGAGTGATGAGGAGAGTCCTAAGTTGAGTCTAATTGAGGTTGTTGAGTGTGATAATTCTAGATTGAGTTGGTAAAGAGTAAATTTTGCATTGCACACTTGGATGTTTGTCTTGTTGATTAAGAGAGTATTTGGACCAAAGAGCAGAATCCTATTTAAATGAACTTGATGATCCATTAGAAGTACTTAAGGATAACACCATGAAAGAGCAAGATTAATTTGATGATGACCTAATGGATTTTCTAAATGAAGATGCAAAAGAAATGGCTAAGGAAAGCTATAACATTGTGAGAGGAAAATAGAAGAATTTCCTAATATACCACCAAAGGTTTACATAGAGAAATTGCACAGGGAAGTGGGCTTGGAGTTTTCCTTAAAATAATCACAAATTGGACTTAACCAATGAGGAAAACCTTCGAGTTGATGTTATCAAGAAAAAATTTAGATTTAACTAATGTGGAAAACCTTAGGATTGATGTTATCAAGGAAAAATTGAAACTACACATCTTGAGGAAGCAAATGTGAGACATGAATATGTTTATGATAATGACCTAATAGGTTTTTTGAATTAGGTTACAAAAGATATAGTTAAAGATAGAAATGAAGCAAAGAGAAGAAATGATAAATTCCCAAATAAACCACTAAAAGTTTCCTTAGTAGGGCAATATAAGAAAGCAAGCTTTAGGTTTGACTTTAGGAATCAAAGATTGGACTTCATTAATGAACTTGGGGGGTTCACAACATATATATCCTCTATATCACATGCTTTCAAGGCTTATTTATAAATATCCTTATTTGTGACATTTTATTGAATAATAAATAACCCTTTTTTATTCAATCCATAAATAATGCTTTTATATGACACCCTTTTGTATGTAAAAAATGTATACAAATTGTATTTTTAAAACCCTTTAATTTGAACTCACATGATACACACATATAATCATGAATAACCCCCCTCCTCGCCCCACGGTAATGAAGGAGCCCCTAAAGTTGGTATTCTCAAGAAAAGATTGGAAAGAGAGTCTAAACATCTTGTGGAAAAAGTTTCTAGGGACTTGGAAGTTTATAAGGCTAGAGACAATGCTAGAAATCCTAATTTATTCTCTACAAAGGTTAGTGAGGAGATTTATATTAACCTACATGACAAAGAGAAAGTGAAAGCCTATTTGAATGACTCTTGAGACCTCATTAGAAGTCCTTAAAATGGAATGGAAAAGATCTTGCATGCTAGAATTTGATTTGTGTGAGGAGGATTGGGATTGAAACTTTGAGAAACCTAAGATTGAAATAGATAAGACCATGAGACAAAATGTGCAAAAGGCAGTAGAAAGAATTCAAGGACTTAAAGGATAAAAGTCAAAAGAAACTAAAATCACACAAGAAACTCAACAAGATGAAAAAAATGCATTGGGAAGGGATGTTAGAGAAGTAAAAAGGATTGATATATCATTAGGAAATATTGTAGAGGAGAAGAAAGGAGTCAATGGACTTTTGAAGATGTTGAGAAAAGACATGGCCAATTTCAAGACAACCTAGAAATGATGGGGGCTATGGTTGTTTTCAGAGAAGTAGAGGACTATGACAAAGAACGAAATGAGACAAGACAACCCACAAGACAAGTCATCTCTATTGAACCTAAGATGTTTGAACAATAAAGAAGAAGACCTAAGGATACATAAAGAGATTGGTTTACTGATAACTCATCTTTCTATAAAGAAAAATATAGTGCATAAATGCTTGCATGCTAAGGGGGCTAAATATGTTGTACTTTTCTTGAAAAACCTAAAAATCCTTAAATTTTTATTAGAAAGTTAAGTTTTTGAACGTCATTAGGGAAATCTAGACTTACTTTTGGGTATTCTAAGCTCTTTGGGATTCTAGGGAATATTTCATAAGGACCAATGGGAATGAGCCTACCATTATGGAGCTTTAAAGGTTACTTTTTGGTCAAGAGGCCATAACTTGAGCATATAAAATCCAAAATTTTCAAAGATTGGCATGTTAGATTTATCTCACTTTCCAATGATATAATAGATTATATAGTTTTGAGGTAAAATGGATATAGTTATCTATGGATCCCTTAATAGGATGATGACATAGAAATTTTTACAAGGCCCAAAAGTGAGTGCAAATCTATCCTAATGTGTAGATGAGTATGGTTGTTTTTTAATGCCTTGAAAATCAATCAAATTCTTACTCTTGTTAGGCTAAGAGTTTTAACCATGCTTGTGATTGGGTTTTCGTATTTCATATAACCTTTTTTTTCAAGATTGATTGCTTGTACTAGAAGAATTAGATGTAGAGAGAAAAGCAATAAAAAGATGAGATGAGTTTTTTGAAATCCTAAACTATTGCACCTCACTACAATTAAGGATCACAAGCACAACATTGCATATTTTTTTGAACCATAGCACTAGGTCTTCTTATACCCCAATTGATCAATTACTTTCCTGGCATTCAAATTAATGCACTATATATGATTCTTTTCTTGCATTGCATGTGAACATTTTCTTACATTGCATGGCATGACACCCACTAAGGATTTACTTACAAAATTATATGCACATGCATATGAGGGTGCACACCATTAGGATACACACCTTTTTCACAACACATTGGGAATAGTTTGGTAGTCAATAGGAACATTGGATTGAGTAAATAAGATGTTGGAGGAAAGCCAAGTTTGCATTACACCATGGAGAAGGTGCGGATAAATATTCTTGTTTTGCAACTGTTTTAAAATAATATTTGATATTATATTTGTGTTGTGGATTAATTTAAGTGAAGCATAAGCATGGTAGGTAATTAATTTACTACAAAACACTATCAAAGGAGAGTAGGAGGATGAGATCCCTGATAAGTTTGACCTAATTGATTTGTGTCTACGTGAGCTGAGAGTTTTCCTTCAAGGCAATGGAATTAGAAAATGACCAAATTCTTGACTATTTAGTCTATCATCTTAGATCGAGATCAATGTCATTTTAGGGGACTTGAGTGGAGACTATGTCGATGTATACCAAATGTGAAGTATGAGTGAGAAATATAAGAATAGCATACTTAAATCACTCTACATGAGTAGAAGAAGCCAACAACTCTTCTCATAGTTGATGTAGATCTACATGGCCCTCATATCCCTTAATCTGGGACTCATATCCAAATCTCATGACACATGATCCATCAATCTACCCTTATCTCTTGGGGGGTGCATCTATAAGAAATTATCTATATCGTGTGTATTGAAAAGGTATTAAGAAATACCCTTTCTTTACATGATATAAGGACATAAAATTGCCCTTTTTACTAAACTTAAATTTTTTTAAAATTATATTAAAAATATATTTTACAATATAATTCTATAAATTTTATTAAATAAAATATCATTTCTTTTGAAATCACATTGTATCTTACATGTTACTTAAGGTACACCCCTTAGGCCTTATCTAGTATCTAGGCCTTTGAGAAAGTCCATCCTAGGTTTGTAGGGTCTAAATTGAGACCCAAGGGATTTACAACTAGAGGCTCCCTTACACTCTTATCACATTCTAGCCTAATATTCTCTCAATGAGGAGAGAGACCTCTTGCATCTAGGGCTGATCCTTGCATTAATGCAGTCAAATTAGCCCCTTGGTAAAGGACTCCCACCATTAACCTTGGGAAGGTTTAGTATGTAACTAAAATTCCACCCATGAGGGCATAAGAACTTTTGTACAAATACATAACGAAGGAAATCAACCTATCATGAATGGCTAAGAAAACATTCATTTTTAGTAGCATCAATCAAGCAATCACATGAATATCCCATAAGAGTCAACAAACATATTTTAGCTAGGAAAACCATCTCTTCTGCAAAACAATAAGACTTTTCTTAAAAAGATAAATTCAACAACCTAAAACAATGTCCTCTAGATACTTTGCAAAAGAAGATGCAGTAGTCCACAATATCTTATTCTTTCTTAGAGTGAAGTTACAAAGTGATACCTGCCACTTCTCCTAGGGTTCCTCATTAAGGTAAATTCATCTACTAGTTATACCATGTAAATGGAGACTAAGTTGCCATTCAAGTAAATCATGCTATTAATAATGCTAGTCTAACCTTTGCTTATACCACTTATCCTTTCAATTGTTTACTTAGGTAAAAGAAAGTCAAACTTGATAAGGGAGCACCTAGGTTTGTGTCATGAGTAGGAAGTTATTGTATTTGTAGTTAGATTCTTTGGACCCAAACACTTCTTTAGCTTTGCTCAATACTCCCATATTTTGAAGGTTTCATCCTTAACCATCAAGTCTCAAGCACTTTGAAGATAAACTTAAGATCTTCTCTTTCTCTAGAATGATGGGACCTGAAATGGGCCGGCATTGGCTATGGCACTAGCCGGACCTCATACTCATAACATACAAACACACCCTCATAGCCTCGCAGACTAGGAGCATCAATCTAATGCTAAAGGACAAACTACCCTAAAGCTTAATCTATGCGTTTATAGTTTATAGTCCAACGTTTTCCTTTCTATAAACTCCACAGAGGGAGAACCCATACACATTGGCAATAAATACCACGATCACATATATGGAGGCAACCTCTCGGTAGAAACACCACGGCCCCACTGCAGCTCTCCTACATCGCAGGGATTGGCCCCTTGATGCGCCGCTAAAACATATAGAACATTCGAACACAAACTCCTCTCCTTTATATTTCTCGTATTTTCAGGAGATATACCATGTGTCCTTACTTAACAGTCTCTTAGGAAACCGACCCTCTATCCTACGGCAAGGGATAACCTTATGCTCTCAATCGTGGGTCAAAGTCCTAAGAAAACAATTGCTATGTAGTCTAGGAACTTTTCTGTTGATACCATGAACTGTGCATAGTGCATAATGTGAACATTGTGCATCGTGCGAAACCAATCTTTTCATGATTTCCATGCTAGCGTTTATGTAATGCAATGAGAAAAGGCATCGAGCCTTACACTCATGCTGCCTTTCCCTTTATTTTAAAACAATGTCCTATAGGCATGATGCAACACATAAACCAGATTTTAGTTTATATTTTGATGCGCAACCTCCCCTCTCACCCTACCGTTTAATGCTTTGCATTCGTTGATAGGTGAAAGAGTCGATTTATGTGCGTTTCCTTACAAAAAAAGCAATAAACATGAATGAAAATCTAGAAACAAGGATAAACCGAGGCCAACCTCGTGCTTTACCTTCATTATACACTGCACAAACACACATGTAATTTTCTGGAATTTTTCTTTTACCGTTTCCTAATTTTCTCCCATTTAAAAACCCATTTTTCACCATTTTTTGGGTATTTTTCATCTATTTTCTTCAATAAAAAATGACTTAAAATTAAGATTGATTGTGGGCTGTGGCCCTTAGATTCCTTGACAGCAAAATTTCAGGTTTTGTAGGCATTATGTATCATATTTCCCATTTATTTTGCAAAAATCCCATTTTTATCCCTTAAATACGTGTTTTTCGGGTTTTATAACATTAATTTCTTCACCTTTGGTGACATCTCCCTAGATGAGTTGAAAGTATTTATTGATGACCTGGGGGCAGCCACTATAAGGGGAAGGATGTTGATTATCTTAATAAAGTGCTTTGAGCACTGTAGACAATTTTGTATCGCTCTTAACCCACGGAAGTGTGTCTTTGGAGTGCCTTATGGGCTATTGTCAGAGAGATAACTAGGGAGAGAGAAAGAGGAGAGAGAAAGACCGCAGAGGAGAGAGAAAGACTACAGGAAGAGAGAGAAATAGAGTGACGAGGAGAGAGAAAGACTAGAATTGGAGAGAGAAAGACAGGGAAGATGAAGAAGCCATGGAAGCTTAGAGCAAGAAGGGAGAGAAAGATTGTAAATGTATTGATTTGTCAAAAGATATGAAAAATTTACAACTTCTCTCCTTATATACCAGTGTCAATGTGACATGGCATATTATTAGCATTCTAAGTATTCCCAGCTTCTTACAATCCATCCCTTCCCAAAAGTTTTTGTCCTAAAAAACAAGCCTAGAAAGAACTAAAGAAAAGATGGATAGAACAGAGTACTACTCTGTTTTACAGCTTTACAAATGGGGAATGAGTGAAGAATTATCATTACAAGGGCTGAATTTGAAGAACGGAAAGAGGACCCTACTATATACATGATTTGAAGAACTTTAGAAGCCATTGGAGCCATAGAATCTTCAACAAATAGTTCCAGAAGAAAGTAGACAGCTTGCTGAAATAACAGTCCATGCTGGACCAAATCTGCCATAACTTTTGATAGAAGTGTCCAAATGAGATGTACCACATATCAAAACAAAGCTCTTGAAGAGTACTTTAAGCTCATGTAGATAGCTCAATTCTGAAAATGAAGTACGACAAAAACTGTTCTAAAACAGCGTGCTGTCCTGAACCAGTCTGCACCAATACTAGCTCCATAAGCAATAGGCTTCAGCCACCAATGTATCCTTCAAGTATGGATACTCATCCAATATTGAATCAGGTCTCCAAGTAGCCTCTTCAGAGGGTAAACCTCTCCATTTAATCAAATATTCCACAATAGAACGTGATCGAAGCTTCTTTTCATGCTGACCTATAATAGCCTCTAGGATGTACTAAACGATACCATCTTCATCAATAGGTGGCAGCTCATCAACTAAATCCACTGGATCACCATAATAGGGCTTGAGCTGACTAACATGGAAGACGTTATGAATCTTTGTAGAAGAGGGAAGCTCTAGTCTGTATGCCAAATCTCCAATCCGCTTAAGGATCCTGTAAGGACCATAGAATCTATGGGCAAGCTTATTACTGGATCCATCTTTCAATGTAGAGTACTTGGATTTGGGCACCTTCAACAAAACCAGCTCTCCTTCCTGGAACTCTAAAGGCCTCCTCTTCTCATCAGCATACATCTTCATCTGATCTTGAGCCTTCCTTAGATTCACCTTGCATTGCTGAAGAAGGGTCTGATTTCTTTCCAACTCTTCCTTCCCATGAGGATTGATCTTTTCGTTAAAAATGACTGTGGGTAGGGGCACCTTGTAACCATACAAAGCCTCAAAGGGTGAAACTCCTATGCTCGCATGAGTGGAATTATTATAAGCAAACTCAGCCAGGTATAACCAAGAATCCCATGAGGTTTGGACATCATAGCAAAAATGGCAAAGATAAGTCTCCAACCATTTATTAACTCTCTCTGTCTGTCCATCAGTTTGGGGATGATAAGCCGTAGATGGAGCCAACTTGGTACCCATAGATGTAAATACCGCTTGCCAAAAGTTACTCATAAATTTTGAGTCCCTATCATGGACAATCACCTGCGGTAATCCATGTAATCTGAAAATATGCTCCATAAACTGGTTGGCCACCTGAGAAGCAGTAAACTGAATTTTTGTTGGGATAAAATGAGCTGCTTTGGTGAGTCTATCAACCACCATATAAATACTATTCCACCCCTTCTTGGTAGTAGGTAAGCCAGTGATAAAGTCCATAGTAATATGAGTCCATTTACCCGTAGGAATAGGCAATGGCTGCAACAAACCTCCTGGCTTATGGGTGCTATCCTTATTTTGCTGACAAGGCATACACTTCATAACAAAGTCCTTGACATCTTTCCACAGTCCTTTCCAATAAAAGCTCTTGCTGATCCTGTCATAAGGGCTAAAGGCGAAGAATGCAACTCCTCCATAATTTTTTGCTTGAAAGAAGAAGTAGAGGGAATAACAATCTTGCCTTTCCACCAAATAAGACCATTTTTAAGCTGGTAATGTGAGTTTTCTTCCATAAGACCTTGCTGTAATTTCTGAAAGATTTGGCTGAATTCCTCATCTAAGAGATATGCCTCTTGTAGCTCTTCAATCCAATCACTATGTAATTCTATCATGGCCGATACTTTGCAGGCCCACATACGAGAGAGAGAATCAGCCACTATGTTATCTTTGCCCCTTGTATGAGTGATGTCAAAGTCATAATTTTGTAATGTTGCTACCCATCGTCGTTGCTTTGGAGTAAGATTTGACTGAGTAAGGAAATACTTGAGTACCCGATGATCACTATGTACTCTGAATCGGCTGCCATATAAGTAATGGTGCCATTTCTTGATTGCATGCAGAATAGCCAACATTTCCTAGTCATAAACATTCATGGCCATCTCCTTATCAGTAAGCTTACGGCTTTCAAATGCAATTACTCCATGCTCCTGAAGCAAAACAGCCCCAATGCCACGGCCACTAGCATCACACTGTATAGTAAACTCTTTAGAGAAATCCGAGCATACAAGAATAGGAGCAGAGGTAAGTAATTCCTTTAACTGGTTGAAGCTGCTATCTGCAAGAGCATCCCAAAAGAAAGCCTCTTTCTTCAACCTGTCAGTTAAAGGGGCTGCAATTGCCGCATAATCTTTATAAATCTGCGATAGAATAAAGATAGACCAAGAAATCCTCTAAGAGAGATAGTAGTAGTTGGCGTTGGCCAATATTTTATGCATTGCACCTTCTTGGGATCAGCCTGTATTCCTTTTTCACTGACTATATGTCCCAAGTATTCCACTTCAGTCTGCATGAAAGAACACTTCTTCTCCTTAGCAAAAAGCCTATGATGTCTCAACACATCAAAAACTTTCCTCATATGCGACAAATGATCCTGAAAAGTCTTGCTGTAGATCAAAATGTCGTCGAAGAACACCAAGACAAACTGAAAGAGGAAAGGTTGTAAAATCTTATTCATCAGGCTTTGAAAGGTAGCTGGAGAGTTTGTAAGGCCGAATGGCATCACCAAGAAATGGTAGAGCCCACGATCAATCCTAAAAGCAGTCTTGACCTCATCACCCTCTCTCATGCGAATCTGATGATACCCTGATCTCAAATCAATCTTCGTGAAGAATCGAGCCCCCTTAAGCTCATCAAGCAAATCATCTATCCTGGGTATAGGATACCTATTCTTCACTGTTATCTTATTAAGATCCCTGTAGTCAATGCACATTCTGAAAGATCCATCTTTCTTTTTGACTAACAGGACTGGGGATGCATACGGTGAAGAACTAGGTTCAATAAATCCCATTTCAAGAAACTCTTTGATTTGCTTGGCTACTTCCTCTCGTTCACATTTTGATAGTCTGTAAGGTGGCTTATTGATTGTCTTTGAGTTGGGTTCCAAATCAATGGGGTGATCCACCGCTCTCTTAGGAGGCAATGAAGTAGGTACTTCAAATAAATCTCTATACTCCTCAAGAAGAGTTGTCAAGGCTGGATGGTTTGCTGAATTATTGGGCTGATCCTGTGTTTCTTTGTTCAAATGCAATACAAATATCTGTGAGCGCTTCTTGTACTCTTTCTTGTGTTGTTGAATGGTGATAAGCTGAAAATCAGATTTACTAGGGATTCCCTGTAAACGGATGAGCTGTCCATTGGAGAAAAACTCCATATATAACTGTGAGAAATACATAGTAATCTTGCCTAAGGTCATCAACCAATCACAACCAAGTACAATATCTATAGGCCCCATTTCCAAAGTGATCAGGTTTACTTTGACTTCAAAACTTTCAGCCATCTGCAAAGAAACCTGTGGGCAAATCTGTGTGCTGATTTCCTCTTCACCATTAGCCACTTGTACTCTAATGGGCTGCTGTAAGTTGGTGGGAACACAATTCAACTTGTACATAATAGATTTATTGAAAAAATTGTGAGTACTACCACTATCTATCAAGATGAACACTGGCTTTCCACATATGCTTCCCTTCATACGAAGTGTATTAGGGCTCTTAGATCCCGTCCAAGCATCCATAGAGATAGAACAATTAGTGGCGGCAGGCAACTCATTACAAAATCCACCAGGATCAAATGGGATATCACCGCCTGGATCAAAAGGAAAAGAGTCAGATGGATCATAGAAGTACTCCTGTCCACCATCATCCTCGAAATCTTCATTTTCAGCATTGATTGTGACTGCATTAACTTCATCTATGTCATTTTCAAAGTCCTCAAGAACAAGCATACTCTGAATTTTTGGCTTGGCATTTTTGTATACACACTTTGAAGCATGGTCAAGAGTATACTTTTCTCCACACTTGAAGCATAAGCCTTTGTCCTTTCTTTCCTTGTAAAGATCCATGGGAATATTTCTGGAATTTGTATTGACTGAAGTAGACTTAGGCTTATTGTCACCTTGCTTAAATTCAACCTTTGGACTGTTTGCTGTCCTCAAATTGCTTTGAAGCCTAGAAGCATTAAATGGAGGATAAGTTGGTATCCGTAAGCTCCCACTAGGCATATGATTGCTGCCATAATTGTTACCAACTTGCCCTTGCTTTAAAACAGTCCTTGGCTGTCCATAACTTGGCTGAAATGAAGACTCTTTCCTATACTTCCTTCCAAAGCGCTCTACAAGCTCAATAGCCTTAAAAAGTGAAGTAGGATTCTGCACCATAACATCAGCTGACAAGGATGGTTCTAAACCATACATGAACTCGTGTAACTTGGCCTCATCACTGATGTTTTCCACATACATGGTCAAGTTGAGGAATTGGTTTGTATATTCTCTTACACTTAGGCTCCTTTGTTCCAAGCCATACCATCTTCGTTCTAATTTCTCTTTTTCAAGAGGTGAAACAAAGACTTCAGCCATAAGTGCCTTGAAAGCTTCCCAATTCTCAATAAGCACATTCTCTTTCTTAATATACCTCCACCAAGTGTGGGCAAATCCTTCTAAGTGTAAGGAGGCAAAGTGTATCTTCATATCATCAGTTTTAGGAAATATGTCAAAATAGGACTCCATCTTAGAGGTCCATTCCTCTAATTCTGATGGTGAAGAAGACTGGCCATTGAATTTGGATAAAACAATTTTGTCCTTGAATTCTCTATCATGAAAGGGTTGCTATCCCAAAACTGGCTGATCAGGATTTCTAAGTACAGAACCCCCAAATTGAGACTGAAATCTTCCTACAGGTGGCTGAGAATTACCATGTAATCTTCATGTTGGTAAGGCACCCCTAGAATGCTGAGTATGCAGTCCAAAAGCTTGAATATTGGCTCCGTTCAAACTGCCAAATAGTCATCATGCCTTTGTGAAGCTTCTCCTACTTCATACTGACTATTTGGAATACCTCTTCTTCCAATGATTCCATCTCCATAACCATTTTGGTTGGATGGCTGAAGTGGGACTGAAGGGTCACTGTTTGAACAAGCCTTCTCATTGGCTTCTTTTGATCCCGTTTGCGACGGCATTAATTGAGAAAATTTTGCCATAAGTTGAGCATTGGATTCTACTAATTTATCAATGGAAGCCTTGGTTTGGGTAGTTGATTCCATCAACTTATCAACGGTAGACTTCGTTTGTCCATGAGATAAAATCATTTGCTCCATTGTAGACTTCGTTTGACCAAATGATAAAATCATATGCTCCATTGCTGACAAAATAGCCTCATGACGTTCCTTATGTCTTAGTTCATGGGCACACAAAGCGTCATTGAGAATACTAATCTCTCCTTGTTGAGGCTCTTCAGGGTTCTCTTGAAGTGTGCTTTCCATCATAGAATCCCTGATTTGCTGTGCATAGTCCTCCTAGACCTTATTTTTGCCTTTATGTCCTGCCATACTAGTGCAGTCCTGCAGTACCCCCTGTCAGTAAAACGACTATAACTTTGGCTAGAAAATTCCGATTGCAAAACTTTTTTATGTGAATCGAAGCTTACAATGCCCTCTTCGAGATGAGCTATAGCACGCTATAACAGGTTTAGGACAGAAAATTCTGTAACTGAATTTTAGAGTCTGAACTGTCCAGTCCTGCACCCTATTTAGACCTGTAAGTGCCCTGTTTTGACCCTGTAATGCAAGAAAGTAACCTCAAATGGCTACCAAACCCTGCAAAGGGGTATATAGGACCTGTGGGTACCCTATAGTACCTGCACCTGTACTTCAGTATCAAAGGGTGTACCTGTATCCACCTGTAAATACCCTGTGGGTAACCTGAAAATTCCCTGTTTTACCCTGTTTTAATCTAGTAGGTACTTGAGTCATTGGAAAGTCTTCAATCTTCAATTCTCCACTCGCTGTACCTGTGTGAGGGATAAAACGGTAGGACGGGCTCCCTACACGGGCTCCGAATCACCGGGAGGTGGGCAAAGTTCCCCCCGGGTCGGTTGGTTGCACCCCTTCGGGATCTTCGATAGTGAGGGAGGGTCACCTCTCTTTTGTCCCACTATCTCCCCCGGCATCCACCTTTTTCCTCGGTGGGAATATCAACATGGCAGAGGCTAGTGTGCTAAGCAATTAGCATGATATGCAATTGAAAAATATCCATTCAGCCTTTCATGAGATGCAATTGATTGATAAGAAAACTTGAGATGGGAGAAGGGTTTTACCTATGCAATTCAGTGACTCACTGATTGCTAGTACTTACCCTTTTACAATATTTCAGCTTGGGTGAGAAAAATTTCAACAAAACAGACCAAGGTTATGCATCAAGCTGATCAAATGTTACCTAAGATGAGTAATGGTTTTGAATCAAAAAGAATTCAATGAAATAGGCTGAGATTGAAGAAAATTAATACTATTCTCTGATCTATTGATCAATCCAGTGAATTAATTGATCAATAACCTCTCATCAACAAGTGGAAAAGCCATTAGCAATAGGATTATTGAGAGATTTCAGAGATTAGCAAAAGAAAATACCTCCATTAAGCTTGAAAATGATGATGGATATCAGCTTTAACCCGGTTGATGCAAGAGTTCTTCATAATCCACCATAAATCCAACATAAAGCTTGAAATCTCCATGAAATCAGTCCATACATGCTTCAATATGATGAAATCCTTGAAAGATCAATACTCCAGCCTTGCTTGAACACTTGAACTTCAAAGATTCAAGCTCCCTGATGAAAAGCCCCAAAATAATCCTTCCATTTGAGCTTCACTAACATGCACGGGCTGAAATCTCTTCAATGTCTTCAATCTTGAAGTCTATCCAACTTGTATTCAGCTTTAGAGAAGCCTTGAAGGTCGGGGAAGTCCAAAATTTTGAGAAATTTGAGCTTCCATGTTTGTGGCTATGGCTGCCCTGCTGTGTATTAGGGTTTGAACAGAGGAATGGCTTATCAGAATGCTTCAGAGGTTGAAGATTGTTGCCAATCAGTGCTTGATGAAGCCTTCAAGAGCTGTGGTCAATGGCTGAGGTTGTGGAGCAAGCTAAGCAGGGAGTAGTGACCAGGGAATTCAGCGCATTTTTCGGTGCATTTTTTGGGCTGTTCCAGGGCTGCTACTCCTCAGTAATGATCAAGATTGGTAATCCACCTGTAGCTCATGCAATAAAGATTCTTTGCCCTATGCTTTGACAGAGAGATAAGTTCAATAGAGAGAGATATTTGAGACTTCTTGACATCCACCATGAAAGCTTCAGCCAAAAGCTTGAAGGAGAGAGAAGAGAAGCTCTCTTTTGAAAAGTTACTGTAGTTTAGTCTGTAACTAAGCCCGGTTAACCATTCTTTACCCTAGTTACCTCCATTTTTGCATGAAATTTGATGACGTCCAGCCATTTAAGCCTTTACCCGCCATATCTGACCTTGGATATCTCCAGATGTAGTCATTTGCTAACTGTAGTTGTCCTGCAGCACTCCACTAGTCACTGTCTTGTACCATTTTTGTCTGAAATTGGTTTTGAAATAGGAAAATAGGAGTGAAAATGGAAGAAAATAATGGATCAAAGACTGAAGCTCTGATACCACTTGTCAGAGAGAGAACTAGGAAGAGAGAAAGAGGAGAGAGAAAGACTGCATGAAGAGAGAGAAATAGAGTGACGAGGAGAGAGAAAGACTAGAATTGGAGAGAGAAAGATAGGGAAGATGAAGAAGCCATGGAAGCTTAGAGCAAGAAGGGAGAGAAAGATTGTAAATGTATTGATTTGTCAAAAGATATGAAAAATTTACAACTTCTCTCCTTATATACCAGTGTCAATGTGACATGGCATATTATTAGCATTCTAAGTATTCCCAGCTTCTTACAGCTATTGCTAGGCCATGTGGTCAATTCAGTAGGAATCGCAACTGACCCCGAAAAAATCAATTTTATAGTTGCTATGAGTCCACCACGCACTCCGAAAGAGGTACATAGCTTTTTGTCATCGATAGGGTACTATCGGAGGTTTATAAATGCCTTAGCAGAAAGGATGTTGCCATTAACAAACTTGTTATCCTTTAGCTGTCTATTTGTATGGAGCGACCCTTGTAAGGTAGCTTTTGAGGATGTGAAACTGGAGCTAGTAAAAGCACCAATTTTAAAAGCACCTAAAAGAGGCGAGGTATTTTACATATTTTCAGCAGCTACCATGCATAGTATCAGCTGTTGTTTAGCCCAAATCTGGGAGGAAAAGTGGTATCATCCGATAGCTTTTGCTAGTCAAAAATTGGGCATTTCAGAAATTAACTACACCTACATGGAGAAGTTATGTCTTGCGATGGTCTTTGCGACTAAAAAATTTAGGCACTACATCCTCTATGAGAATGTAGTTTTCTATACGAAGGCAGAAGGACTTAGATTGCTTATGAACAAGCTGCAACCGCCTAGTCGTTTGGCAAAGTGGTTAATCACTTTGCAGGAGTTTGATTATGAGATTAAGAGCAAGCCACCGAGGTTGCAGGGGATTGTGGAATGCCTTGTGGATTTGGGGAGCCGAAAGAGATTTTGGCTGAAGGAAGTGATATTGAAGAGATGTTTAAAATCGATACAGCTTCTATCCCATCTTGGTATGCTGCTATCATGCATTATTTATCAACAGGAGAGACTGAAGCTGGTTTGTCAAAATCAGAAAAGAGGAAAATCAGACAACAGGATTTAAGTTTTATTTGATCGTAGGAACACTATATCGGTAGGGTGTTGGTGATATCTATCACCGATGTGTGATGTCTAACGAAGTTCCTTTCATCTTAGAGGAGTGCCATGACTCTGCATGTGGAGGGCACTTCGCGGGACGGTTGACAGCACAGAAAGCTTTAAGAGCTGGATATTGATGGCCATCCATCTTCCAAGATTCCTTTGAGTATGTTAAGAGATGTGATACCTATCAAAGATATGACAGTAGAGAGAATAGGAAACGGCCACTTACGCCTATCATGGCTATCCTCCCATTTGAGAAGTGGAGCATTGACTTTGTGGGTCCTATCACCCCATCGTCTACTACTCAGAAGAGGTACATTATAGTAGCAATTGATTATTTTACAAAATGGTCAGAAGCGCGGGCTACGAGGCAGGACAATGCAAAAGAGATTGCAAGTTTTCTTTTAGAGCAGATTATCTGCCATTTCGGTCCACCAAAGGAACTAGTCTCGGACCGTGGAACTCACTTTTTGAATAAAGTGATCAAAAGCTTGACTGAAGCTTGGCAAATCAAGCATAACAAAACAACCCCTTATAATCCGCAAGCAAATGGACAAGTCGAAAGTACTAATAAGCAGCTTGTGGGTATCTTGTCTAAAATAGTCTCTGAGAAGAAATGAGACTGGGACAGGAAGTTGTATGTGGCAGTATGGGCATACAATACAACGTTCAAGCGAGCTACCGGCCATACTCCATTTAAATTAGTTTATGGGGAAGAGTGTGTATTACCCCTCGAGATTGAGTTGCCAACCATATGGTTTGCAATTAACCACTCTTTGGGAGATGAGAATTCACTCTTTGAACGTTTTACGACCATAGCCCACCTGGATGAAGTGAAGTTGTAGAGCCTATTATACCAGGAGGTAGCTAAGCGTCGGATGAAGCAGTTGCACGACCTTAAAGCAAAGAAGTATACCTTTAAAAAATGGCAATTAGTTCTATATTATGATGCACGTAGGGAGCTGTTTCCAAGAAAGCTGGAACCTAGATGGGATGGCCCCTACAAGATTGTTAGGATAGGGAAAAATAGGTCCATGGCTCTACTAGTTGATCTGTAGGGAGTAGAATTTAAAAATAAGGTTAATCTTAATAAGATTAAACCTTATTATTTCTAAGTATGCTAATACGGATAAATGCATTACAGGTCCATGCTGGGGCTGATTTGAGACCTGCAAAAGAGCTTAAAGCTGGTTGATGGGGCGGTTAATTTCTTATTTGGAGCACCCATATCTAGAGCAGAGATACCATCAGGGGAAACTCATCTGGTGGAGCAAAGGATACAAAGTGATTGAGCAAGAAGACTGAACCTTTGTGTGGGAAATCAAAGTCTTCTGCCATCACTGCTTACGACTGCTGACAAGTATCCCTATTGAGTTCAATGAAAAAGGTGGGATGGAGCCGTCAGTTCACCCTCTCAACATGCTAAACTTTGACTATCAAAATTACGAATAGAGGAGTTCACGATGGCAGGCTCTGTAAACCCATTGTGGACGTACACATTATATTCTGACGGAGCGTCCAGGGGCCCTAATAGAAAAGGGAGTGTTGGAGTCGTTATCCGAGATCCCCGACGTAGAGTTACGATGAAGTTAGCTACTTATCTCAGGATAGGATTCACTAACAATATGGCAGAGTATAAAGCCTTGATTATGGGACTGCATATTGCCAAACAAGGTAGTATTCGGCGGTTGTTAGTGAAAGGGGATTCCCATTTGATCCTAAATCAGCTAGATGAGACATACACAGTGCGGAATCCCATTCTTTGTATGTATCATCGAACTGCGATGACCCTACTTGAGGAGTTTGAGAGAGTGTCTTTTCAGTTGATTCCACGTTACTGGAATCAGTTTGCGGATTCACTGGCAAATCTTGCTTATGAAGAAGACCTTTTCTTCAACTGTGGTCCTAGTTTGGATATTGCTATCAATAATGAGATAGGACCCAGTCGCTTGTGGGGAATGTTATCAGAGCATGCACTATATGGCAAGCAATGGTTGATATGGGTGATGCAAAGAGTAACCGAGACCAATCTATCGTTGTTATCATGGACCCATAGGTTGATTAGACAACATGTTATGCGTACGCCTCTTGCTATATATGCAGGAGGGATGGGTCATAACCTTATGCATTTAGTTTAGGGCTATGAAGTCCTCTTTTTCCTCCTTGGAAGGAGCATATTATTGTATATCTATACTATATCGGGGAGGGATGTGTAGGTGCTATTTTGTTTGATCTCGTTAGGCCAAGAGGGCCCGTTTTGTGAGGTTTTAACTGTTTTATTCCATTAGGCGAAGAGGACCGATCGGTTTTTGTAGTGAAGTGCTTTATTTCATTAGGCCAAGAGGGCCAATTGTCTGTTTAGTACAGGTGCGGTTAATGGGTTTTTGTTCTCTGCTAGATAGGTTTAAAGAAGAGCTTGGAAGGAGCCTTTTGTTGCATGGAAGCTTCTCGTGGCCCTATCCAGGTGATATTTCTCCTTTATGAGTATTGTGTTTTTATGCTACATGTGTCTGTGTACTTGTAGGGGATTTTCTTTTCTTGTTGGGGACCGGAGTCCAAGGCTTAAGTCCCAGGTTTAGGTTAGGTATGTCTGCGGGAGGTCTGAGTAGTCGTTGCCTCCTGTAAAGACATTGCCCGGCATCGAAAGACCTGTTTTAGAAGGCAGTTCTAGTGACCCTGTTCTGATAGCCTGCTAGGCAGCCGTTCTAGGAGTTCTTGTTAGTTGTGAGGCAGTTAGAGAAGCCTGCCAGAAGGAAAATAATGATAGAGAGAAAAGAAACCTTGAATATCTCAAACCAAATAAATATATACAAAGGTGTGTAAAAAGGGGTTCTAACCTCTATAAAAATAGAAAAGAAAAGAAAGGAAAATTTATAAGCAGTTGATCATCGCCTAGCGGAGGCCTGGTAGGTTCTTGGGGACGAGTCAAACCCGGGGCCGATGCCTTGTCTTCCTAGGGGTGGCGTTTCGCTGGAAAAGAAGAAAGTAAGGAAGGTTTGAGCGAAAATAAAAGTGAGCGTCAGAAAAGGATTAAGTGTCACCTTATGAGGGCTTGGTAGGTTCTTGGGTACCGAGACAGGACCTGAGGTCGATGCCTTGTTCTCCTTGGGTCACTACGCTCATCTCCCTCCTTTTTACATGCCGGAGTATGGAAACTAAAAACTTAAAAGAAGATATGTGCTAAAAGAAAATACTTGTTAATCAGGCTATAGGAGTCCTCGCCTAGTAGGAGCTCCTGGTTGTGTTGTCCTTAGTTAGGTAGGTAGTTCAGACCACCACTTAGGGTGACTTCTTTGATAGTTATTTTTAGTTTGGCCATGTTGGAGCAGTTGGTTAGTGACTAGCTTCGGACCTTCTATCAGATTATGCTAGGCCTACTCCTTCTGGATGTCATGCCTTGGTTTTGTCAAGGGGTAGGGTGAGTATTGTGCTGTGTTTTAATATGTATCTATTTTGTATCAGCTTGATGCTTCCTTTGGTTGTTTTGTGCAGATCTGTTGTGGGATTCGATGGGCTGAGTTGCTCTATCCTGTGGTCACCAATGAGAGCGGAGTTTTGAGCTCGGGATGTGCCTAAAATTTGCCAAAAAATCTGGAATTTAGGGGAAAAATATTCAACATCGAAGGCAACGGCTCCAACTAGGACGATTTTAAGCACCAAGTGAAAGACGACTTTTAAAAGGCGCCCGAGCGACACTTGTGGATTTTTGATAATTATTTCGACTGCCGTGTGGGTTCCAGTCAATGCGGGATGTCAAGCTGGACACACAAAAATTTACAACACTCGAATCGGAGCCAGGACAGGGAAATGGCCAACAAATGGTCAAGATATGAAGAGGTGGACTAGTTTTTGGCCAAATTGGGTAGTGACTTTTGGGGGCTTGGGACATTTTATGCAACATGCAATCATGGAGAGAGAAGGAGGATGAAAAATGTGAAGAAATGGCGCCATCTGATGCACTCAAAATGTGCGCCATGAATGTTGATGGGGGTGATGGCTTCCTGCAAACAACCCATTCAACTGATCATGGGGCTTGACTACTCCTTCCTTGCTGGTCATATCGCCGTCCTTCACTCAAGCAATGGTGGCCTGAATGAAGAAATCTGATTATATTCTTTCTCTCTCCTCCCTCTCTCTCTCCCCTAAGGGGTTGTTCTTGTGTGCAAGAGGAAAATGAAGAATGGTGAAGGAAAGCTTGTCCGGTTGGAACCGGACCGGATTGCTTCCGAGTCGATGTAGACATGAAGATTGTTGATTGTGAAGATGCTCGACATTGAATGTGGGCTGACCTGCAGTCCCACACCAAAACCGAGATCCCGAAACACGGAGCCTAAGCGGTAATTCAATTTTTATGAAGAAAAAATGAGTTTTTATGCTATTTGATTGATGAAACATTGTTCCCATGGGCTGATTATGCATTATGATGTTGTTTTCTATGAGTTTCAACAGTTTATAATCTGAAAATCCAAAAATCATAAGTGATATGGCTGAAATTAATGTTATAAAACCTGAAAAACACGAGTTTAAGGGGTAAAAATAGGGTTTTTGCAAAATAAATGGGAAATATGAGACATAATGCCTACAAAACCTGAAATTTTGATGTCAAGGAACCTAAGGGCCATAGCCCACAATCAATCTTAATTTTTAGTCATTTTTTATTGAATAAAATAGAGGAAAAATACCAAAAAATGTGAAAATGGGTTTTAAATGGGAGAAAATTAGGAAACGGTAAAAGAAAAATTCCAAAAAATTACATGTGTGTTTGTGCAGCGTATAATGAAGGTAAAGCACGAGGTTGGCCTCGGTTTACCCTCATTTCTAGGTCTCCGTTCATGTTTATCACTTTCTTTGTAAGGAAACACGCATAAAACAACTCTTTCACCTATCAACGAATGCAAAACATTAAACGGCAGGGTGAGAGGGGAGGTTGAGCATCAAAATATAAACTAAAATTTGGTTTATGTGTTGCATCATGCCTATAGGACATTGTTTTAAATAAAGGGAAAGGCTGCATGAGCGTAAGGCTCGGTGTCTTTTCTCATTGCATTACATAAACGCTAGCATGGAAATCATGAAAAGATTGGTTTTGTACGATGCACAATGCTACTTTTCTTCTATTTGTGCAATAAACCGTTCATATTATGCACTATGCATAGTTCATGGTATCAATGGAAAAGTTCATGGACTGCATAGCAATTGTTTTCTTAGGACTTTGACCCACGATTGAGAGCATAAGGTTATCCCTTGCCGTAGGATAGAGGGTCGGTTTCCTAAGGGACTGTTAAGTAAGGACACATGGTATATCTCTTGGAAATAGGAGAAATATAAAGGAGAGGAGTTTGTGTTCGAATGTTCTATATGTTTTAGCGGCGCATCAAGGGGCCAATCCCTGCGATGTAGAAGAGCTACAGTGGGGCCGCGGTGTTTCTACCGAGAGGTTACCTCCATGTATGTGATCGTGGTATTTATTGCCAATGTGTATGGGTTCTCCCTCTGTGGAGTTTATAGAAAGGGGAACGTTGGACTATAAACTATAAACTCATAGATTAAGCTTTAAGACAGTTTGTCCTTTAGCATTAGATTGATGCTCCTAGTCCGCGAGGCCGTGACTCGGGTGTGTTTGTCTGTTATAAGTATGAGGTCTGGCTAGTGCCATAGCCAGTGCTCGCCCATTTCAGGTCCCATCATAGACTATCACTAGTGCACAGATCGGTCGCAGATAGCTCACGTAGTGAATCCCTGAAGGTCCCCAAGAACAATGAACTCTACCTTTTTGCACAAAAAACAATGTAAAAGTATGCACGACAAGAGGCAAGAGACAAATTGGGTTCAATCTCCCCCATGCCTTGTGTGAGCGCTTCACAAAGCATGTATTTTATGTATATTTCCAATCTTCATGCTCAATAATAGCCCAATTACAAAAATATGACAAGCTTTTAGCTTTTGAGTTTGCTTTCTACAAAAATAGGAAAATAAAGCTAATGGACGGTGCCCATAGAGTCTGACACGCCCAATCTCAATGTCCAAAAAGAAATAACATATCCGGGCGCATAAGCGCATACAAAATAATAATCAATAATCGATGTCTCAATAGACATAACAAAATATAGGCGTGGCGCCTATCAAAATATAGTCCAAAGGTCGAATACCCGCTAGACTCCAATGCTTTCCTCCGCCACTGCTGCTATCTCTACACATCAACTGAAGCATTCACAATCGTTAGTAAAATAATACAATTAAACCGACAAAAGTGAATACCTAGCAGTCTTCAGCTACATAAATAAATCAACTGGTTAGAAATAAATCCTAACCTTAATTTATTACGAGTGCGCACTCTAAACTCATAAACGTTTATTAATTTAATATGCATTTTGCGGAATCACCCGCTATGGAATCACCCATGTACACACTAAATTAATGAAACGCCCGAAAAGGACAGGCGTCCCCATCAACTTCTCGCACAAAGAATCCTCTTTGTGTATGAGCCCCGGTCATCTAAGTTTACGGAATCCACCGTAAAACCTCACGGAATCCACCGTGGCACGGAATCCACCGTGGAATATGCCTCCTGGCATCAATCACTTTTTACCTCTCTCTCTATTTCCCTATCTATGTCTCTCTATCTCTCTATCTTTCTCTCCCTATACCTATCTCTTTCTCTAAGTCTCCTCTTTTCCTATATATATATATATATATATATATATATATATATATATATATATATCTCTCTCTCTCTCTCTCTCTCTCTTCATAGCACTCCCACTTAAGGAAAAAACAACCCCATGCCTTAGGTTATTAAGGCTTTATATAGCCATTTGAAGGTGCTCTTCTCCTATCCTCTCTCTCTTTGTCACCTCTCCATAACCATTCAATACATGGTGGCAAGGTCTACCAACTCTAATAGAATGTGGGAGTGAAGCTATTGTGGATGATTATCATGACGGTGGGTCCTTGGGTGAATTTGATCTACAAAGTCAAGAATATCATGCCTAGCATTCATAGATGATCCAAAGCCCTTATACTTATCTCCAAGTCCATCTAAACATGATCGTATAACATCATCATCATCATCATCAACTACTACATTGATAAATAGAAGAGCTTCCACAATACTCTTGATCTTTAATGCATGGTCATTGATGGACAAGTTCTCTCTTTTAATGTGATTTAGCACTAGCTTTAATTGTAGCTTTCTAGCCTTTGAGTTTATCTTTAAAAAATGCATTGGATTCTTTTGAGCAATAGTAGGGATTTCAGATTCTTGTAAATAATCCGTCATATTATCCCTGATACTTGCCCATAACCAATATATTACTTTACTCCTTCTACTCCCAATCTTTCTTAGCCATTATTTGTTTTATAATACCATTTTGCAAAGGGACTTTAGGCTCCCTTGCCATGTCTAATTCAATGTAGTTCAACACACATTTTCCCTTCAAAAAAAAATTCGTCTTGGATTTTCAAGTAGGATAATTATTCTTATCAAGCTTCTCATTGGTAGTCTCATTAAAGTTGTCAAACATTTTGACAAGACAAGTAATCTTGTAAAGCCTACATTTTGCAATAACCACGCTAATACCAAGTATACTAAAACCAAAGCATGCAGTCTTTTTCATTAATTACATAGTAATGGCTGCAATCTACAATATGCATGTAGATATCTTTGTATCTATAACCTAGCAAATATGTCATATCTTATATATCTAAGATTTGTAATCTCTGTGAGTAAAAAACAAAGTTGAATCTGTAGTGTACTTAGAAACTGCTCTCAACAAACTTCCAAGATCAGAATGAAGGATGAAATGACCTCAAGTTAGCAAAAATCACTTTGGGAAAGCCCTTAAGGCCTTATCTACAATATATATACTTCTTTTTGAGCTCACCAAGTTTCATTGGAACTAGAGACTACAACCCTACTACCCTCAAAATCCTTTTGCAACTATATTCCAAGGCAAAATAAATAAGATAGAAGAGCTTCTTACATGTTTTTTGCTTACTTTTGCACTCTGTCACCTTCACTTCAACCTTCAGTTGATCTCCCATAGCCATAGGATTTCTCTAATACCATGTGAAGAGACAAGATAAGAGAGAGGTGAAGCAACCAAGAGTGCACATACACAATAGAGACTTGAGCATACAAAGAAATAGGGTTGAAATATTAATATTATTCTTTCTTATTCTTTTAGAAAAAATAGCTTAGTCTACAATATGATAAAAGAATGATATGCAACTGCTAAACTATGAACATAGAGTCACTAATTGTGAGCCCACTAGGTATAGATGAGGTGCTACAATGAATGTGCAATAACCAAGAGTGGACTACATGGATGTAGTCCAATTGTAGAATCATTGGTATACCCTCCATGTCAATCACTTAATGCACCTGTGAATAAATTCTTACAATATCATCAAGGCATGTAGTGGATGCCAACTCATGTGGAGCTCAACATTTTAGCATTAGTACACTAGCACTTGCCCTACATAGCAAAATAATAGATGACACTACATCTTGGAAAGTAACATTTCTTATTTTCACTTTCTTAAGGGGTTTCTTATATATCTTTTTATCATTGAATATTATGTCATTACTATGGACAACCTTTTTACCTTCTTGATCCCAAAGGTGGAAACCCATCTCATCACTCTATCTATAGCCCAAAAATATGCATTTACTAGATTTTGTCTCTAACTTGCTATGATTTTCCTTTAGTAAATGCACATAAGTTTTCCTAGAAGATAATCTTAAGTAATCATAAAAGTGCTTCTTTTCTGACCAATGCCTCTTCCTGAATTCCACCATCCTAAGTAGTATTAGGCAACCAATTTATCGAATGTATAGCAGAGTCACCATAGCCTCAACCTAAAATCATTGAGTAAGAACAACATCAAATACTCAACAACCTTTCATTTATCATCCTATTCATGCACACTCTGCAACACCATTTTGGATATGATTACCAAGTACAGTGAATTCTCTTTTATCCCACATGTTTCACAAAATATTTTGAACTCATGAGAGATATATTCTCCACCATTATAAGTTTTGAGATAGTCTCTTATCGTGTTGATTTTATACAAGTGCCAAAATTTTATGAAAACAAGATGAAGCCTCATCTTTTCTACCCATAGTAAAATCTCACATTTTTCTAATTGCATCATCAATGCATGTGATAAAATAGGATTCTCCTCCTATAGACGTTGTAAGCATAGGTCCATATGTATTGCTATGCTCACTCCTTTTCCTGTTTCAATTTTTCTTATGGGATGAATGTGCATGGCTTTCGTATATATAATAACCACAAATAGAAATACTAGAAAAATCTAGAGAATGCAAGTAACCCAAATGAGATAGCATTTTCATTCATTTTCTAGACAAATATCCCAACTGGTTATACCATAAAAATGCATTTGGCTACTTGGTCACTTCAATTATATGATTTTTTATAGAATATATATATGAAAGGGATACAAAATACCATGTTTATCTCCTTTAGCAGTAACAAATGATATCTTATGGACTTTCCATGAGCGACTTCCAAAAGTAGTAGAGTATCACAAGTCATTCAATTGACTAGTAGATATCAAGCTCTTACTAAGATTAGGTACATGGCATACATCCTAAAAAGTAAATGCAGATCTATTTTGAAAAGAAAAATACACATCTCATGCACCAATTATATCACATACATAGTATAGTCATTACCAACTTGGATGGATCCACATATGCTTTTCTATCATATGAATAGAACCAATCCTTATGAGGAGTCACATAAAAAGATACACTAGAATAACGAATCAAACTTGAGCTAGTTGTTTTTACACAACTATAATTAACATATGTGCAAGAAGAGCATATGTAAATAGTACCTCACCATCATCATTATGCATAGTTAGTGCATTCTTTTCTTCAATCTTTGCCTTTCCTTTACCTTCTTTTCTATCAGCACCCTTATCTTTTTTCTTCTTATTATTTTGCTCTTACTTCCATTTGTAATAGTCCTTCTTAACATGACATGTTTTACCACAAAAGAATCATTTAATGCCTTTCTTGGACCTAGATTTGTTGCATGACCATCCATGGTTCTAGCTCTTATCTTTGTATTATTTTCAGCCTTTCTCTCTTTAGTTGCCAATGTTGAGATGTAGAGAGAGAAGATATGTAGAGATGCAAGAGGGAGAGAAGAGATACACCATATACACTCCCAAAGATGACATCATATTGATCACAATCTACATATATATAGGTGAGACCTATTCTAGATAGGGTGAGCTATATATAAATCCAACACCCCCACTCAAACAAAGGTTTCTAGCTGTGGATGAAAAAAACCCTTGGGGGGCACAAGGGAAAAATCCGAGCTTCTATATACAAAAGTATAAACATGATCAATAATGATTATTGTGTGCATGTAAAGTGAATCTGTGCATATGAAGTGAAACTGAATATTTATATACAAATATGACTAAGAGGTCTAAGGTGTATGTGCATACATGACGTGTATGGTGCCTACAAAGGAGTATGTACAATAGCACTACAATGTCATAGTAGATTAATTCCCAAAGATTGAAGTTGAGAAAACTCCAAATTCTGAGCGCAGCAGAGTGAAGTGTGCTTCATTGTCCTTTGGTGAATATATTTGCAATCATCTGATCACTTGGAAAATGTTCAATCATGATCATGCCTTTCTTTACTTCATATCAAACACAATGATAATGCACTGCAATATGTTTAGACTTGTTATGTTGAACGTAGTCTTTAGCAAGACTGATAGCACTTTGGTTATCACATTGAAGTGGTGTGCTAGAGAGGGGAGGATGGCCAATATCTAATTGAAATTTTTGAATCCATACTAACTCTCAAGCTACTAAAGATGTAGCTACATATTCAGTCTCTGTAGTGGAAACAACAACATAACATTCTTTCTTGCTAGTCCAAGAAACAAGACAACCATTGATAAATAAACAATTTCCACTTGTAAAATGCATAGATAAGTGAGAATCTGCATCTATATAACCCAAAAGTTGAAGTGAATGTAGAGAATTAGAGTTTTGTTGGCATTGATAAACCAACCCAAGATCTGTAGTGCCTTTCATATACTTCAAAACTCATTTACCTGCAGTCCAATGTTTAAGGCATGGAGAACTAAGATATTGTCCAAGAAAATTTGCACCAAAAAGAATGTCAGGTCAAGAATTTAAGCCAACAAATTGAAGACATCCAACAAGATTAGCATAAGGTTGATGTAATGCTAATTGTCCATCATTCTGTAGAAAGTGAGAGTTTTTGGTAGAGCTCACAAGACAAGGAGTACTAGAAGAATGTGTGTGCTGACATATACCAAGTCAATCTCTCCTGCAAGTACCTTATGTCTCACAAAGTGGCAGTGCACCTCAATGTGTTTTGTCCTAGCATGGAACATTGGATTCCTAGCTAGCTATATGCTACTCATGTTGTCGCAACAAATGACAACTAGACTATCTCCCTGCACGTCCAAATCACCTAATAACTTTTGCAGCCATACCACCTCACATGCTGCCATAGCAGCACCTCTATACTCAGCCTCTGTACTCGATAAAGAAACTATAGGTTGCTTTTTGCTACTCCATGTAACTATTGTACTACCAAGGGAAAACATGAATCCACTAGTAGATCTTCTGTCTAATATGTTACCAGTCCAATCTACATCTGTGTATCCAAAGACCTGTACATCCTTACTTGCCTCATAAAAAAGTCCATAATTTAAAGTAGACTTCACATACCTCAATATACGTCTAATTGCATCCAAATGAGGCTTTCTAGGCATCTACATAAACTGACTGAAAAAACCAATATCATAGCTCAAGTCTGGCCTTGTGATAGTCATGTAAATCAAACTCCCTCCTATCCTCCTGAACATAGTAGGGTCTTCTATCTCATCTCCAACATTAGCACTCAGCCTTACATTTTTCTCCAATGGTACTAAAAGAGGCTTACATGTTGTCATACCATACCTAGATAGCATATCCAAGCCATACTGCCTTTGGGATAGCCAAATACCATTATCACATTTGATCACCTCAATACCAAGAAAGTATCTCAGCTCACCCAAATCTATCTCAAACTTCTTCTTCAAGAAGTCCTTAACTTTAGTAATTCCACTATCATCACTGTCACCTGTGATAATCAAGTCATCCACATAAATGACTATGATGACCAAACTTGCATCTCCCTTTCTCACATAAAGTGAGTGATCAGCATCAGAAATATAAAATTCAATATTGACACGATACTCTCCAATCTTGTCAGACCATGCTCTAGGTGCTTGCTTCAGCCGATAGAGCACCTTCTTTAATCTGCACACATATGTGGGATGCTCTAAATCCTCGTAACTTTCTTTGCAATTCACCATGCAAGAAGGCATTCTTAACATCCATTTACTACAAGCTCCAACCTTTGCCTACTGCCAAGGCAATCACACATCTAACAGTTGCCATCCTAGCAACTGGACTGAATGTCTCTTCATAATCTATGCCATATGTTTGAGCATAGCCTTTTGCAACCATCCTAGCCTTATACCTGCTAATAGAACCATCTGCATTATGCTTGACTTTGTAAACCCACTTACAGCCAATAGCTTTCTTACCCTTAGGCAAGGGTACCAAATCCCAAGTCGTATTGGCTTCTAATGCAGCCATCTCCTCATCCATTGATGCATCCCAATGAGCATGACCAACAACATCCTCAAAACAAGTGGCCTCAACATCCTCAACTAGTTTCACTATATGAGTATAATGGTGAGCTGCATAACCTTCAAAACCAAATCTTTTTACAGGGTATCTGACCCTACTAGATCTGTGTATCATCGGATCACTCAATGGAGTATGAGCTCTCTGTATACCTAGTGTCCTGACTGAAGGAATACCAAGCTCATCATCCAAACTCTCCAAAACCACTAGAATCTCCATCAAATCCCAAATGACTGGTAGATGCATCATTACCATCCAGCACTTTCTTCTTTCCTTTGTCCTTCTGTGAAACACTTATAGATCCACTTGAAGATATGGGGCTACTCCTTAGTCTCCCAGACCAAGGGCTCACTGTAGGTGTAGTACCAGATGATGTTTTTGGTTCACTAAGACTCCGTGATTCTTGTTTTTCTTTCTGCACATAACTGTCCTGATCATTATCATCATCTAATGCATCACCATCACGTGCATATCAACTACCCATCTCATCAAAGATAACATCCTTGCTCACTCTAAACTCACCTGTGACATGGTTATAACAACGATACCCTTTCTGCTCTAAAGAGTATCCAATAAAAATACATTTTTCTCCCCTTGGATCAAGCTTCTTCTGTAGCTCATCTAGCACATGAACATATGGAACATAGTCAAATACTTTCAAGTGTGATACATTGGGCTTCTTGCCAGTAAAGCATTCTTTAGGAGTCATCCCATGAAGTGTAGCTGTGGGGGTTCTGTTCATAATGCAGAGAGTAGTATGGACATCCTCAGACCAAAAATGTTTGGTCATATTCCTTTCATCCATTAATGCTCGTCTGACTTCTGCAATATGCCTATATTTTCTTTCTGCAACCCCATTTTGTTATGGGATATACCTACAAGTAAATTGTCTCTTTGTCCCATGAGTCCCCAGGAAGCCACTAAACTCATTAGAGAGGTACTCTCCCGCTCCATCTGATCTCAAGCACTTCACTTTTAGGCTTGCTTCTATTTCAAAGCTGCTTTAAAATATTTGAAGTGCTCAAACACATCACTCTTTTCCTTCATGAAGTATATCCAGAGCTTCCTTGAACAGTCATCAATAAATGTGACAAAGTATTTGCTGCCACCAAGAGATACTTTCTGTGTAGGCCCCAAAACATTTGTATGCACTATGTCAAGTATATTTCTACTCACTTCTCTATCATGTGAGAAGGATTGTCTTGCCTACTTACCAAACTGGTATACTTCATAGACTTTATGCAATTCTACAACTCTAAAAGAAGGCAACCCTGTAACCAATCCTCTGGATTGCATTAATTTCAGCCTTTGCACATTTGCATGTCCAATACATTTATGCCATATTTCAATATCTGCAACTACTCCTTTTCCTTTAGCATACATAGCAGCATGCAGGAATTCCAGCATCTAAAGTGAACATGCTGCCAAGTCTACTTCCTTTTGCGACCAACTTGCACTTATCATTAAAGTCTTCTACAAAACAACCTTTTGCATTGA
This sequence comes from Lygodium microphyllum, assembly GCF_053477565.2. Lineage (NCBI taxonomy): Eukaryota > Viridiplantae > Streptophyta > Polypodiopsida > Schizaeales > Lygodiaceae > Lygodium > Lygodium microphyllum. Next base: position 24,135,037 of record NC_141163.1, read on the forward strand.
ATTGGGCATGTAACCCCTGCTCTACCACTTGGCCAATAGACACTAGATTCTTTGTGATTGATGGCATATGTAATACATCTGTCAGACTCTTCATCTGGCTATCAAGCAATGATAAGGGAACCTTTCCAATGTGTGAAATTGGGTGACATGAATCATCACCCATGTGCACATAACCTAGATTTTGTAAATCCTGAATCTCTCCAAACCATTCAACATGACTGGTCATATGATTAGATGCATCTGAATCCACATACCATACATCATCATGTGTCCCGTATCCTGTAATTGCATTCATCATATGTTGCATAACAAACAAGCGCTCATTTTTGTCTTCATTCTGTCGTGAAGATGATGCATAGTTTCCTTACTGCAATTTACCACTATGAATATCATCCTTCTTAGCATAGCAATAGGTTGCAATATGGCTTGTTTTGCCACAATAATGACAAACAATAGTAGAATTTCTAGAACCTCTATTCTGCCTTCCACGTCTTCCTTTAGAGCTCCCCCTGCCTCTAAAGTTTCATCAGCCTCTTGAAACCTACATTTCACCAAATTGCTAATTGAACCTATTTTGCTGGTTATCGCTAGCACGTCCCACCACGGCCTCTTGAAGAGGATCTACCACGTCCCCTTCCTGAACTTGAGTAAAATGCTTGGACTTGTTCACCATTTCTTTCAGGAGAGTCACCCTGCATATTAATCTCTTCGATAATCATGAGAGAGACCAACTCATCAAAATCTAGAAATGGCTTTCGTACGTATACTAAAGTAACAAATGATTTTCATGCCTTCTCATTATTGAGTCCACTCAAAGTGGATGAAACCAAATCATCATCATTAGGCATTGCATCAATCACTACTAAAGCATCTGCAATGCTCCTCACCTTCAACACATACTCATTGAGAGACATTTTTCCTTTCTTCAAGGCATTCAACTCTTGCTTGAGTTGAATCTTTCATGCCTTTGTATTTAAGGAAAACATATTCTCAAAAATTGTCCAAGCCTTTCGCATTCTATTCTTTCCAGGCTTTTAATTCATCTACACTCGAAGGGATACATAGCTCTGGCTCATTTTCTTCACCTGAAACAAACTCATAAAGGCCCTTTCCAATGAGAAAGTTTGTCACACGAAACTTGCATGAAGGGTAGTTGTTCTTGTTGAGCTTCTCAATAATGGGATTTCCATTGTTCTCTGCCATTATCACAAACAAGGATACAAAAAAGTAAGCTAGTCTTCTGCAATCTTTCACAACACGTGCACAACAATACACCAAGCAACCTTTTTTCAGTGATTGCTCAATAGTATATGTAACCTGCAACATGTTTGCAGATAAACCTTATGTTTGCTTCCTGCAAACACCTCAAAATTTACAAATTCAAAATATGTAACATGTGCACCCACTTTCGGTCAATACAACCAAAATCACAGTGTATCCTGAAACTATTGTCCGCAACCCTGCAGCTCTAAAATGGGGCCTGAAATGGCCTGAAAAGCCTAAACTAAGTGTGGAAAAGACCTAAAATGCTTATCTACAAACTATATAGTGCTCTGCTCGCACACCAAATCTCACAGCAATCTGAGATTTTCGCTTTACCCTACTTGCGGTGCTTCCATAGGCACTATCCCAAGAGAGAAAGTGGAAGAATGGGAGAGCTTCTTACCTGTTGCTTGCTTGCTCAAACCTTGCTTCTTCTCCTTCACTTCAGCCTTCAAAATTAGCCTCTCTCAGTGGCACGGCTCTAATACCATGTCAAGAATCGCGTGATGGGGGGATTCGCTTGAGCTGTTGTGCCAAACACACACACTGTATATACAAGAGGAAGCTCACTCAAGAACACAAGAAGAGAGATGGAGGCCAAAACGTTTTCTTGCTAATTTATTCTTCTTTTTCCACACACTATACAATGTACCAAAAGTATAGATAAGATACAACTTAAAGAAAAGTGGCCTACTAAGTCAAACAGTGCATAACAGACTACACTAATTGACTGGCGCTATGTCTTTGCCAGCTATAGGTAGGTGTAACAAACTAAATATAATAAGTGATAAGTTAGTGGCCATGTGAGTATCATAATGACCACCAACGTGCTAAGTATAGACATGCGAACCATCTAGCCATGCGGTCCATCATCAATGTCCGCATGTGTTGAGCTTGCTATCTCAACATAAAAGTCATGAAATATTGATATTGAGATTTTGATGGAGGAAAAGGTTTACAAATATCAGTTTGAATAAGATCAAGAAAATCTCTAGAATGAGTTGTGGTGGAAATGGAAAAGGGTTTGCAAAAATGCTTTCCAAGTACACAATATTCACAAATATCCATATGAGGATAAGCTTTGAATTCCATACCTTGAAAACAAGGTCACGTGGATAAAGATAAACAAGCTTTGAAAATTTAGAGTGAACAAAGTGATGATACCATATTTTGTTGTTAAGATTGCGAAGAGTTGTAACAACATTTGCAACATCTTCATTTAAGGATAACTCAAAAGATTACCATTTCGAGGAGCAACAACGATGGTTTGACCATCTTTCTCAATACGACACTTGATATGGTTAAAACCGACAAAGAGACCAAGATCCACAAGTCTTACAACTAAAAGAAGATTCCTTTGTAGATCTCAGACATGTAAAACTCCATGCAGAATTCTTGTTGAAGAAAGAGTATCGAGAACTAAATCACCTATACCTTTGACTTGGCAGGTTGTGTCATCAGCAAGATAAACCAATTTTTTGATAGGAATAGAATGATAATTATGTAACCATTGGGACTGATATGTCATGTTTCTTGTAGCACCAGAATCAATAATAATAAGAGATTCATCACAAATATGAACTATCATTTCTGGAGAGATAGAATAATTGACACAATTTTCTTCTTCAATAGTGTTGCCATGTGTAGCAGCATACACTCTATTATGATTTGAATCAAAATGCCACTTGAAACATAGATGTGTTGGATGATCACTCTACTCTTTGGCCAAGAATAGATGATGATCTAGCTAATTTTGGTAGAAATGCAAAAACACGAGTGAGTAATCGTGACAAAACATGTATCGTAGAAGTTTGCACGAAAATCTTTTATCATGTTTGTTTTCTTGTTTCAAGTTCAGTTTAATTGAACTGACAGAGTTTATGACACAAAACTCTAAATTGAGCAAGGATTTGATAGGAAAAAATCTTGTGAGTCCTAGCACATGAGAAAACCTAGTTTTTATGAGAAATGAATTTCCTTAAGAGTTTTCCAAATAGAAACTTTTAGGGTGTCCAAATAGGGCATATCTACAATTCAACATATTTGTAATCTAAATGATGATCGACGATGATCAAGTGAACTTCTTTTATGCTTAAAATTCATAACATAAGATGGTCATAACATACACAATACATCAAATTTAAGTATAAAAAGGACATGAATCAATAATTGAAGAGATACTACATAGGAATACTTCCTGATTATCTTCTTCAAGGAATTGGTTGTAGTCCATCATGATAGCTCTGATACCATGCTGAGATGTAGAGAGAGAAGATATGTAGAGACACGAGAGGGAGAGAAGAGACACACCACATACACTCCCAAAGACTACATAATATTGATTACAATCTACATATATATAGGTGAGACCTAATCTAGATAGGGTGAGCTATATATAGCTCTAACAAACAATACCTAACCGTCTTTGTCTTAGTCCATGGATTTCTTGTGTATATTTTTAGTTAATAAACTATCCATAATATCATTAAACTACAATTCATGATACGGAGCTAAATTATCGATGATTGTTCTAAAGGTGTCCCATGATGCATAGATCACAACAAAAAGATCACATTAACCTCATCTTTGAAATTCAACTTTTGGGCTTGCACATATAATTAGGTATGATATTGAATTCATTAAGATGGGAGGTGATAGTAGATCCCTCATTCATTTTCAACTCAAACAACTTTTTTATGAGATACACCTTCTTAGAGGCAATTTCTTTCTCATAAGTGTGTGCCTAATAATAGATCTGACAAATATATCAAGCCTTGACTAATCATCTTCAAATATATCTATTGGTTTTCCATGTATATCTCTAATGGGCATTAACTGCTTCTGCTAAATAAGGACATCTCAAATCTTCTCCTTCCACAAACTAAGATTAGTACCATAAAAATTCCTAATGTTATACAATTTTATGTCCATTGTTATAGATAATGAAGCCATTTTTGAATAATAACAACCGACTATCAAAGTGACAACAACCAAAAAATCAATAAACTACATTGCAAAACTGGCAGCTTTTTTACAACACTTGCTCAGTATAACCACATTTCAGAGAAGCTAGAAAATGAACCATGTTTGGCAATAATATATACGACTATCCAAATGATTTGAAAATCACTATATATAGCTAGAACATGATACTGGAACATCAATGTTTTGTCATAGATATAGTAGCATAATATGATCCAAATGTTTGAAAGTACATTGGAAGACTAATCTCCCTGAAACCACTACACTATTTCAATGAATAGTATTATTGCTCATTCATAAGCAAATATGTATAAACAATATGACAATATATATAGCTTAAGAATTATTACAAGATATACATCAAATTTTCTACTCAACTAATGCTTATTGCAATAGTAACTGCCAATATCAACCTCCAAAATTGTGAAATCTATAATCTGCAACCTATTTGTCGAACTACCTACAATCTAAAACTATGTATTTCTAGTAGTTGTACAACAACTCTATAGTAAACATTGTAATCCTTGACCTATTTTGTAATTTTGAACAACATGTGCAAAAATATAGAAAAAGACAAAACAATATGCAATAATTATAGGTTTAAAAATGGAGCTTAAAATAGCTGCAGATCAAAAAATGGATTAGACTCAGCTCTTACAAATTGACTCAAGATTTTTTCAACCTCTTCATGCAATCAAATCTCATCCAAAATAGAGACTAAAGATTTCTTTTGGCAGCACTACTGAAGACTCCCTCCCACTCTAATACCAGTTGTTGGAGCTACAAGAAAAATGAAGACTACATATAGATATGGAGAGAGAGAGAGGATGCTATGTTTGTGGTGTCTCTTATGGCTCTCTTGTGAGTATCATCTTCTTGTCTTATCACTCAAAGAATAAATAATAAGTTTGCACATGTATAGTTAGGGTTAATGAGTAAGATGAGTAATTGACCACATTAATCCATAGCCAATGGTCCCTCCACATGTTCCATAGATTCAATCTTATTATTCTCTTGAGCATTGCCATCTAGAGGATACTACAAGAAACTTGTACTGAGCATGGCTTCAAAGGCTATTTTTAACTCCTCTTCAAATTCTCAACAATGCTTAATATACTTAAGCAAAAATTTAGAATCTCATTGATTCTTTAATAATAAAACATCTACCTCAATGTTCAACATGATATAAACTTTCCATTCCTAAAACTTTTCAGGGATCTTGAAGGAGACACTTTTAGGATTAGGTTCTCCTTGATGCGTGCTCTTGCTTAATACTTCCTGTAATAAACAACAATGACTCTTCTTTGCAACCATAGACTCTAAACTATCTAAATTCCCTACTTGCACAAGCTCTAACTTTTATTGCAACATTGTAATAGCATACTTCACTCTCGGGGAAGTTACTATATGTATATTCTCTACATCATGTACATTCAAGGCCTATTTATAAATATTCTTATCTGTGAAATTTTCTTGAATAAAACATAACCCTTTTCTATTCAATCTGTAAATAACCACTTTATATTACACCCTTCTGTATGTAAAAAATGTATAAAAATGGTATTTTAAAAATACCTTAATTTGAACCCATGTGATGCACACATATATTCATGAGTAACTTACCCAAGACTTCACTATACGGTGCGCTTCCATAGCCTTTTGTAATCTATCCAACAACATCATGACCTTTGAAGAACATCATATAGCCTATTAACAATGACACCCAACCAGGACATAATGGCTAACCCACACTTGTTTTGCAATACTTAAAATATGATCTTTTAAATCCTAGTGTTCTACAACTAAACAAAGACCCCTCAACTTCAATATCTAGATTATGCAATACCTTTCTTTCAATTATTGTGAGTTTATCAATTATTTTTGCAAAAGTTATATATTCACTAATAATTTTGCATTTATTTTGAGCCAATATGCATATTATCTTGAGTTTTAATTCTTGAGACCATCAAGTAAAACTTTTTGGAAATATTTTATTATGTAGCACTTATTGGTCTCTCTTTAATCCTTTGTTGTAAGGATTCTCACTCTTTTGTATGCTCTTGATTACACTATTGTAAGCATGCAGAGACTTCAACAACGTTGGAGAATTCAGTGCCATAATATTGCTTTAGCTCCTCATATGCTATAACATCCACAAATAACTTCACTAGTAACTACCCCATAACCTCCTTTTGCTTAGTGACCATCGAGGACACATCCAAAGATTTTAACCATTTAGAGAACCCAAAATTCTAGAAGATCCTATCTAACTAGCTTTCTACTCATGTAGCCACCCTATTAGTAGTACCACTAGTGGAAGTAGTTCCAATTGTTGCAAATTTGGAGTTCAATTTTATCTTTCCCAATTTCAAAACAGCCTTCTTATAGTGGGTTTGCTTGAAAATGATGGTTTGAATAGTTGGGGGGTGATGTGGCTTTTTCCTTTCTTTTTTTTTTTGGGGCGGAGGGGAGAGGGATTTTGTAAGGGTTTGTAAGTATGATGTGGTGTTACTAGAAACACTTATATAGGGAGTAGTATCACTTAAACCCCACTTGGGATGTGCTTCTACATGTGATTCCCTAAGCTTAGTGGTGAATCCTCACATGTGCCGCATCATGAGGGTGTAGTCTTGAGATGTGCCTCAATGTTGTATCTTTCTATATCATGAATACAAATGATTCATTATTGATAAGTCCTTTCGATGTGCATCATGACACGTTATGACACAAGGTCCTCCAAAGGTTTGTTACAACGTCTATGGGAGGATCCCCCCACCAAGAGGTGAACGAGACGCAAAGAGAAAGCATGCAAAGAAGCATACATCGTCTCCTGATCCGCATAACCGCCACTAGATTGTCCTGAAAGGTTGCAACAAGTGAGCCAGCCCACTGGTGTTGTGTAGGACACTCGTGTGAAGCGTGGAGGAGAAGGATTATGGTAATGATAGAAGGTTTAATGTGAGAGGAAATCAAAAGCGCACGTGAACATAGCTTAATGCAATAGTTACTGGGTAAGTGAAAAGAGATTGTGAGGAAGGGTTGAAGGATAAGATAGAGAGGGCCAGGATCCAAACGACTAGACTCCACATCACACGGAAACCATGCCACACAAACACCAACATATCCGTCCTGCCATCCGCACTCTGACTCCAAAATTTTAGCGCGCTACCATCGGCCGCACTCTAACTCCGAAACCATCCTCATCTGAAATTCGATGATGGTCTAGACTCCCAAGAGCAGACCACACTGCCAATCCGTGGGACACCACCAATGGCGTCTACAGTCAGCCGTGTTTGAGACATGCAGACGACGTGTTCACAACAAACTCTAGACCACTTACTATATAGAAAGTTCACACTATAACTAGGAAACTAGGAACAATGTAGAATTTTCTAGTTATAACTAGATAACGAATCTCTTCTAACTAGTAAATCCCTTTTTCTAGATAGTATCTATAAATTTGAAGCCTTATCTAGTAACATTATCTAGTAAGTTATTGTATATCTAGTAACAATATCAACATAACTAGGAAATTTTTGTTTTCACTAGTCATAACTAGCAAGTACTATCATCTAACTAGGAAATTATGGATAGTCTTTCAAGTTAACGTAGACTCATGATTTTGCTAGGTAAAACCAGTAAATAAATATTAGTTTATTTGAAATTTACATTTGTATATTACTCACTTATGAGCTAAGCTTTCAATTCCACACTTATAGCTATACTCACTAGTTTGTGTAGCCTATGCTTAGTCTTGCCTATCCATAGCTTATATCTAGTCTAGCTTATACATTAGGCTTAGGATAAGCACATGCTAGGTTAGGCATTGGCTCGATAATATAAAGTAGGAACATTATATGCTATGCATAAAAATACAACTTATATCTGGCATTTTCTAGGCACAAGATAACCATAGAATAGGATAGGGTTGTGTTAGGTGTTGGCTCCTAGCATATGCTTACCCTATGTCTAAACTCTTCCTAGAATATGCTTAGACTATGTATACACATATGATTGGCTTATAGTATGCCTAGTATTTGCCTAACTTGCCATATGTGTACCCTATGCCTACCCCTTGTGTATTTATGTTAGACATACCTATGTCTAGCCACTCTATAGCCTCTATCAGTTTGTCTATATGAGGAGCCTATGCATATACCTTGCCTATATCACTAATCCAATCTAAACCTAAGCCTAAGCTTAAGCTCTATCTTACTACGAGCCTAGCCCTAACACTAACCTTTCATGTAGTATAAGCCTAGTATATATTGAGTCTAATTCTAATTTAAGGTAAAGAATATAGAGAGTAAGTTAGGCTTATACATCATGTGTTACTTCTATAAAAATAAGTTGTACTTAGTCATTTTGTGGATTCTCATTAATTTTGGCCTATTTGTAGTACAATTCTAACTTTTTATATGTGTGATGATCATATTGTGCTAAACAAACGATAGTAGACAATTAATTTGTTTTACTTTTGGTGAGCAAATAACTAGACAAGTATAGAGATATAATGATTGTAATATTGATCACTAGTGGAGTGCAATGTGAAATTATTACTATTATGGAGATTGTTATCATATAAAGCTATTTATATGCTTTAGCTTTAACGCGATTGTACTCATCTATTTAGAGTGCATTGTTGTCTCTATTTTCTTTTATGTTATTCATATTCATTAAATTTTTCATTAATTAATTGTAATTATAAAATTAAAAATAAAATATTAGAGCTAAGTTGAGGCTTATGTTAGAACTAATCATTTCGAGTGCGATTGAGTCATCCTCATTTACATTGTTTGCTAGTTATAATATGCTTTTGTAATTAATTTGGCTCAATTTTCCATTGCAATCATCACTCTGATACCATCGAGTTGATTCTTACACATGGTCTATGATCATAACAACAAAGTAATGGTTGAAGTATTGGTGTAGTGAACTACTAAAATATTACACCACATACTTCATAGATTATCTGAAGGGACTGAGAATTAGCAAGATTAGTTGAAGAAATTGATCTCTCACTTGTGCACAAGTAACTAGCTTATTGACGAGTGGAGTGTTGTTCCCATTGCATCGAGTAGCATTTTTCTCACTTGGCTATAGGTTGAGGTGTACATGGCATCTCCCCTACATCATAAGTACCTACATGAGTCTCATCTTGCAGCATATCTACAAGCTATCAATATTGTATGGGTATATATTTGCATCAACCATGGCTATGCATGAGAATTCACCACATTGGTTAGTATCCTTGAACCACACTATCTTTTCCCTCTTCATCATGCGGACCACACATTGCCTTTTTCACCCAACAACTTAAGCACCTTAGTCCACTCAACTACTATGTAGATAGGCCACATGATTGTTTAGCCACATTGGAGAACTCGATCACTTGAAGCACATCGTCCTAACTACTTGGAGCACTTTGGCCACATGTTTAATTAGACAAAAATTCAAGCACACTCTTCCACGTGCACACACTCAATCACATAGTCACATAGTTGCACTTTATTTCAACTCACTTTACCATCTCCACTCTCTTACCCTTGATCACGAGGCACCCTCTGACCACATTGAGAACATTTTTTTATGACAATAACCTCACTCAGCAATTTGGGCCACATTAGGAACTCATGAATCACTCTAGGTAGCATTAGCACATGATTATATAATACTTAGACACTATACCACCATCACACTCTACTACTTAGTACTCATAGCATAGTGATGTGGATGGTTTTGGGAATGGGAATGGGAATGGGGATGTGGACTAGAATTTCCCTCCTTTGTCACCATCAAAGAGGGCTCTTATAAGTGGATGGGATTGGGATGTGGGTTGGTTTGAGGATAAGCTAGGTCTAGGATGGCAAGCTAGAAAATGGCCATCCCATGTCGTTATGGCTCATAGCATTTTACTAAAAGAACACCTTATCCACTCGATTACTTAGACATATTCAAGCAGATGATTACCTTATGCACTTAGGTAATATATAAGGCCAATTTTGCACGATTCTTGGACAAGAGTGCAAATACTTTCACACATTGTAGATGCATTTGTACATACGCTTTCAAGTACCTTAGGATAAGAACTAGGGTACAAGGTCTTTGGGGCAATTTGTACATATGTGAGAGTAAGATGCAATACATTAGTCCACTTGTACATATCGTGTTTGGAGAAATTGAAGTGCAAGTGTGGACACACAAGTACATTTGTATAGAACATCTAGTATGCTTTGTGTAGAACATACTTTTATTTTATTTGAATTCTTCTTCAAGCTTCTATGTGGTTCTTTGAATATGAATTAGCTCTAGTCTTATAGATTAGGAACCCTTCACATTAGCAAATCTTATAGGAAAAAGGATAGCATGCAATCTATTGATTTTAGTGGGGATTAGAAGAATAAGGGTATATAGCACATGAAAGACAGTGTGGAAGAAGAGGTTTTACTAATGGCTAGTAGGGTTTTGCATGTTTTCTACCTAATTAGCTATGAAGCCAAAGAAGCTTTGTAAGACCTCCATTGAGGCAACATGATGCATATAGATATCATCAAGATAAGGTTTCTTAAAAAGGACATCTATGTTGGTGTTGCCTAGCTCTATGTGTATTCAAAGTGTGTTGCACTCGCAAAAGGAAAAGAAGTGTTTGACAAGTTCCCAGTACCAAACAAAGTCTCTTGAAGTGCCTTGATCACTAGAGATAGGCAAAGCATGGACATGGTGCCGAAGCTTTGAGATGTTTTGGTAACATCTCAAAGGTGAGTGTCTACAAATTTGGTCACCCATACTTGCATTATGAAAGCTTGTATCAAAGAAGGGAAAAAAGATACATACCAAGGTACACAAGCTGGGGCTTATTTAGTCACTTTTGGTTGCATCTTCAAGGCATATGGATGCATAGAAGTGGCATAGAGGGGCTAAGAAATACACATGATATAGTAGTTGTGGCATTGTATTGGTAGATATGTGCATTGAACTTAGCTTGCTTCCAAAAGCACAAGAAGTGTTTAATAAGCTGCCAACTCAAAATTTAGTTAGCTTACTAACCAAGCCGATGAAAGCCAAAGTTGGAGGCTTTGATCATTATATACTACACGACTCTTTACATATTGGAGGGATTTCGGAGCACTAAATATTGGAGGGATTTTGGAGCACTAATTAATGGTGCTAGGTTACCATCATCGATCTAGACAAGTTGGCTCAAAGATATCATTCGCTGTGGAGGTTGGGGCATAAACATGAGTCGACACTTGGTCACTCAATTCTCACCAATTGTTGAACTCCATTGCTAGCCCCTTTTCCTCTATACATTCTTCTTCAGCAATACATCTATAATATTTTTACTTGACAAATGTCACAAAGCATATCAGGCTCTAATACCATGAAGAAACTGTAAGCAAGAAGGAAATAGAGATGGAGCAAATAGAGATGGAGCTAGATACGCTCATCCTCTTCCATTATTCTCCAACAATTCTTCTATCTTCACAGTCTCACACACTACTAATAAGATGACTAGGTTATACAACCAAACCATAGTTAACTAATACAAGTTAGTTTACTTCCAAGATTTTCAAGATTTTCTCACCTTTTGAGGCCTTCGGACAAGGTTTAGGAGGTCTCTTTCTCTGCATCTAGTCAGCAAGAGGGTGAAGGTAGGCTTGGACAATTTATTGTTGATCAAATAGTCACTTCACTTGCGCTCTTCTTAGTGCTTCCTCAAGTTACCTAATTCTTGGCTGCCCAAAAGATCTTCTACGTTGGTTTTTATTTTCTACCTCACTTGACTATAGAATAGAGGGGTTAACATCCGCCACTCTAAAGGTATTCTTGTTATTCAAAAATTCATGCCATCTTGGTCTTTCATCTCTTGCACTCAAGCTCTAACATACTCGTTCAAGCAATGGTTGCTTGCTAACTACAATTACTTTATCCACATCTACCACCACAATCTATTCAAAAGGAAAACCCTTTGTTGGCATGAATGATAATCACAATTCACAGATAAGGAAAACATAAACTCATGATTTACAACTTCAACAATTATGCAGTCTCTCTTTTCCATTGAGTTATTTTCATCATAATTGACCCCAATGCAAGTAATGAAAATAGTTCTCGTGTTAGAAGTAGCTCAAAGGGGTAAACAAATCCATATGAAATCCAAAAGGAGAGTAAGGGAGGGAGTACATATATGACAACCAAAAAAGCCAATTCAAGGTACATTAGTAGGCTGCGTATTCACCATCATGCTAGATGACACTACAAGAAATAAGGAGTTGCATTGCATCAGAAATGACTTGATCCTTATTTGAAAGTAAGATGTACTAGAACAACATATATGATAGCTATAAAAACAAAGATGTTTTCTACACATAGATTCATTACACCTATCACCACATTTGCTTACATTATTCATAGATTCGTTAGACCTACCACCACGTTTGCTTAGTACACTATACATAGATCCATTAGACGTGTCACCACATTTTCTTACACTCAAATAGGGAATAGTTGATGAAATGAAGGGCTATTGTTTAATATAGTGGATAAACATTTAACACGTACATGCTTATGAGTAGGCCTCATGTTCTTCAAAGAAATTAAATTATGCCAAATGTGTGCCTCATGTTCTTCAAAGAAATTAAACCTTGGGATAGTTAAACTATGCCAAATGTGTGCCCATGTTGGAACTACCAAGTTAATTGGTTACGCTTATCGTGACTACCATCTTATTTGTGCAGCTCACCTCTCAAGGCTATATAATATAAGTACAACAAGGGTAAGTAAAGTTTACCAATTTGGTAGTGAGAGGAGGGAATATCTCTTAAGTTAGGATTCGAATGCAATTCAATGGTGAAAATATTGATTCAACATTGCAACTTTAAAATTAAACCTTAAGCCTTAGAAGCTATGTGTTGATTCAATATTAATGCAGCTTCAGCAAGCATTCACAAGCAAGCTACTGACCTCTTCTTCTGGCTAAGCCATGCCCAAGCAGGCTCTAATACCATGTTAGAAAGATCAAATCTAGAGCATGGCAAGAGCTATGGAGGATTCAAGATGAAGACAAGACTTATGTTGACACAGGTAAAGAGAGAGCAACTGTTACACAAGTGAATTAGGTTCCAAGATAGATTAGCTTGGACTCATAAATATAATGTTGTGTAACAAATTGACATTGGCAAGACATTGAGTGAAAGTACAAAGCATCATGATATTGTATTTATTCAATGTGAAAGTGATAATCAAGTACAATGCTTTATAGAAGTTGGATTTGTTCCACTCTCCTCACTGTGCATATGGGATTCATGACATCTCTTCCTGGAGCATACATCATTTGTCTATTTCTCAATAGTGGGTTTGTTTGAGGATAAGGTAGGATTGGGATGGCAAGCTGGAAAATGGCTATCCCATGTCATTATGGCTCATAGCATTTTACTAAAAGAACACCTTAGCCACTCGATTACTTAGACATATTGAAGCACATGATTACCTTATGCACTTAGGTAATATATAAGGCCAAATTTTCACGATTCTTGGACAAGAGTGTAAACACATTCACACATTGTAGATGCGTTTGTACACACTTTTTTAAAATTTGAACTCTTCTTCAAGCTTCTATCTGGTTCTTTGAATATGATATAGCTCTCTTATAGATTAGAAACCCTTCACATTAGCAAATGTTATAGGAAAATATATTTTCTACCTAATTAGCTATCAAGCCAAAGAAGCTCCCAACAATATTTGGCATTGGATCCACCACATAAGAGCCCAAGTGACATTGCAGGTGCCACGATGATGGTTGATTGGAGGATGCATCATGGATTATTGACTGCTCAGCTGATGAAGGGAAACCCTATAGAATTCAACACAGCAGATCAGAGTAGCAAGTGTGGGATCCCGAAACAAGTCTTATTGGAGTAATCCGAGCCCGTTGTTTGCAGTTGAATGGACAACCGCTGCACCAGCCGACGGAATAGAGAGATGCACAGGTTCTCCTGATCGCGATAATCAGGTTCGACGGTTGGATGTCGAGGAGGCATGCAATCCGCCTCACTGAATGAAAGAACACGAGATGGAGCACCGTAACATGAACCAGCAGTGTCACAGCATCTGGACTCTCGGCAGCGCCTTCATTCTGTAGTAGTCGGTCCCTTCCTTGTATAGGATTGTTCCGCAGTCGGAATGGCAGAAGATGCGCTGCCCGAGCAAGAGGGTGGGACGACAGGTTGAATTTTGGCTGTTGAGTCTTTGACGTTGACCAATGCTGGAGATGATAATAGCATTGAAAAAAAGGCGATTAAGCGGAGGATCTTGACTCCCAATGATTAGCAAGGTCATGATGTGTGTCGTTGAGGCAGGAATTTGGTCGAACTAATGGACTGAAGCACTATAGATTCGCAAGATGAAGCGGTCCGTTGATCGCTTGGATTAATTGTTTTCATTACATGCACTTATATACCCTTCAATCTGTGAGTGGGGGCGGGGGGGGCGCGGGCCGAGGGAAGGGGGAGGGAGATCGAATGTACATGCACTCAATCACTCACTCAACATTGCATGACATGTGAAAGCAAGGTATGCTTTTCTATTATTCAATGAAAGAAATAACGCAGCATAGGTACATCCTATGACTACACCCTCGTGACACTGCACATATAAGGGTTCACCACTAGGTGTAGAGAATCACATATAGAGTAGAAACCAAGCAGCATTCAGAGTCACTACTACTCTCTATATAGGTGTTTCTGATAGTAACGCCACAGTATAGCTACAAAGCCCTTACATTCATCCCCACATAATAGTTTGCTATTCTCAACAATCTAAGGGTAGTGCTTATTGACTCATTCCAGGGTCTTAACATAACTCCTTCTAACAAGCTAGCTAGTGTTTGATAGTGACCCATAGGCTGTTTATATAGACTCTACCAAGCTAGGGTTAGGGTTTCCCCTGCCCCTAAGGCTATTCACACCCATTTGTCCTCATACTCCCTTGCTTATAGTGGGTTCTATGCCTATCTTCTAACACCCCCTCTCAATGCCAGGGTGGCATTGGATTACAAGGCATGTAAAATGTCCCTTCCCCCCCCGCCTCCTCGAGATGCCTTTATAAATCAGGCTTACAAGAGTGCTTTAGGTAGATGATTTAAAGAGTCAAAACAATCGATCTTCAGATGGATTGGAGGCATAGTTGGCCACCAATTCTTTAGATACATCAAGAGTGTTGGGGCATTTACTAGTGATATGCCATGTCTTCTTACATTTGTTACATTTCATTTTCTCGGGATACTTCTTCCAACAATTGTTTACAAGATGTCCTTTTTTTTTACAGAAAGAACATCTAGTGAGAGTTGTATGTACCAATACTTGATCACGGGAAGTTGAATTTGCCTGAATGTTGCTGCTTTCTTTGTGGTTCCTCTTTTCTTCATCCAAACAGGATTGGATGGTACTTGCCAATGTAGGATCTAGAATGTTGGTGAGAGTGGTTACAAGAGTAGGAAACACCTGTTTTACAACTTTTAGGAGAATAGCAATAGCAACTTCTTCATGTATTGGAACTTGTACAGAGGCAAGTTGTGCCATAAGTCCCTTCATATGAGAGATGAATTTTCCCAAATCTTCTCCTGATCTATATTCCAAGCTAAAGAATTCAATTTTAAGGAAGATTTTAGTATTTTTACCAATTGTGGCTCCATAGAGCTTTTCAAACTCATCCCATTTTTCTTTAGCAGTGTTTAGTTGATCAACATGATGAATTAGGGACTCATCTAAGTGTAACATTATGATTGCTTGGGCACGTTGGTCATCCTCTACATCAACCAGATTTGCAGAGTTTACAACTCTAGTGCCTTGAATGAGAGGCCAATACCCTCTCTCTATCATTTCGTACTTTATAAGTACTTGCCATGGGTGGAAATCTTTGCCATCAATCTTTTGAATTTGAGGACGTACATCAGCATATGTTGTGGCCATTGGGAAGGTCTTACCACTTGTTAGGACAATGACAATGTCTAGTCCCTTACAAAATTTCCATTGAATGCGGAAGCAAATCAAACAATTGAAATCAAAGTTGCAATGAGGAGAAAGGCTGAAAATCATACAGATGTAATATTTCAAGGTATGACTGTGGTGGTCCTTTTTTATGTGCAATCTTCTTCTGAGGTTTAATAGTCTTTTTAGGCTTTAATGAAGAAAACCTAGACTAGACTTCAAGCTTCTCCTTGTGGTATGGCTTAGTGGATGAAGCTTGTGTTGGAAAAGGTTGGTCTATGATCTCAATGCTTGTTGTTGATGATTCCGAGGAGAGTACAATGACACTCATCCTTTTGATTTCATTGACCAGTGTCCTTGAAACAAAGTCACTCAAGATATACAATACACTTCTAGTGTATGATGGTCTATGTGTTTATAATTGTACACATAACCTTACAACAATATGATAAGAGGAAGTTGAAAAAATAACACTCACTAGATTTAGTAAATACCTAGCAAGCAAATGATTAGATGATTAATGATTAGTGTTTAGAAACACTAATATCAAGCTTAGTGAAATGCTTGAATGAAAAGCAAGTTGGAAGTCATCTTCCCAATGCACTTAGTGATGTCCATCGAGCATGTCCGAGAGCTTTTAGATTTCAAATAAGCTTCAACAAAGATGCTTTAGTGATTAGAATCACTGTTTAATAAAGCTCAAAGTGAAAAAGGTGAAAAGTGGCAAGTTTAGAGCTTACTGACTATGGATACCACAGGATACATAGTTAGGGTTTTTCATAGATCTCTCTCTGTAGAGCAAATTTCCAAGAACCCTTGTATATGAGGATAGCCCACTAGAGGGCCTATCAAAGCCCCAAGGTGGTTGCTGGGATTGCGTCACCTGCTGCGTGCACAGTGGTACGAATGACACGCTGATAGAAAACTGTGGTACGAATGACATGCTCACAGAAAACTGTGGTATCGAGCTCAGTCGTGGACAATGTTGGGGGCAGACTTGATGAGGAGTTGTACCCTAATGTGGGGGAGAGATCTTCAAAAGAAAGCAGAAGCTGATATGGCCTCCTTTGTCCTCCCCAAGTCCTCCATCAGAGGTGGGTCTGGTTTGGCTATGGTGGAGGCAAGAGGTAAAAGATGAAGATGATGGACAATCATGTGCACTTAGTGAGGCTAAGGGTATAAGAAGCTGAGGGGATCAGAGGAGGCTCTGATACCACGTTAGAAAGCAGAGTTGCAGCATTGGAATGCGTGCACAAGAGGGAGAAAGAGGCTCAAAGTACAAGAATAAATTCTTGTTTAATAAGTTGCTCAATGTACAACTTGGGTACACTCTATCTCAAGTTTGATAGTGATCCATAGGTTGTTTATATAGCCTCTACCAAGCTAGGGTTAGGGTTTCCCCTATCCCTAAGGCTATTCACATCCATCTGCCCATAGGCTGTTTATATAGCCTCTACCAAGCTAGGGTTAGGGTTTCCCCTGTCCCTAAGGCTATTCACATCCATCTACCCTCATACTCCCTTGCTTATAATGGGTTCCTATGCCTATCTTCTAACAAAAGGTACATTGGAAGAATTATTGGAATTCTCCTTAAGTGAGATAGCGAAGGCCTCGTTGCCACATTCGTGGGTCTCCACTTTTGAAATCCAAGTGGCTTCTTTGAGAGGGTTCCCTTTTCACTTGGTGAGGTACTTGAGATACCCTTTGTGTTCCCAGCATTGAAGGATTGCTTCTACTTTAAAGGGGCCATTGGAATGAAGCGCTTGAACATGCTACCCCCATTGGATGTCAGGGTAGAACTTGCAGAGAAGGCTTGCATGGAATGCAATGTGGACACAAATGCTTTCTAGCATGTCTAGCTTCTTATATATGACCTCATTCAAGACCTAAGTCATGCGGTAGGGTCCATAGTAGCAGTGGTTGAGCTTGGGGCTCATATTCTTTGGAAGGAACATACGCTTGGATCAGTTGACCAAAACCATGTCTCCTTTGGTGAAGAGGATTGCCTTGCATTTCAGCTTGTTGGCTTGTTCGATCATGATGATTTTTCTCTTTGCCAAACTCTGCTTAGCGGTTGCATTTCTTTCTCTCCATTTCTTCAAGAATTCTTCTACATCTTGGTCTTTGGCTTTGGCAACTCCCAAAGCTAAGGCTATGTGATGACTTTCTTCTTCCTTGTGGCTAACTCAAAGGATGTGTAACTTGTTGCTGAATGAATTGAGTTGTTGTAGTGGAACTCAAGCACATCAAGGTAGAAGGCCCAATCTTTTTGGTCTACCCTGGCATAGCTTCTACAATAGTCTTCAATGCCTTGGTCCACTCTTTTTATTTGCCCATCTATCTCGAGGTGGAAGGATGATGAGAATCTCAACGTCTTTCTAGAGTCTTAACATTGTTGCAAACCCTTTGGGTGAGTTGCATGTTTCTCCTAACAAGGTTCTCTAAGATTCCTTCAAAAATCATAACAAATTAGCTTATTCTTGAGAAATGGTACAAATTCAACAAGCTTATTTTACATGAGATGTAACCATATATAGATGTGCTTATGTATCAAATCTCATGGATTATTTTGGCCTTAAGTTAGCATTAATTATGTTTCTCTTGCAAGAATCATATAGTAAAAACTTTGCCATGGACTTCGGTGAGAAGATGAAATTCTATTCACACTGAGACTTGACCATGGGCTTAACCACATGGTCAATCGATAATGAAATGTTGAGTGTGAGTGTGGTATGAGATATAGTGAAAAATCATTGTGGTTATGTAGAAAATGTCATGGATGATTTTGTCCCTAAGTTAACATTGGATTTCTTCTCCATGTAAGTTTCATATGCAAGGATCATACTCTAGGAACTTTGCTAAAATTTTTGGCCATGTGGTCAAATCCTATTTAATCAAAGAATGAGATTTAGTCCAATATGAGATCCACCCATATATCAATGTGGTTATGTAGTAATCTCACCACTCCATTTGGCCCAAAGTTAACATTTAAATTAGAGCACATGTAAGTTTTCCTTGAAAGGAGTCATATTGTAAAAACATTGTCATTGGTTTTAGCCATGTGGTCAAATCCTATTTAGTCATAAGACTTATCTATAATATTAGAAAATTTGCCATGGTTTTTTACCATATAGTTTTAAAGTTAGTTAAATAGAGGATGCGGTTTATTGTGATATAAAATTCACATATAAACAAATATGGCTATGTAGCAAATCCCATAGATATCAATATAAGGTAATGTGAAAAACACTTTAAAAGTGGAGATTTGACATCATGGTGAAACCTACAATATATCTATATTTTTATAAACTAGTTTTAACCATATAGCCAAATCTAGTTTCATAACCATATAAAGAAAGTGACTCATTTGTTCCAACATGTTGTGAAATTGGATTTGACTATATAACCAAATATTGTTTTATAGTGGAATGGAAAAAGTGGTCTCATGATTTGCAAGATGTATGAGATTAGATTTGATCATATGAGTGAAGGAAACAAGAATGGGAAATTCTTGGATGCTAGCATTGATAACAAAATGAAAGATTTGACCATATGGCCAATTTTTATTTTATAGTGGAATGGATAAAGTGGCTAATTTGTGGTAAAATGATATGATATTTATATATGAACATATAGATAGGAAGTTATGAAAATTTGAAATGAAAGAAATGGTTTATGGAAATAAAGTGATTCGTTTGTTGCATGACAAGTTTTGACCATATGGCGAAACTTCCTATAAATATAGTAGTAAAACATGGTCTTCCTTTTTGGAGATAATATAGAAGATGCTTGTCTTAGAAGATTTTTTAAGATCAATTTCCAAAAAGTGGTTTGTTTGTTACAAGACAAGATTTGACCATATGGCCAAATTATAGAAAGTAAGGAATTCTAAGTAGAAACTAGTCTTTCCTTTTGGAAGTAAGTAAGGGTTGATAATATAAGAAAGCATTTGACCAAATGGCGAAACATCATTCTTGTAGTAAAATGAACAAAGTGATTGGTTTGTTGCAAGATATTGTGATACTACAAGAGTCCTTATTTTGGCCAAGAGATAGCTTAAGGAGAAGATTTGTCTACATGGCCAAAGCTCGCAGTACATTGGGAAAAATAATAGAAATTACATCTTATATTATAAGAAAAGATTTGACCTCATGTCCAAATCTTAGATTGTATTGAATAAAATACCAAAAAGTACTTCTTATATTGTAAGATTTTTTTTGACCATATGGTCTAATCTATAGATTGATGAAAGATCATGATATGTGTGTCAAGATTGTGGGAGCAAAGGAAGGAGTCTCACTTGTAGCTTTCTCACTTACACAATGGGGGAATACACACAAAGGTGGAGGCTAAAAACAATTTTCATCTCCTTAGTTATGTAAGCCAAAAGAACTCTAGTACAAAAAAATAGAAGAACCCTATATATGGGTCTCAAACCAAACTCAACTAACTAAGGTGGCATACTAACTGAGCCACGAACTAGAGTAGATAAGGATAGCTGTCATCTAGCTATTATTCATGGGCAGTGTACCAACTGCATCTGCAGCTAATAACTCGGTGACATAAATGCACAACGGTCACCTTGGCATATCATGAGTGGAGCTCGATATCTCAACAATGTGTTGTTAGAAGATCAAATTACATCCTATGGCAAAATCATATTGAGTATTGGTAAGTATTGTATGGCCATATGCTTATTGCAAATTTATAAAGAATATAACCATAAAATCTTACGAAAATGCTTTTACTATGAAAATACAGTATAATAGAAAGTTATATATAGTAAAGTACAATACAATATATAAGAACTTGATAAAATGCTCTAATATTACTGAAGGATATAAGAAATATAAGGCTAGATTTAGCCTT
Source organism: Lygodium microphyllum (assembly GCF_053477565.2). Taxonomy (NCBI): domain Eukaryota; kingdom Viridiplantae; phylum Streptophyta; class Polypodiopsida; order Schizaeales; family Lygodiaceae; genus Lygodium; species Lygodium microphyllum. The sequence continues at coordinate 24,156,138 of NC_141163.1, forward strand.
GAGGTGAAACCTTAAGGTATATAGCATCACACAATAGAAAGAAAGTTTAGTATTTTGAAAGCACTCATTGATTGAAGCATTGCACAAACCATTTATTCCATATTCACATCCAAGAGAGTTTTTTCAACATTACACAAATCATATATTTCATATTCATATCAAATAGAGTATTTTCAACAATGCAAGAAATCATATTTTTCATATTCACAACAAAGAAGCTATCATTTGCAAGGTAGTGGATAACAAAAAAGACAAGCACTCCAGGAGATCAATTAAGCAATTGAGAAGAAGAAGAAGACATTGAATTTTCAAGAGTGAGTGCTTGATCTCATTGCTACAGAAATAAAGATTCATTTAATTTTCATACATGATTCGTATTTAAAAAATGCTTGTGTTTTTTTATCTTAATATTATTCAATACTAATCATACGAAAGAGTAGTAGTGTGATTTGTAGTGATTGTATAGATTGAAATGATCAAAATCAATGTAGTTTAACTCAAAATCAGAAATGAAGTAGGGAAGAGTTGAAAACATGTTATAAATAGCAGAAGTAAGCAATCTGTGCCAACGTAACAAAAATCACCCGTGAAGTAGAGCAGATACGTTGTGGAGTGATGATCATTCACTGCCCTGTTGAATTGCTAAACCCTTGAAGCAAGATTTTTGATTTGAAGACAACGTAGGTAGTTTTGGTCACAATACCTTGATTCGAACCAAAATTTGCATTGCGTAATCTATTTTAGCTTGAGAAAATGAAATAGTGGAGAGTACTCAAAGAAGAGCAGGGGGATAGAACATCATAGAATCTATCAATAGAACAAGGAACACAAAAGAATACACCATTTTTTAATGGAAAATAATCACATATTATTCATCTTCATTGTCTTCATAGTTCTCTCTCATAATCTCTCATCGATAGATACATTGTTTTGATAGAATTCACTACAAGGATACGGAGGCATAGCGATGGCGCTTTCCGATGTAAAATAGCGGCGTCGTTATTTGCGTCGCATTTCTTCACTATTTGTGTCACTATTATCATCACAAATACGACGCTAATAGCAATGCAAATAGTAACGAAATCTCACGAAAAAACGCGGGCCAAAGCCTGAGCGCCTTATTTTGCGCGAACAAATGAAAGAGAGAGAGAACTCCATCTTGCATTTGAGAGGGAGAGGGAGAGAAAGAGATAAAGAGGGAGAAGGAAAGCTTCTCACCACCACCATCGTCGTTCGCAAAGAAGAGAAGGAAGTGTACGGAGGGCGAAGAGGAGCCACCATCGAGAAGAGGAGCCGCCGTATCCATCCTCGGGCCTTTACGGTGAGTGCATTGTTCCTTCTTATTTTTATTTTTTTTTTCTCTTTTTCTTTTACTTGTTTTTGTTAAAAATCATGTGTATTGAGAGAGGGAGAGGAAATAAGAGAGGGAGAGGAAGAGAGAAAAGAAAAGAAGGAACGAGAAAGAGAGAGGGAGAAAACATTAAACATAATAGGGAAAGAGAGAAAGAGAGGGAGTGGGAGAGGGAGAGGGAGAGGGAGGGAGAGAGAGGAGGGAGAGGTTGTTGTTATTGTTGTGGTTGTTTTATTTCTTCTTTTCTTTTTTTTTAATTTTTTGTTGTTATGGTAGTCGTAGTAGTGGTAGTGGTAGTGGTAGTGGTAGCGGTAGCGGTAGTGGTAGTTGTTGTTTAATTTCTTATTTTCTTGTTTGTTGTTGTTGTGATACTCGTAGTAGTAGTAGTGGTAGTGGTAGTGATAGTAGTTAGTAGTTGTTGTTTAATTTCTTCTTTTCTTGTTTGTTGTTGTTGTGGTAGTCGTAGTCGTCGTAGTCGTGATTGTAGTAGTAGTACTAGTGGTAGTAATAGTAGTTTTCTTATTTGTAGTAGTAGTAGTAGTTTTTTCTTCTTTTCTTGTTTGTTGTTATTATAGTAGTAGTAGTTGTTGTTGTTATTGTTGTTGTTTTTTTTTCTTCTTTTCTTGTTTATTGTAGTGGTAGTGGTAGTGGTAGTGGTAGTGGTAGTGGTAGTGGTAGTGGTAGTGGTAGTGGTAGTGGTAGTGGTGGTGGTGGTTCCTTTACATAATTTAGGACACAAATATGAAGACAAGATAAAAAAATCAAACACTTCCTTAACTTATCTTGAGATTAATGTTTGTCTCCTGCCCATACAGGAGAATTAAGTGTCCCTTTTTGCCTCTGCAAAAATAATCCTTTCATATCCCGGAATACCTCAAGTATCATGTCCAAAGGCTATGAAGGGACCTCAACTGGGCCGGCACTGGCTACGGCACTAGCCAAACCTCATGCTCATAACCAACAACCACACCCACACGGCCTCGCAGGCCAGGAGTGTCTATCTGCTGCTAAAGAACGAACTGTCCTAAAGCCTAATCTATGCGTTTTTAGTTTTGTAGTCCAACGTTTTCTTTTCTATAAACTCCACAGAGGTAAAACTCATACACATTGGCAATAAATGCCCCGATAATCACATACATGGGAGGCAACCTCTCGGTGGAATCAGCACGGCTCCACTGCAGCTCTCCTACATCGCAGGGATTGGCCCCTTGATGCGCTACTCAACATATAGAACAAACGAACAAACTCCACTCTTTCATTTTGAATGTATTCCAGGAGATAGCATGTGTCCTCTCCAAATAATTTCCCAAGAAATGAATGTCTATCCTACAGCTTAGGTTGTCTTTCCACACTCAAGCATGGATCATCGTCATCGAAAACAGGTGCTATGCATCCAGTCCTGTGTATTCTGACACCATGTTTGACATGCACATGCAAAAGTGGATGATCTTGAAGTGTTCAAATATAATTTTCAACTAGAAAGGTCATGTGCACAACCAGGCTTTCCAATGCTCATTCACAAACTCGTTGCGGCGATGTAAGGATAGCACCGAGACAACACTTGTGCTACTATCCTCTTAATTAAAATACAATAAACTCTATATCATGATATTCATCAGCAAATTAGCAACAATCAGCACACAAATTGTACCATTCAAACATCCCACCCCCCTACGTTTAGGTATTGCTTTTGTTGCATAGGTGTAGAGGTCCATTTTGTCATGTTTTGATGTATGAAAAGCGATAAATCACAAACTTTGAGAAGAAGATAGGGCAAAATGAGGTTAAACCTCATGCTTTGCCACTACCATACATCCACAAACAATCATTATATTTTTTCCTTATTTTTGTGAAGCGTATTTCTATTTGTCCTTTTATTTTTCCCATTTTCTTGATTTATTTATCAATAAAATATGATATTTTCTGATTTTTCATGTTCCAATCACTTCAATGTATTCACATTCAATTTATTTTTCATTTTCCTCCCATAGGAACACATTTCACCCACCCGAAACGACAAAACTATCATTTTACCACTTGAAAACCGCCCTTTGGGTTTTACGAGAATTAAATAGCGCATGTAAATCATTGCAAAATCAAAATTTTCTGATAAACAGCAATTAATCATGATGCAACCAGCACTCAAACAATTTTTCATCAAATAAGAACATCATTACCATCATAAAATACCAAAAACCCTTCATTTTCTTCATAAAAATGGTCATACCGTGTTTTTATGAAACCCAAGACACATTAAATGACTGTGTGACCAATGGACGGAGCTTCCATTGCTCTCAATCCAATGTTGCACATCAATCTTCAGTATCTCCATTAATCTCCATCACCGTTTCCTTCAATCTCCTTCCCAATTCCTCCTTCAAGATAGTGCACATGAACAGCCCATAGAGAGGAGAGAGAGGGAGGAGAGAGAGAGAGACTAGATTCTGATCTCTCCATTCAGTCAGCCATATCTCGCACGAAGGGCGGCGATAGGATCAGGAAAGATGGAGGATTTGCCGGCTATGATCTGTTGTATAGGTTGGGTTAATGCTCCATGCACGATTTGTGGGGGGGGGGGGGGGGGGGGGGGGGTTTCGCGCCGTTCATGGCATGAAGATGCTGCCGCCTACGTGAAAAAAAATGGAGGGGGTTGCCCCCTCCCAAAGGGCGCCCCCTCTTGGCCTTAATTTTTTTGTCCACCTTTTCAAATTTGGCCAATTTCTAGCAACTTTCATGTCCGGACTCTGATTTGACCTTTGAAAAATTCTGCGCGTCTGTCTTGAGGTCCCACACTGACTGGCAGCTCTTGGCATCCCGCACGACAGTCTGAAAATTTATCAAAAATCCACAAGAGTCACTCAGGTGCTTTTTGAAAGCCGTCTTTCATTTGGTGCTTAGAATCGTCTTAGCTGCAGCCACCGCCTTCGATGTCAAAGATTTTTCCCCTAAATTTTAGATTTTTTGGCAAATTTTAGGCACATTCCGGGCTCAAAACTCTGCTCTCATTGGCAATCACAGGATAGGGCGACTCAGCCCGTCGAATACCATAACATATTTGCACAAAACAGCTAAAGGAAGCATCAAGCTGATACAAAATAGATACATATTAAACCACAGTACAATGCTCACCCTACCCTGACAAAACCAAGGCATGAAACCACAAGGAGTAGGCCTAGCATAATCTGATAGAAGGTCCAAAGCTAGTCACTAACTGACTACTCCAACACGGCCAAACTAAAAAGAACTATCAAAGAGGTCGCCCTAAGTGGTGGTCTGAACTACCTACCTAACTAAGGACAATACACCCCAAAAGCTCCTACTAGGTGAGGACTCCTATAGCTTGATCAAGAAGTATTTTCTTTTAGCACATTTCTTCCTTTAGGTTTTTATTCCCCTATACTCAGTCATATAAAAAGGAGGGAGTTGAGTGTAGTGACCCAAGGAGAACAGGGCATCGGCCTGAGGTCCTGTCTCGGTACCCAAGAACCTACCAAGCCCTCACGAGGCGACACTTAATCCTTTTCTGACGCTCACTTTTATTTTCACTCCAACCTTCCTTACTTTCTTCTTTTCCAGCGAGATGCCATCCCTGGGAAGACAAGGCATCGGCCCTGGGTCTTACTCGTCGCCAAGAACCTACCACGCCTTCACAAGGTGATGAGCAACTCCTTATAAATTTTCCTTTCTTTTCTTTTCTATTTTTTATAGGGGTTAGAACCCCTTTTTACACACCTTTGTATATATTTATTTTCTTTGAGATTTTCGGGGGGGTTTTCCCCCCCCCCCCTATCATCATCATTTTTTCCTCCGGCAGGCTTCTCTAACTACCTCACAACTAACAAGAACTCCTAGAATGGCTGCCTAGTAGGTTAGCAAAACAGGGTCACTAGGACTGCTTTCTAAAACAGGTCTTTTGATGCCTGGCAATGTCTTTACAGGAGGCAACGACTACTCAGACCTCCCTTAGACATACCTAACCTAAACCTAGGACTTCATGCATTGGACGCCGGTCCCCAACAAGAAAAGAAAATCCCCTACAAGTACACAAACACATATAACATTAAAAAACACGGTACTCGTAAAGGAGAGATATTACTTGGATAAGGCCACGAGAAGCTTCCACGTGACATAGGCTCCTTCCAAGCTCTTCTTTGAACCTGTCTAGCACAGGACTAGAATAAGAAACCATTAACCGCACCCGTACTAAACAGATGGTTGGCCCTCTGGACCTAATGAAATAAAGCATTTCACTACAAAACTGGTCGGCCCTCTTGGCCTAATGAAATAAAACATTTAAAAACTTGCAAAACTGGCCCTCTTGGCCTAACGAGATCAAACAGAATAGCACCTACACATCCCTCCTCGAAATAGTACAGATATACAATAATGTGCTCCTTTTCAAGAAGGAAAAATAGGGCTCGCAATCCTAAGCTAAATGCATAAGATTATGACCCATCCCTCCTGCATATATAGCAAGAGGTGTACGTATAACATGTTGTCTAATGAGCCTATGGATCCAGGATAACAACGGTAGATGGGTCTCGGCTACTCTTTGCATCACCCACATCACTGCCATATATTGCATGCTCTGATAACATTCCCCACAAGCGACCGGTTCCTATCTCATTATTGATAGCAATATCCAAACTAGGACCACAGTTGAAGAAAATGTCTTCTTCATAAGCAAGGTTTGCAAGTGAGTTCGCAAACTGATTCCAGTAACGTGGAATCAGCTGAAGAGACACTCTCTCAAACTCCTCAAGTAGGGTCATGGCAGTTCGATGATACATACAAAGGATGGGATTCCCATGACATCTAGCTGATTCAAGATCAACTGGGAATCCCCTTTTACTAACAACTGCCAAATACCACCTTGCTTGGCAATATACAGTCCCATAATCAAGGCTTTATACTCCGCCATGTTGTTAGTGAATCCTACCCCGAGATAAGCAGCTAACTTCATCATAACTCTACGTCGAGGATCTCAGATTACTACTCCAACACTCCCTTTTTTATTAGGGCCCATGGACGTTCCATCAAAATATAATGTGTACGTCCAAAATGGGTTTACATAGCCTGCCATCACGAACTCCTCTATTCGTAATTATGATAGTCAAAATTTAGCATATTTAGAGGATGAACTGACGGCTCCATCCCACCTTCTTAATTAAACTCAACAAGCATACTTGTCAACATTCGTAAGCAGTGATGGCAGAAGACTTTGATCTCCCACACAAAGGTTCCATCTTCTTGCTCAATCACTTTGTATCCTTTGCTCCAGCAGATAAGTTTCCCCTGATGGTATTATCTCTGCTCCAGATATGGGTGCTCCAAATAAGAATTAACCACCCCATCAACCAGCTTTAAGCTCTTTTGCAGGTCTCAAATCAGCCCCAGCATGGACTTGCAATGCATTTCTCCGTGTTAGCATACTTAGAAATAATAAGGTTTAATCTTATTAAGATTAACCTTATTTTTAAATTCTACTCCCTGCAGATCAACTAGTAGAGTTGTAGACCTATTTTTTCCTATCCTGACAATCTTGTAGGGGCCATCCCATCTAGGTTCCAGCTTCCCTGGAAATAGCTCCCTACGCGCATCCTAGTACAGAACTAATTGCCCTTTTTTAAAGGTATACTTCTTTGCTTTAAGGTCGTGCAACTGCTTCACCCGACATTTAGCTACCTCCTGGTGTAATAAGCTCTGCAATGGGCTATGGTCGTGAAACGTTCAAAGAGTGTATCCTCGTCTCCCAAAGAGTGGTTAATTGAAAACTGTATGGTTGGCAACTCGATTTCGAGAGGTAACACACACTCTTCCCCATAAACTAATTTAAATGGAGTATGGCCAGTAGCTCGCTTGAATGTTGTATTGTATGCCCATACTGCCACATACAACTTCATGTTCGAGTCTTGTTTCTTCTCAGAGACTATTTTAGACAAGATACCCACAAGATGCTTATTAGTACTTTCAACTTGCCCCTTGGCTTGCGGATTATAGGGGGTCATTTTGTTGTGCTTGATTTGCCAAGCTTCAGTCTTGATCACTTTATTCAAAAAGTGGGTTCCACGGTCCGACACTAGTTCCTTCGGTGGTCCGAAACGGCAAATAATCTGCTCTAAAAGGAAACTTGCAGTCTCTTTTGCATTGTCCTGCCTCGTCGCCCGCGCTTCTGACCATTTTGTAAAATAATCAGTTGCTACTATAATGTATCTCTTCTGAGTAGTAGACGACGAGGTGATAGAACCCACAAAGTCAATGCCCCACTTCTCAAATGGAAGGATAACCATGATAGGCATAAGTGGGCATTTCCTATTCTCTCTGTTGTCATGTCTTTGACAGGTATCACATCTCTTAACGTACTCAAAGGAATCTTGGAAGATGGATGGCCACCAATATCCAGCTCTTAAAGCTTTTTGTGCCGTCAACCATCCAGTGAAGTGCCCTCCACACGCAGAGTCATGGCACTCTTCTGAGATGAAAGGAACCTCGTTAGGCATCACACATCAGCGATAGATATCATCAACACCCTGCTGATATAGTGTTCATGCGATCAAGGAAAACTTCAAAGCCTGTTGTCTGATTTTCCTCTTTTCTAATTTTGATAAACCAGCTCTAGTCTCTCCCGTTGATAGATAATGCGTGATAGCAGCATACCAAGATGGGATAGAAATTGTATCAATTTTAAACATTTCTTCGATATCACTTCTTTCAACCAAAGTCTCTTTTGGCTCCCCAAAATCCACAACATATTCCACAATACCCTGAAACCTCGGTGGCTTACTCTTAATCTCATAATCAAACTCCTGCAAAGTGATTAACCACTTTGCCAAACGATCAGGCAGTTGTAGCTTGTTCATAAGCAATCTAAGCCCTTCCGCCTTCATATAGAAAACTACCTTCTCATAGAGGATATAGTGCCTAAATTTTTTAGTCGCAAAGACCATCGCAAGGCACAACTTCTCCATGTAGGTGTAGTTAATTTTTTATATATTCCCAATTTTTGACTAGCAAAAGTTATCAGATGATACCACTTTTCCTCCCAAATTTGGGCTAAACAGCAGCAGCTGATACTATGCATGGTGGCTACTGGGTGCTGAAAATATGTAATATACCTCGCCTCTTTTAGGTGCTTTTAAAACTGGTGCTTTTACTAGCTCCTATTTCACATCCTTGAAAGCTACCTTACAAAGGGTCGCTCCATACAAATAGACAGCTAAAGGATAATAAGTTCTCATAGCGATTATAACCTTGATCTTTTCAGGGTTAGTTGCAATCCCTGTTGAGCTGACCACATGGCCTAGCAATAGCCCATAAGGCACTCCAAAGACACACTTCCGTGGGTTAAGAGTGATACAAAATCATCTGCAGTGCTCAAAGTACTTTCTTAAGATAATCAACATCCTTTTCCTTATAGTGGCTGCCCCCAGGTCATCAGTAAATACTTTCAACTCATCTGGGGAGATGTCACCAAAGGTCTTGTCTGCTGTTTGTTGCCATGATCCAGGTGCATTGCACAATCCAAAGGCCATCACATGGTACGCAAAAGTACCAAAGACAGTAATGAAAGTCGTTTTCAACTTGTCCTCTTCTGCAATTTCCATTTGGTTATAATCCGCAAAGCAATCCATAAACGAATATATTTTCCTACCCGCTAATTGATCCAAAATCTAGTCAATAAATGGCAACGGGTAGTAATCCTTAACCGTCTGCTTATTCAGCTCTCTAAAATCTACACATACTCAGATCTGGTTGTTTTTCTTCTTCCTGATGACAACTGGTGAACACCATTCTGTGTGCTCTACAGGGAAGATTAAACCAACTTTCCATAACTTCCGTAACTCCTCAAATAGCCCGTCCCTCAATTCAAAAGGCATATGCCTTAATTTCTGACGCACAGGACGACTGCCTTCTTTTACAGGAATAGTATGAACAACCAAGCTAGGGGAATGCCTCTCAGCTCGTCATAACTCCAAGCAAAGATGTTGCGGAATTCTTGAATCAAGGACACATAGTCCTCCCTTTCTGCTGAACTGAGCATGGAACCTAATTTAATTGGTCACAAATCATTCGGCGTAGCAAGGTCCAACTCAATCACATCCGCATCTCTTATCCTATCTTGAGGCTCTATCGGCTCATTTAGAGTTATCTGATAAATATCCTTTGTAGTGGACCCCTCTTTAGATTCATCACTAGATGATGTCTCACTACCAGATGGATCATCTGTTGTTTCTAATTTAGTAGAGGATAGAGGAGCTCTCTCACTCTGAGGAGACTTAGGGTAAGCATTGACTATTACTCGATTAGCACCTCTACCCAGAACCACTCAACCGGCGGGTATATCAACTTGACAGTCTGTTCGTAAGATCCAAGGCCTGCCTAGAAAGACTCGATAGCTAGGACGTTCTGCAAATCTTATCACCCTAAAGTCCAAGAAGCATTCTACACTTGCAACTGTAACATGGACTTTAGTAACGCAACCTTCGGGTTGCCTTAGACTATCATCAGCCATTCTAAGAAGGGTGGAGCCATCTTTTTGGATGCCTAGACCCAACCTCTCCATCAACTCTGAACTCATGATATTGACAGAGGACCCAGTGTCTATGATAGCATGCTCCACTAATATTCCATCCACGTATGCTGGAACCCTAGGGCAATTCTTTTCAGCATGATCAAACCAATCTTCCCCTACTCGTGCTATGCCCAAAGGTTCTACAATATACCCAATACGAAGGATCTTCTTGAATTCCTTGCGTACTCCTGGAGATAATTTAATCAACTGTAAGAGGTTTACATGTTGTTTGACTTTTCAAAGAGAATTTGCTAAATCAAAATCATGATAGGTAGCCAAAGCTCTCTTTTCTCGCCAAACCATTCTCTCTTTTGGTCTCGGGACCGGCTTTGGTGCTTCTCTTTTAGCTCTTGCCTTCTTTCTTGGCACTTCCTCATCATTCTTAGGATTGACTTTTCTGTCACAACAGGCCTTAGAGGTCCACTTTCCACGCCAGGATTTAGGACTTGCGTCCCCTTATCCCCTTGCTTAGGGTTTTCCTCGACTGGTTTTGCATTATCTTTATCACCCTCTTTAGCCTTTTGGCCTCTTGTCATGGCTCGCAGGTTAGAGGTTTCAGCGCCATTGACGCGTACAGCCTCGATAAGGCTGACTCCATTGCCTTGTGGCAACTCCTCTATAGTGGCCTTTCCCCTTTGCAGTATTTGTCTTGGTCCATCATTTTGCTGGAGGTTATTACCTTGCGCTCTATGATTAACTGGATCTGGCTGTTTACTCCCTTGTTGGAGGAAACTAATCTTACTCCAACAGGTAGCAACTAAGTGGCCCAACTTCCCACAAATATCACATTTAACATTTGGACAGTTTCTAGGGAAATGTTGTTCGCCACACCACTTATAGCTGAATCTTGAGGGACCACCCTCTTCAGGGCATCGACTCCCTATCAGATTCTGCTGCTTCAGAAAATTGACGTCAACAGCTATTTGCCGATATTGTTCAGAAATCATGTCGGTGTAGTACTTCATCATATCCTTAACTTCGCCAAGGACATTAGAGGCACTCAACTCATAACCTTGATTGTCTACACATCGTTCCATTGGCCTAACAATTTGATTGGGCATTGGTTGTTGACTCACAGGAACAACATTAGGGTTCGAAGCTTGGCCTCGAACATTTGGTGGAGCCAACTGACTGGCCATAGGTATAGTCACACTGGGAGGAGCTGGTAGCAAAGGTACAATTTGAACCATGCTTCCTCTCCCATTAGGGTTATTCATAGGCATCCCTTGACTTCCATTCATCAATGGTAAATTGCCTCCAGGTACTAGACCCGCATTAAGATTTATTCGAGAGGAGTAGGCCGTTTGTAATCGTGACTCTACTCCTTCTGCCTGCGTGATGGCGATGTCTATATTAGCCAAAGCCACATTGCTCAATTGTACCTGAATATTGAAATCCAATCCATGCAAGAAGTATTGCAATTGGGCAGCCGACGGAATGGGAATGTAAGTTCGTAACTTATGAAATACTTCCTTAAGCTTCTTGGCATAGGCTTTCACATTCTCATGGGTGTCTTGGTGTGTTACATTCAAAACACACAACCAGTATTGGCCACCTCTTTCAGGGGCATAATTCTCCTCGTAAAGCTGCATAAAATTGGTCAATTGTAGTGATGGTTCCAGTCTCTATGCTATGATACCATACTGCAGCCCTTCCTTTTAATGTCATGTTAAAGAACATCATAAGATGTCCCTCATCTTGGATGTGGTAATTAAACATTAATCTTTGGAATTCACAAATGTGAAACTCCGCATCTTCTTCGGCTAACCCATTAAAAATGGGCAAAGGGACTCCTAAAGCTGGCAGATCCAGCATCCCTGGCAGGAATTGCAATGGGTTGATGACAATCAGATTGACAATAGGAGTTTGGACTGATGGGATCATACCCCCACTTGAAGTGGGTTGACTTGGTGGAAGAGAGGAAGAACTTGCGCTTCCTTCTGCACCTAAAGGACTATGTGCAATAGTTGGGTTACTAAGACCACTACCTTTTATGCATATCGGGCTGCTCCTTTGAGGAGAATAGCATCTTACAATCTCCAACCGCCGTCTATTCCTCTTAGCACGTTCTGCTTTTTGTATTTCGGCTTGATGGTCCTTGTCAGAGGACATAAACCAACTTTTTTGGTCCCCAAAAACCCTAGATTCGAGAACCACCACTTGTTGGCAGCTCCCGGCAGATGCACCACTGAAGGAACCTCAACTGGGCTGACATTGGCTACGGCCCTAGCCGGACCTCATGCTCATAATCAACAACCACACCCACACGGCCTCATGGGCCAGGAGCGTCTATCTGCTGCTAAAGGATGAACTGTCCTAAAGCCTAATCTATGCGTTTTAGTTTTGTAGTCCAACGTTTCCCTTTCTATAAACTCCACAGAGGGAGAACCCATATAGATTGGCAATAAATGCCCCGATAATCACATACATGGGAGGCAACCTCTCGATGGAATCAATGCGGGCCCATTGCAGCTCTCCTATATCACAGGGATTGGCCCCTTGATGCGCTGCTCAACATATAGAACAAACGAAAAAACTCCACTCTTTCATTTTGAACGTATTCTAGGAGATAGCATGTGTTCTCTTCAAATAATTCCCCAGGAAACGAACGTCTATCCTACGGCGGCTTAGGTTGCCTTTCCACACTCAAGCGTGGGTCATCATCATCGAAAACAAGTGCTATGCATCCAATCCTTTGTATTCTGACACCATGGTTGACATGCACATGCAAAAGTGGATGATCCTGAAGTGCTCAAACATAATTTTCAATCAGAAATGTACTGTGCACAACCAGGCTTTCCAACGCTCATTCACTAACTCGTTGCGACGATGTAAGGATAGCACCGAGACAACACTCGTGCTACTATCCTCTTAATTAAAATACAATAAACTCTATATCATGATATACATCAGCAAATCAGCAACAATCAGCACGCAAATCACATAATTCAAACATCCCACCCCCCTACGTTTAGGTATTGCTTTTGTTGCATAGGTGTAGAGGTTCATTTTGTCATGTTTTGATGTATGAAAAGCGATAAATCACAAACTTTGACAAAGAGATAGGGAAAAATGAGGCTAAACCTCATACTTTGCCACTAACATACATCCATAAACAATCATATATTTTTTTCTTATTTTTGTGAAGTGTATTTCTAATTTTTCTTTTATTTTTTCCATTTTCTTGATTTATTTGTCAATAAAATATGTTATTTTCTGATTTCTCTTGTTCCAATCACTTCAACGTATTCACATTCAATTTATTTTTCATTTCCCCCCATAAGAACACATTTCACCCACCCGAAACGACAAAACTATCATTTTACCGCTTAAAAACCGCATTTCGAGTTTTACGAGAATTAAATAGCATATGTAAATCATTGCAAAATCAAAATTTTATGATAAACAGCAATTAATCATGATGCAACTAGCACTCAAACAAATTTTCATCAAATAAGAACATCATTACCATCATAAAATACCAAAAACCCTTCATTTTCTTCATAAAAATAGTCATACCGTGTTTTTACGAAAGCCGAGACGCATTAAATGATTGCGTGACCAACAGATCCTTCAATCTCCTTCCCGATTCCTCCTTCAAGATAGTGCGCATGAACAGCCCATAGAGAGGAGAGAGAGTGAGGATTTGCCAACTATGATCTGTTGTATAGGTTGCTTTAATGCTCCATGCACGATTTGTGGAGGGGGGCATTTTTTTCGCGCCGTTCATGGCATGAAGATGATGCCGCCTGCGTGAAAAAAAATGGAGGGGGGGTGCCCCCTCCCCCTCTTGGCCTTAATTTTTTTGTCCACCTTTTCAAATTTGGCCAATTTCTGGCAACTTTCGCGTCCGGACTCCAATTTGACCTCTGAAAAATTCTGGGCGTCCGTCTTGAGGTCCCACACTGATTGGCAACTCCTGGCATTTCGCATGGCAGTCGAAAAAATTATCAAAAATCCACAAGTATCGCTCAGGCGCCTTTTGAAAGCCGTCTTTCACATGGTGCTTAAAATCATCCTAGCTCCAGCTGTTGCCTTCGATATCGAAGATTTTTCCCTTAAATTTTGAAATTTTTGGCAAATTCTAGGCACATTCCGGGCTCAAAACTCCCCTCTCAGGCTATCCCAGCAATCTACAGGATTGCTGCTCCAAGTTCCACCCGTAGACTAGTACACGGGCCTTGAGATCCCATCTCAGTCACGTCTGCCTCTTGTACGAGATCGGAAGGCAAGGGATTGACAGCCAGAACCTCCCCTGGCACCCAAGCGTCCTCCCACTCCAAGCAGCACCCACGGAGAGACCTCTCGCGGCAGGTTAGGTCCATATACCCGGCGCGGCTAACAACCCCCTTGGATAGGGCCAGGTAGACAGTCGGAGGTAACTGATGCTACCTCTCCCTCCAGGCTTTTAACCTAAAGCATTAAGTGTTTTGCCTTGAATTAGTTCCTTGAGCAAAGAAGTTCAAACAATGTACCTAAGTGTACAATCACGATCATCTCAAAGGTTGTTTGTATGACCAATTGTTAAGGTGTGGTTCCTTTTTCCTGAATGCTCCTAGCATTCAATCCTAGATCGTTTGCGACTTGGAGAGATCCCAATAATCTCAAACAAGATCATGCAAGCAAATGTTCTTGGTAGGTTAACTTATTTTGACTTGCTCTTTCCCTTGGGTTTTACCTTATGGTATCTTAATCCTAACTCAAAGCATTAATTGTTCAACCAAGGCAATGGACAAGCCTTATTTGCAACCCAATCAAGGGTCTTTTATTCTTCCAATTCTTTACATCATCTCCCTCTAACCAAGTTCAATTAACACACTTGGCAATGCAAGACTTTTCATCTAGTCCTTTAGGATACAGTCTAGATGCATGCGTCCCTTCGATCTCTCTTAATGGGGTACTATGCAAAATTTTCCTATCAGACTCATCTTACTCACACTTGGGATTCTTAATGCATTAATACAATCCGCGATCTTTAACTCTTTTCACATTTAGCCAATGAGTAATTAAACCTAATGTGCAGGTACTTGTATGACCTAAGTTTCCCTGCATCAGTGCAAATGCATCCTGTGAATAGAAACTATCATTTCATGTATTTATTTTAATCACAGATGCAAATAGTGATTTTTATTGGTTAATTTAAGCATTGCTTTATGCGAAGGTCTATCATTTTGTGTAAAAATTTATGAAAACCTTATCATTTCATGTGCGTCAGTCCATGCAGAATCCATTCTATTTGTCCACTTGACTCCCATGCAATCATCCCGTATTTGCATTATTTCATGCAACAACACTTCATGTCGTAGGCTAGTTAATATTTTATGCAACTCATGCACTTGACCTTTCATAATCATGCACTTTAAGTATGGAAGAAAACCATGAACAATAAGCGATAAGAATAGCGGGAGGGTTAGGGGACACCATTTTTGAGGGGATTTCTTGATGGCCGCAAACGAGTCTTCGTGTTTGGCCTTCTGATTTCTCTTCGAGATCTCTTCTTTCTTCTTCTTCTTCTCCTCCTCCTCTCTCTCCCTCTTCTTCTCCTTCTTCTTCTCCTTCTTCTTCTCCTTCCCTCTCTCCCTCTTCTTCTCATTCTTCTTCTCTTCTCTCTCCTCTTCTCTCTCTCTCTCTTCTTCTCCTTCTCTCTCTCCCTTCCTCTTCTTCTTCCATCTTTCTCTTCTCCTTCTCTCTCTTCTCTCCCTCTCCCTCTCTTCTCTCTTCTTTCTTTCCCTTCCTCTTCTTCTCTCTTCTTTCTCTTCGTTCCTCTTCTTCTCCTTCTTTCTCTCCCTTCCTCTTATTCTCCTTCTTCTTCTCCTTCTCTCTCCCCCTCTTCTTCTCCTTCTTCTTCTCTCTCTCTTCTTCTCCTTCTCTCTCTCCCTTCCTCTTCTTCTTCTCTCTTTCTCTTCTTCACCTTATCTCTCTTCTCTCCCTCTCCCTCTCTTCTCTCTTTTTTCTCTCCCTTCCTCTTCTTCTCCTTCTTTCTCTCCCTTCCTCTTCTTCTCCTTCTCTCTTTCCCTCTTCTTCTCCTTTTCTCTCTCCCTCTTCTTCTCCTTCTTCTTCTCCTCTCTTCTCCCTCTTCTTCTCCTTCTCTCTCTCCTCTCCCTCTTCTTCTTCTCCTCCTTCTCTCTCTCACACACACTCTCTCTACTCACGAGGGGGGGAGGCACACAGATGAAATGACCAGGGGGAGGGCGGTGCCTGAAGCTCATGACAGACAAGGGGGGGGCTTGTGCCTACTCCAGTCAAGCCGGGGGGGGGGGGGGGGGGGGACGCTGTCTGCCCGTAGGGAGGGGGGAGCCTCCCCTTTATAGGAGGGGGGAGGAGGGCGCCTCCTGCCATCTGGGGGGCTGCATGCCCCCCCATCACACATTACTCCCTCTCTCTCTCCCTGCCATGCACACGACAGGGGGAGAGAGAGAGGGAGAGTAAAGGAAAAAAAATTTGAAAGACTTTTGAAAGGGGGGGTTCTCATGGGGAGGCATGGGGGTCATGAGGGGGGGGAGGAGACATCACATCCTCTCCCCCTT
Organism: Lygodium microphyllum; assembly: GCF_053477565.2. Taxonomy (NCBI): domain Eukaryota; kingdom Viridiplantae; phylum Streptophyta; class Polypodiopsida; order Schizaeales; family Lygodiaceae; genus Lygodium; species Lygodium microphyllum. The sequence continues at coordinate 24,172,588 of NC_141163.1, forward strand.
AGAGGAATCAAGATGTCCTCATCTCAAGAGAAACTGGGGAAGACAAGCACTAATGGGCTTATGACCTATGGGTTAAGACCCACCATGCATCCACTGTGCTACTCTTAATGTTTCAAGTAGTGCATTCATATTATTTGAATTAACCATAAGTACAAGAGTAGGATTTATTCTAATTGTGTTACATGACGACTAAGCTTCTAGGAATTTTAGTCCTCCTAATAAGGTTTAGTGGGCTCTGGATCTTCGTTTTCATCTGATCCGTCTATATATCGATAGACTACACCTGTGTAGCTTCATTTTCTTGGAGGCTCAAAGTCTTCTGGACTTAGATCACGGCAGTCTGCTTGGATGTGTCCTAGCTCCTTACAATGGAAGCATTGATGTACTGATGTGCCCTATCTCTCCTCGCGTATGACATCTCTTATCCTAATCTCCAAAGTCATCTTTACTACAATTGCCCGATTTAAGTTCTTGGACAATTGGAGTCGCTCAGAGTAATGCGTCTTGCAAGTCCATTGGGCGCATTGATTCCAATCGAGTGTTTATGGGTGGATTCAACCCAACACAAAATTTTGACACCTATTGAGGAAAGCTATCGGCTAACCGAGACCGCCCTTCCGTAGGATAGACCCATTGGTCACATGCACCACACTTCCCTCGAGGGTTGTTTTAGTTATCTAATTACCTACCACATTATGTTTGACACATAAAAGAAGCTTCCTTAATTAACCCGTTAATCACAGGTTCCTTTACGTAATTTAGGGATGATACACGAAGACAAGATAAAACAAGATCAAACACTTCCTTAACTTATCTTCAGATTAATGTTTGTCTCCCGCCCATATAGGAGAATTAAGTGTTCCTTTCTGCCTCCACAAAAATAATCCTTCTGTATCCCAAAATACCTCAAGTATCATGCCCGAAGGCTATCCCAGCAATCTATAGGATTGCTACTCCAAGTTCTGCCCGTAAACTAGTACATGGGCATCGAGATCCCATCTCGAGTCACGTCAGCCTCTTTTGTGGGATCCGGAGGCAAGGGATTTACAGCCAGAGCCTCCCCTGGCACCCAAGCATCCTCCCGCTCCAAGAAGCACCCACAGAGAGACCTCTCACGGCGAGTTAGGTCCATATACCCGGCGCAGCTAACAACCCCCTTAGATAGGGCTAGGCAGACAGTCGGAGGTAACTGATCTTGCCTCTCCCTCCAGGCTTTTAACCTGAAGCATTAAGTGTTTTGCCTTGAATTAGTTCCTTGAGCAAAAAAATTTCAAACAATGTACCTAAGTGTACAATCACAATCATCTCAAAGGTCATTTGTATGACCAATTGTTAAGGTGTGGTTCTTTTTTCTCGAATGCTCCCAGCATTTAATCCTAGATCATTCGTGACTTGGTGAGATCCCAATAATCTCAAACAAGATCATGCAAGCAAACGTTCTTGGTAGGTTAACTTATTTTGACTTACTCTTTCCCTTGGGTTTTACCTTATGGTATCTTAACCCTAACTCAAAGCATTAACTCGTCAACCAAGGCAACGGACAAGCCTTATTCGCAGCCCAACCAAGGGTCTTTTATTCTTCCAATTCTTTACATCATCTCCCTCTAACCAAGTTCAGTTAACACACTTGGCAATGCAAGACTTTCATCTAGTCCTTTAGGATACAGTCTAGATGCATGCGTCCCTTCCATCTCTCTTAGTGGGGTACTATGCAGAATTTTCTGATCAGACTCAACTTACTTGCACTTGGGATTCTTAATGCATTAATACAATCCACAATCTTTAACTCTTTTCACATTTAGTCAATGAGTAATTAACCCTAATGTGCGGGTACTTGTATGACCTAAGTTTCCCTGCATCAGTGCAAATGCATCCTCTGAATACAAACTATCATTTCATGTGTTTAATTTAATCAGGGATGCAAATCGTGATTTTTATTCGTTAATTTAAGCATTGCTCTACGCAAAGGTCTATCATTTTATGTAAAAATTTATGAAAACCTTATCATTTCATGTGCGTCAATCCATGCAGAATCCATTCTATTTGTCCACTTAACTCCCATGAAATCATCCCGTATTTGCAATATTTCGTGCAACAACACTTCATGTACTACGCTAGTCAATATTTCATGCAACTCATACACTTGACTTTTCATAATCATGCACTTTAATTTAAGTATGGAAGAAAACCATGAATAATAAGCGATAGGAATAGCGGGAGGGTTAGGGGACACCATTTTCGTGGGGATTTCTTGATGGCACTTTAAGTTTTGGATGCCACACAACACTTATAGAAGATGTACAAAAGAGAACAGAACAGGAACAGAGCAGAGCAGAGATAGAGGCTCTACAGAAGATTAACAGAAGGTCATCACAAAACATCAAAATCTTATAACTCATACTAAAACCATCCCAATTTATCAAAAAATATTCAATAAGCTTTCAAAAGTTTTCAACCTTCATCAATCATCAATCCATGCTTCATACAAAAGAAAATCAGAACAAAACAAAAGCTAAACAGAAGATATCAAAACCAATCAGAACCTATCAGAACATCACAAAACCTCATATTTCCACAAAGAATCATCATGAGCTTCCAAAACATAATCAATATCATCCAAAACACTCTCAACCACTTCTAAAACAACCAATCAACAATTCAGGCCTCAAAAACAACAAAAATCAATTAAAAAATCTAGTCATTTCAGCATTTAACATATCCCCACACTTAGAGAGAAAGCGTCCTCGTCGCGACCTAAGGAAAATGAGAATATAAGTTCAATAAAGAGCTCAATTTGATCTTCTTTAGTATCTTCAATAATCACCCAACCACAACCCCAACAAGTCACGTGTATATCTGATAATACTACAATGAAAGGAGAACACCCTGTTGTATATTATCTCCATTTTATTTTAAAAAAAATCATTAGCAGCACAAACTCATATAGAATATAAGATTTTTCTTTAAATCAGCATCATCTTCTGCTAGCTTTTAATCCAATATCTTCTTCATCAATCGAGCTTCAACTTCAGCTCCATTCAACAAAGATAAACGATATACACATACCACATATACAACTCACACAGACACAACACCAGGTAATCTGAATGGCATATGCCCCCAAAAAATGGAGAGCATAGAAAAAGATTTCCATTAAAGAAAGAGAACTGATACATCAAAAAAGAACTCCACTACTAAAACTAGAATGCAAACACTTCCTCTTAAACTGCATGCTAGACTTGAGATGCTCCAGAGTTTTACTCTCGCCTACAAAATGCAAAGTCACATTCTGGAGGAACTATAAACAACACATCCTTTCCAGCAAAATAAGGAACCTGGTAGGGAAATCTTGTGCAAAGTAATACAAAATATCCATTTGAGCAGCAGTCACGTCCACATTCGGATTGATGATCAAACTGGGGATATACTTGCGAGTGTTCAAATTAGACTACTAATGCTTTAAAGCAAGATACCAAGAAAAGTGAGCTGTAAGATGTACAGAGGTATCCTTAGAACGAACATGCACCCGAGAAAAATGAAGGTCTCCTAGGACCCAAGAATGAGAGGCCAGTTAAACACTGGTCTTGTTAAAGAATCATGCAGTGTCCATTGCCTTCAACAGAGAACATCATTGACATACCCAGGTGTATCCAGCACTGATTGAGGAGGAAGGCTAATGTAATTGGAAGGAGACAGTAATGGAATAAGAGGAGAGCATTGTAAAGGAGGATAATATAAATCATCAAAAGCAAGGAAATGAAGAGATAAGAAAGATGGAAGAGATGGAAAATTCAACAAAAACTTAGTAAGGGAATCTATTGAGAAAATAGAAGGAACAGGAGGAACTACAAGAGGAGGTTCAGAAGGGGTAGGCGATGATGTCAGATCGGCAATGAAAGGACAAAAAGTAAAGACAGGAATGTGAGGGGAACGAGAAGGAGTAAAAGACAACAGAGGAATAATGTTAGGGTTGGAAGTGAGGAGGGAAATATACAATGGAAAATGATAGGACATAAGAGAATAAGACAAAAGATCAGTGGGATCTAATGGATAAAAAGAACAACGATAGGCAAGATCTTGGAAAAAAGAATCAAGGAATAATGGATGATTAGCAATATGATGCAACAGTTGAGTTTGCAAAGGCTGGATATTAGATTTGTGGAATACACCCCTCAGAAGACAAGGTTCCTGCTACCTTCAACAGATTAATGCAAGATATCTTTAGGCCCTATCTTGACGACTTTGTACTCGTCTTTTTTTACGATACCCTAGTCTACTCTAAATAGGAAAAAGATCATGAATCCTAGCTTTGCATTGTTCTTGAAACAATGAGAGCACACAAGCTTTATGCCAAGAAGAAGAAGTGTGCATTTTTCAAGTGACAGATTGAATATCTAGGATTCTTTGTATCACCGGAAGGAATTTCAGTAGATCTAGCTAAGGTCAGAGACGTTCTGGAATGGCCAACACCAACTTATGTCAAAAAGATACGTAGTTTTCTTGGGTTGACAGGATGGTACAGGATTTTCATCAAAGATTATGCTTTGATTGCAGTGACTGATCTACTAAAGAAGCAAGTAGCAATTGTATGGTCACCTGCCGCCGAACAGACTAGATTTGACAAACTAAAGTAAAGCTTAGTATCAACACCCATCCTGAAACTTCCTGATCTTAGTAAGGAGTTTGAAGTGGTAACTGATGCTAGCGCACTTGCTTTAGGATGTGTATTTATGCAAGAAGATCATGTCGTAGCATATTCTTCAAGAAAATTGAAGAGCCATGAAAGGAATTATGCTACCCACGATCTGGAGCTATTGGCTGTCATCCATGCTCTCAAACTTTGGAGACATTACTTGCTAGGTAGCAAATTTTCCTTAGTAACAGACTATAAGAGTCTTAAATGGATTTTCACTCAGAATGAGCTCAATATGAGGCAACGTCGATGGATCGAAATGATTTTGAAATCAAATATAGGCCTGGAAAAGGGAATGTAGTTGCCAATGCACTCAGTCGCAAGGCATTTCTAAACTCTCTTATTTTGCAAGATCCATCAACGGCAAGGTCTCTAGCCACAAAGGTATCAATGCCAAACAACCTGATTCTTAAGCTAGCAAAAGATGAGGCATATCATGACCCCGTCTATCAGAAAATGCTAAGGGATATTCCCATCAAGGATCAAGACCCGAAGCTATAGACGAAGTATCAAGAATTCTCTGTTAGTAGTGGACTTGTCTACTTTATGACAAGATTATGTATCCCTACAGGCCAAACTCTCAAGCAGAAGATACTGTGGGAAGCCCATGACTCCCCTTTCTCAAGACATCCTGGTTATGCCAAGACCCTTAATGTGGTCAGAAAGAGCTATTATTGGGAAATACTCAAGGGTGACATTCTCAAATATGTCATGGAATGTTTGTCTTGTCAACACATTAAGGCAGAATATGTTAAAATTCATGGGAAATTGCATCCACTTGACATTCCACAAATGAAATGGGAGTTCATTAGTATGGACTTCATTGTTGGCCTACCCCAAGTTCAGGGAGGATACAACTCTATTATGGTTATAGTAGATATGCTCTCCAAGGTTGCACATCTCATCCCTGTCAAGACAAACTATAAAGCTTCAGACATCGCAAGATTATTCATCAAGGACATATTCAAACTACATGGGTTACTAAGAATAATCATTAATGATCGAGACTCTCTCTTCACATCACACTTCTGGAGGGCTATCTTTTAGGCTATTGGAACTCAACTCTGTTTCAGTACAGTTTACCATCCCCAAACTTATGGTCAAACAGAATGATTCAATCAAGTCATTGAAGATATTCTTAGGGCATACTACTGTCGGGAACCCAAAAAGTGGATTCAATATTTGCCACACTGGTTGAGCATGCGTACAATGCCTCTTACCAATAGAGTACTCAAATGACCCCTTTTCAAGCATTGTATGGGCATGATTGTCGTATCCCTTTGAACTTCTCAAACCCAACTTTGAGGGTAGAAGCTTCAAGACAGATGCTGGAAGACATTGACGATCAAATCAAATCAATACGACAAGACATTCAAGCTGCCAAGGATAGACAGAAGGCTTATGCTGACTTGAAATGGTAAGATAGATCCTTCGTTGAAGGTGATATGGTCTTCATCCGTGTACGCCCTAAAAAGAGTTCACTGTCCTTGGGAGAGTACAAGAAGCTAAGTGCGAGGTATTGTGGACCTTATAAGATCACTAAGTGCCTAGGGCCTAATGCTTATAGACTACAGCTGCCCGCAACCCTAAAGATTCATAATGTATTCCACGTTAGCCTATTGAAAAAGTATCTACCTAATCTAAATCATATACTTGATGACTAGCCAATTGTAATGCCTAGCCAAGGAGTCCTTGAGCTATGGCCTAATAGAATCCTAGATATTAGGGAGAGGCATTTGAGGTCAAGGACCTTGAGAGAATACCTCATCCAGTGGAAATATTATCCCAAAGAGGATGCCACCTAGATGGATGAAGATACCCTCAATCAACAATACCCCCAAGGTCTTCTTGAGATGAGAACGTCTCGATTCCTCTAAGAGGGAGAGGATCTAATATACCTCCCCTTTAAAGGGAGTGAAGTATGTGTTCGGGGGGGCATGCAGCCCCCCAGGTGGGAGGGGTAGCGGCCCTCTCCCCCCCCCCCCCCCCCCACCATATAAGGGAGGCTCCCCCTCCTCCCTACGTTCAATGACAGGTCCTTCCCCCCCCTCGTGCTTCGTCACCTCACCCCCCCTTCCTTGTGAAAACAGCAGTGTCCCCCTAGGCCTTCTGTTAGAAACCTCCCCCCCCCCCCCCCCCCCCCCCCTCTAGCTCGTTAGGTGGAAACCCCCCCCTCTAGCTTGCAGCAGGTAACGCCACCCTCCCCTGCCCCATGAATAGTGCCCCTGGCCATGAGAAGAAGAAGAAGAAGAAGAAGAAGAAGAAGAAGAAGAAGGAGGAGGAGGAGGAGGAGGAGGAGGAGGAGGAGGAGGAGGAGGAGGAGGAGGAGGAGGAGGAGGAGGAGGAGGAGGAGGAGGGAGAGAGGGAAAGAGAAGAAGAGAATAAGATGAAGAAGAGGAAGAGAAGGAGAGGGAGAGAGAGAAGGAGAAGAAGAGAAAAAGAAGAAGATGATGAAGAAGAGAGGGAGAGAAGAAGAGAAGGAGAGGGAGAGAGGGAAGGAGAAGAAGAGAAAAAGAAGAAGAAGAGGAAGAAGAGAGAGAGAGAATAAGAGAAGGAAATGGAGAGAGGGAAGGAGAAGAAGAGAAAAAGAAGAAGAAGAGGAAGAAGAGAGGGAGAAAAGAAGAGAAGGAGAGGGAGAGAGAGAAGGAGAAGAAGAAGAGAAGAAGAAGAAGAAGAGGGAGAGAGAAAGTAGGAGAAGGAGAGAAGAAAAGAAGAAGAAGAGGGAGATAGAGATAAGGAGAAGAGGAGAAGAAGAAGAAGAAGAAGAAGAGAGAGAGAGAGAGAGAGTTGGTGAGTAGAGAAGGTGTCGAGGGCCGTGTTTGAGGAGCCATGTTCGAGAAGCCACTTTTCAAGCCCCCCTCATTGGCAAAGGTCACCTTACTCAGGACCTTTCCTTTCCCAAGCCTCTCATCTTGAAGGCCATTAAGGTCACGACTATCCAAATTCCGCGTGGTAAATGGCTCCCAAAAAGAGAGTTGCGAGAAGTGTAAGTGCCAGAGATACCAATGGTACTAATAATGTGGGAGAGGTGAGCGGAGCGACCAACACAACAAATGCCCCTACGAGTGTTGAGTACACATATCTTACAACATGTTAAACAAGACATGAATTTCCCGTTTGGGGCTAACTTACCCAACATAAGTGAATTTCCTTTAGAAAAAATATTGTGATAGTAACTTAACGAGATGATTTACAAAACCCTGAAATAGACATTCACTTTTTATAATAAGCGTTAATCAACCTTAACCTTGTCACGTTTAACCATAATTATATCAAGTGCTTATAAAGACATATGTGCAATAACCTCTCACAACTATTTCCAACATGATTCTATGATTTAGAATCTCAATTAACCTAGCGGCATGTTATTGTGATTAATCATTTATGTGTGTACTAGTATGCTTTCTAGATAAAGTTGTCGATTCATGTAAGTGAAAAATACGAAAGCTAATATTTTATGTTAAATTTCAGTATAAACTTTATTATTTTATGTGGCAAAATAATAACCTGGTAGCGAATAACCTGGTTTGGCATTTTCCACACTTGATGTTACATTGGTGATAACAACTCCAACAACCTCAAGCACTCTTGTATCTTTGGCAATACCCATTCCTTGACCGGTTGTGGTGGTTCCTATGGTCTTTCCACCTCGTTGCTTTGGAGCCATGGTCTGCGACCATGTTCGAGAGATAGGGAAGGTAGAATAAATTCGAGATGGGAGAGCATAAGAGAATATGGCTTAGTCAAAGACCAAGACAAGGGGGATTGAGCTAATTCTCTCCCTCGCAGCCTCTCGAGGTAACTCCTCTCTCTCTCTTTCTCTCTCTCTCAAGCTCATTCTCGTAGCCTCTTGGAGGGGTATCCTTCTACCTCCCTCTCTCGCAGCCTCTCGAGGTTTCCTTGTGCCTTTTTAAGCTGCTCCCCATGCCTCTTATTTTTAGCTAAGTTAGAGAAGAAGGGTTGTGGGCTGAGAAGAAGAGCTCTTTATGGAGGGGATCTTGGCAAAATAAGCAATCTAAAACCTCTAAAATGCAGTCTAATGCTCAAACCACAAATCTGATGGTTCCATTGACTCCAAAAGGGAGGTAAAACCCTAAGACACTTGGTTCAAAATCTTTCAGATCATTCCTTCTTCTTCTCCTTGTTTGAAGTGTTGTTTGCTACCTATAAACTGCGATCGCAACGCGTATGATTTTGCCAATCATTCTTTTTTTGCATTAAATCTCCAAAACTATCTTTAAAAACCACTTACTTTCTTTACATGACACCCTATTTTAGAAATTTTCATAGGTTTTTAGGATATTTACAAAAAATAAAATCAAAAATATCAAAAATATGGTAGTTTTGTCTAAAAATCTAATATTTGTGGACCATCTATACTATACATATTGACACTAATGACTAATATGGCTCATAACTCTCATTCACGTGGTAACTTCTGTAATGGGTGGCTACAATCCTTGTCAATCCGGAAAAAATATTGGGTTACGATCCTCTTTTTTTTTTAAATTGTTAATTACTTAATTATTAACGTTAGTTAATTTTTTTACTTTAGTTAGTCTTTAGTTAGTAACCTTACTAACTTACTAATTGACTAACTTTCAAACTAACCAACTAACTTTTATTGCATTGAAGTATTATATCCTCCTCCCCTTAGAGAAATCGAGATGCCCTCATCTCGAGAGAAACTGTGGGTATTGTTGATAAAGAACATTCTCATCTATCCATGTCACATCTTCTTCAGGATAATCCTTCCACTGGATAAGGTATTCTCTAAGGGTTCTACTCAATTTTCTCTCCCATACATCAATTACTTTATCAGGTTGTAGCTTAAGGTCTCCTTATCTAGGTATTACAACTTGTTGATCGTAAAGGATATGGTTCGGGTTAGCTACATATGCTATCAATAAGCTAACATGAAATACATTGTGGATTTTTATATTCTTAGGGAGTTGTATCTTGTAAGCGCTTGGTCCTAAGCACTTGAGAACCTTACAGGGTCCACAATATCTTAGACTTAGCTTCTTAAATTCTCCTAAAGACAAAGAACTCTTATTTAGATGGACACAGATGAAGACCATGTCTCCCTCTTTGAAGATTCATTCTTGCCTTTTTAGATCATCTGCCTAGCATGAAGTCTTGTCTTTCAATAAAGCTAGGTGAAAAAGCACTAATGGCAAAACATGGCTTATGACAGGAGCGGAAGATGTCATAGCAGGACCGAGCCCATCGCCTACGTTTCACGGAAGAGGAAAGGGCAAAGTACAGCCTATCCCTTGAAAATCGAGCATACAACTAGCTCAAGTTTAGGAGCATCCACAATATCGAAGGAGTGGTGACCAACGAAGAAGCTATCAAGAGGATTGTGGATCAATGCAACCTCGCCACGTATATTGAAAAGTTCAGACAATAGCCTAACCACACTAGGTGTGTGGAATTCCTGAGGACATATGACCTTGATAAGGAGAGTGGGATAGTGTCCTTGGTGAGTAGGGAAGGAACTAAGCAGGTGCAGGTCCTACTCAGCAAGACCCTAGTGGAAAAGGCACTAGGATTGGGACCCTAGTGGATCAAAATGACCGTATCTTGTGTTCAAGGCAACTTTAGGAATATCTTCATCCTTGATTCTGATCTCATAATATCATGACCAAATATGAATCTTAGAAAATATTCTTGCTCCTTATAGACGATCAAGTAGCTCATCTATCCTCGAGATTAGGTACTTATTCTTTATTGATACCTAGTTTAGCCCTTGTAGTTGATACAAAGATGAAGAGTTCCATCTTTCTTCTTTTGGAATAATATTGGGGCTCTCCATCGTAAACTACTTGGCCGAATATACCCTTGTTCTAGCAGTTGCTTGAATTGCTCTTTTAGTTCGATGGCTTCATGAATAGACATTTCGTAAGGTCTCTTTGCAATTGGAGTGGCTCCTGGAGCAAGTTTGATCTCATGATTGACTTCTCTTTCCAAAGGTAACCTAGTTAGCTCTTCACGAAATATGTCAGCATACTCTTTTAACCAAGATGGTTCTTCTTCTAGCTAACCATCTTAATTTACCTTGTTAAGCTTGGTCAAGTAAACATGTAATCCTTTCTTCAAGCCTTTCACAATTCGCTTTTGCTAATTGAACTTTAGGTTTCCCTATTTCACCTTGTATAGTTGTTATTTTACCTTTCAATTTCTGAAATGTGGACTTAAGATTTTCCACAATGGATATGAGCATCATTGGAAATGAGCCAATCCATTCCCAGTAAACATTCATAAACTCCTAATTTCATTACTCTGAACCTTATACTTGAAAGGTTTTCTCCTACGTTAAACTCTACCTTGGCAGTTTGTTGTGTAGAAAGTACTTCCTTTCCATTTGTTAATTCCACAAGCAATTTTGATGCATTTATTATATCTATTCCTAACTTGTTAGCACACTTGGGTGAAATAAATGAGTGTGTACTTCCACAGCCAATCAAAACTTTAAATGATTTACCTCAATGACTATTGGTATATCTATTACTGAATATTGACGATTTGGACCCTTCCTGTGGAATGTAGCATGAACAATCGCTCTTTCAATATCTTCTTCCATAGTAGGGTCTTCCTCCCTATTAGTCTCTTTTAGAGTAATATTTTCCGTTCTTCCTCTTGTCATAGCTACTTGACCACAACCTTGGTTAGCACTGACTTGACCTCAAAATTGGCCTTGGTGATGGTTCCCACCAAGCTTTGGACAATCTCTCATGAAATGTCCTGGCTCATTACAATGAAACCACCTAAGACTATCCTTATTTCCTTGGGTAGGAACAAAATTTCCAACTGCATTGGATTTTGCCTTTTTCTTCTGACCTTGGTAAAATTGGCCTTGGGTTCTTTTTGCTTGACCTTTGAACCCTCCTTTGCCCTAGTTATTGTAGCTCCAGAACTTATTATTGTTAGGCTTTAATTGTACTTCTCACCGCACAATAGGAGCATCTCGAATCAAAGCATCTTGGAGGTCTATTGGTCGCATTGATCCCAAACGAGTGTTCAGAGGAGAATTTAGCCCATTGCAGAACTTGGACACTTATTAAACAGTATCCATAGAGGGTGCATATTTGAGAAGTGAAACAAACTTGGAGTAATACGCTTCCAAGGTCAGTTCCATTTGCTTCACATTAAAAAACTCATTCATCTTCAAGGTGGGATAAGCTGGAGATAAATATCTTCCTCTTACAGCTTCTTTCAGCAAATCCCAAGTAAAGGTATTTTCAGGGACACCTCGATCTTGGCACCACTGATTGCACCAGAGTCGAGTTTTGCCAATTTTAGCTTAGCTATCATGCCTTGATTGGGTGGGATAGTGTCAAGAATCACGTGGTGGGGGGACTTGCTCAAGATGCTGCGCCAAACACACATAGAATGCACAAGGAGAAGCTCACTTAAGAGACAAGAAGAGAGATGGAGGCCAAAACGTTTTCTTGCTGGTTTCTTCTTCTTCTTCCACACTCTTCTCAATGTACACAAAGTATAGATAAGATACAACATAAAGGAAAGTGGCATACTAAGTCAAACAATGCATAACCGACTACACTAGTCGACTGACGCTATAACTATGCTAGTTGTAAATAGGTGTAACAACGTGAATATAATAAGTAATGAGTCAGTGGCCATGTGAGAGTCATAATGACCACCGACGTGCTAAGTGTAGACGTGTGGACCCATCTAACCAAGCGGTCCATCATTAATGTCCGCATGTGTTGAGCTTGTTATCTCAACACTCCCCCTCAAGCTCAACTACATCTCTACAACTCCAAGTAAACTTCGAAACTTTTGAAGCTTCTCTATACCCAATGCCTTCGTGAAGATGTCAGCTATCTGATCCTGTGTGCTAACATACACCAAGTCAATCTCACCTGCTAGTACCTTCTCTCTCACAAAGTGGTAGTGTACCTCAATATGTTTTGTCATGGCATGGAACACAGGGTTCCTAGCCAACTGTATACTGCTCATGTTGTCACAATAAATGACAACTCGACCTTCCACCTGCACATCTAAATCAGCCATTAACTTTTGTAACCATACTACCTCACATGCTGCAACAGCAGCACCTCTATACTCAGCCGCAGTACTCGACAAAGCAACTGTAGATTTCTTTTTGCTACTCCAAGCAACTGCTGCACTACCAAGAGAGAACATGTATCCGATTGTAGATCTTCTATCAGACATACTACCAGCCCAATCTGCATCTGTGTATCCAAACACATGTACATCTGTACCTGCCTCACAGAAAATTCTATAATGTAATGTGGACTTCACATATCTCAATATGTGTCTGACTGCATCCAAATGTGGCTTTCTAGGTACTTGCATAAACTGACTCACAAGACCAACAGCGTAGCTCAAGTCTGGCCTTGTAATGGTCAGTAGATAAAGCTGCCCACTATCCTCCTGAACATAGTAGGGTCTTCTATCTCATCCCCAACATCAGCACTCAACTTTACATTCTGCTCCAACAGACTGAAAGTGGTTTGCATGCTGTCATACCATACTTGCATAACATATCCAAGCCATACTTTACATCAGCACTCAGCTTTACATTTTGCTCCAACAAACTGAAAGTGATTTGCATGCTGTCATACCATACTTGGATAACATATCCAAGCCATACTGTCTTTGGGACAGTTTCTTCAAAGAATCCTTGACTTCAACAATCCCACTATCACTATCACCTGTAATAATCAAGTCATCCACATAGATGACTATGATGACCAAACCTGCATCTCCCTTTCTTACGTAAAGTGAGTGATCAGTATCAGAAACATAAAAGCCAATATTGACAAGATACTCTCTGATCTTGTCAGACCATGCTCTAGGTGCTTACTTGAGCCCATAGAGTCCCTTCTTCAACCTGCACACATACGTGGGATGCTTTAAATCTTCATAACCTGCTAGCTGATCCATATACACTTCTTCTTGCAAATCACCATGCAAGAAGGCATTCTTCACATCCATTTGCTGCAACCTCCAACCTTTGGCTGCTGCCAAAGCAATCACACATCTGACAGTTGCCATCCTAGCAACTGGACTAAAGGTTTCATCATAATCTATGCCATATGTCTGGGCATAGCCTTTTGCAACCAGCCTAGCTTTGTACCTACCAATAGAACCATCTAGATTGTGCTCAATCTTATAAACCCACTTACATCCAATAGCTTTCTTGCCCTTCGGCAATGGTACTAGATCCCAAGTCTTATTAGCCTCTAATGCAGCCATCTTCTCATCCATCGTTGCGTCCCAATGAGTATGACCAATAGCATCCTCAAATCAAGTGGGCTCAACATCCTCAACTAGTTTCACCATATAAGCATAATGGTGAGCTGCATAACCTTCAAAACCAAATCTTTTAACAGGGTATCTAACCCTACTAGATCTGCATACCACCAGATCACTCAATGGAGCCTTTACATTATTATGAGCTCTCTGTACACCTGGTGTCCTGACAGAAGGAATACCAAGCTCATCATCTAAGCTCTCTGAGCCATTCGAGTCTCCATCAAGAACTACATCAATTCCATCTGACACTTTATTATTTCATTTGTCTTTACCTGCAGTGCTACTAGATGCACCTGAAGATGTGGAGCTACTCCTTAGTCTCCCAGACGAAGGACTACTAGATGATGTCTCTGGTCCACTAAGAGTCCGTGATTCTTGCTTTTTAGCCTGCACATGAGTGTCATGATCATCATCATCATCCAATGCATCACCACTAGATGCATACCAACTACTCATTTCATCAAAGATGACATCCTTGCTCACTCTGAACTTACATGTGATAGGGTTATAACAACGATACCCTTTCTGCTCTAAAGAGTATCGAATAAAGACACAATTTTATGCCTTTGGATCAAGTTTCTTCCGTAGCTCATTTGGCACATGAACATATGCAACACAACCAAATACCTTCAAGTGCGATACATCAGGCTTCTTGCCAGTAAAGCATTCTTCAAGAGTTATCCCATGAACTGCAGCTGTGGGAGTTCTGTTCATAATATAAATAGCAGTATGAACAGCCTCAGACAAAAAATGCTTAGGCATATTCTTTTCAGCCATCAAGGCGCATGCAGCTTCTGCAATATGCCTGTTTTTCCTTTCTGCAACCCCATTTTGCTGTGGGATATACCTGCATGTGAACTGTCTCTTTATCCCATGAGACCTCAAAAAATCACTGAACTCATTCGAGAGGTACTGTCCCCCTCCATCTGACCTCAAGTACTTTACTTTCAAGCATGTTTCTCTTTCTGAAGCCTTGAAAGTTCTAAAGTGCTCAAACGCTTCACTCCTTTCCTTCATAAAATATACCCACAGCTTTCTAGAACAATCATCAATGAATGTGACAAAGTATGAACTGTCTCCAAGAGATACATTTTTTGTAGGCCCCCAAATGTCTGCATGCACAACATCAAGGATATTTCTGCTTACATCTCTATCATGTGAAAAGGATTGTCTTGCCTGCTTACCAAACTGGCATGCTTCGCATACCTTATGAAATTCTGCAACTCTACCCTTTGGACTGCATTAATTTTAGCCTTTGTACATTTGCATGTCCAATTCATTTATGCCAAATTTCAATATCTGCAACAACACCTTTTCCTTTAGCATACATATCAGCATTCATAGTAAGAATTCCAGTATCCAGAGTAAACATACGTCCAACTCTACTTCCCTTTGCTATCAACTTGCACTTGTCATTGAAGTCTTCTACAAAGCAGTCCTTTGCATTAAATCTGACTTGGGGTCCTTGCTCTACCATTTGACCGACTGACACCAAGTTCTTTGTAATAGATGGCACAAATACTACATCTGAAAAACTCTTTGTCTTACCATCATGCAAGGACAAGGGAACTTTTCCAATGTGTGAAATTGGGTGGCATGAATCATCACCCGTCTGCACATAACTTGCATTTTGCAAATCCTGTATCTCTCCAAACCATTCTGCATGGCTGGTCATATGATTGGATGCACCTGAATCAACATACCAAACATCATCATGTGTTCCCTTTTCTGTAATAGCATTTAGCATATGCTGCATAACAAACAAACGTTCATTTTTGTCTTCATTCTGTCGTGAAGACGATGCATAGTTTCCTTGCTGCAACTTACCACTGCGAATATCATCTTTCTTAGCATAATATTGGGCTGTAATATGACTTGTTTTGCTTGAGTTGAATCTTTCGTGCCTTTGTATTTACGGAAAAAATACTTTCAAATATGGTCCAACCTGCATATGAATTCTCTGCATTTCTAATATATCCCAGCATATTATTGTCAACTACTGCAGACAACCAATACATGACCTTCTTGTCTTTTGCATTCCATTCCTTCCATGCCTTTGTCTCTTCTGCAGTTGAAGGATCACTCACCTTCGGCTCCTTTTCTTCACCTGAAATAAACTCGTAGAGGCCTTTTCCAATAAGGAAGTTCGTGAAACGAAACTTCCATGAAGGGTAGTTGTTCTTGTCGAGCTTCTCAATGATGGGGCTTCCACTGTTCTCTGCCATTATCACAAAACTAATACCAAACAGCAAGCAAATCTTCTACAACCCTCGACCTGTAGTGCACAACAATACATCAGACAATCTTTTTCACTGACTGCTCAATAATACATGCAATCTACAACCTGTTTGCAGATAAACCTTTTGTTTGCTTCCTACAAACACCTCAAGAATTAAAGATTCACAATCTGTAACTTGCATATCCACTTTCGGTCAAAACAGTCGAAATCACAGTGTACCTTGAAACTGTTGTCCGCAACCTTGCGGCTCTAAAACGAGGCCTGAAACAACCTCAGATGCCCAAAATACATAGCGCTCTTCGCGCACACCAAATCTCTCTAAAATCTAAGATTTTTTGCTCTGCCTTGCTTCTGGTGCCTCCACAGGCACTGTCCAAGAGAAAGAGTGAAAGAATGGGAGAGCTTCTTACCCGAGGCTTGCTTGCTCGAACCTTGCTTCTTCTTCTCCTTCACTTTAGCCTTCGAAATCAACCTCTCTCAGTGGCACAGCTCTGATACCATGTCAAGAATCACGTGGTGGGGGGACTTGCTCAAGATGATGTGTCCAACACACAGAATGCACAAAGAGAAGCTCACTCAAGAGACAAGAAGAGAGATGGAGGCCAAAACGTTTTCTTGCTTGTTTCTTCTTCTTCGTCCACTCTTTTCAATGTACACAAAGTATAGATAAGATAAAATATAAAGGAAAGTGGCATACTAAGTCAAACAATGCATAACCGACTACACTAGTCGACTGGCGCTATAACTATGCCAGGTAAATAGGTGTAATAGCCTGAATATAATAAGTAATGAGTCAGTGGCCATGTGAGAGTCATAATGACCATCGACTGCTAAGTGTAGACATGTGGACCCATCTAACCAAGTGGTCCATCATTAATGTCTGCTTGTGTTGAGCTTGTCATCTCAACAAATAGTTCTAGCAGCAGTAAAATAATCTTCTATGGATTCGATCCAAATTTCTACATCAACTTCCACATTCTCGCCCTTCCCATCAAATTGCGGAGGTTTGACTTGCTTCAAAAGATTCCCTTTCTCTTGTGCTTCGTTGTTGGAAATTATTGTGGGTGTGAAATTTTAGGAAATTTTCAACAATTTTCAAGTTAAATTTTACAAAATTTATATAGAGTTAATATTAGAGTTTGATACTCAAATTATTTCTTGCTTAATTTATTGAAACAAATTCAATTAAAACTCTTTTCCCATTGCTAAAGTTAAACTGTAATTTTAGAGGTTTAAATGGAAAATAAGGTTCCATTATTTCTTTGATTAATAAAGTATGAATCAATCTTTGTTACAATGGATATATAAGGTAATCAGATAGCTCAGAAAAGGATTCCCTACTACAATCTAAGCATGACACTCAGATACATCCTTTATGAAGTAACTTAGATTCTGAGAGTAGATATCTAGGAATCTGTATTTTTTAGGGAGTTCAGGAAATTTGTCATTTTTATAGTTGCGGTGGTTAGAGCGACCTATGACTTTTATTATGTCAACTAGAAGGATCTTCGTAACTTCCTCATAGATATATTGGTTTAGGTTGATCTTCTTGCCTCTAGTATACATGGTTGAGTTTCCACTGGCTTCATAAAATAGATAGATCTCGACAATTTTAAGATCTTCCATCCATTTTACTCTTTTTAGATTATTTTGAAGATAAGCTAGACTGCTTGCATTGATATAGCAGTATCCTTTGTTAATCATCCACCGTCTTTCACAATATAGAGATGAGGGGTTGTACAACTGATCTGATATCAGCATCATCTAAATTCTCTAAGCAAAACTAGATAAATACATAGCTGACATAAACGTTACTCGAAAGATCAGGAATCATTTCCAAGATTCATTATTCTGCCATAATTCAAAAATATACATTAACAAAGAGAAGAAAACATGTCCTAGGCTATATTTTAAAAAAATATTTTTCTTAATACCAACTATGAGGTGTCTGCCAAGCTCATTCCAAGGTGCACCTTTTTGTAGTCAATCAATAGGTTTTTCAAATGATGGCACCTCATGCTCCCTTGGAACATCATGGGGTTTGTCACCTCACTGAGTCTACATTGCAATGGAAGAGTTCCGGCCCAACCCACTAGGATCGACCTGAATTTCTAAGTTCCTAAAATCAAACGGGTCTCCTAACCTCTAGATAGCATCATTAATTTTGAGTTTCCACTTCTATAGGATTACTTGATCTAAAGCGCACTTGCCATTACACTTGGTTCAAAAAGAATGGGAGATAGAGGGGAGTGCGGTACGTCAATCCTCTTGCCCATAAGGCAAAATCCCATTCCAGATCCCCTAAAACAATGCAAGTCGGTTCTACCTAATGCCTAGTTGGTCAATTTATCATCTTTCTATTTCTATCGATGATTTAGAAAAGCTCCCAGCTAACCAGGACCACCATACCATTGGACGGGACTTGTCGAGGGTTACACCAATCTGCCTTCCTTTGATGACAAAGAAGGGTTGTGTCGACTAAGGAGAACAGCTCTTTATGGAAGGGGTCTTGGCAAAATAAGCAATTTGAAACTTCTAAGATTCAATTTGATGCTCAAATCACAAATTTGATGGTTTCGTTGGCTCCGAAAGGAGGTAAAACCCCCAAGACACTTGATTAGAAATCTTCCAGATCACTCCTTTTTCTTCTCCCTGTTCAAAGTGTTGTTTGCTGCCTGTAAACACTACCTATAAACTACGATCGTGACACGTGCAATTTTTCCAATCATTCTTTTTTTGCACTAAATTTCCAAAACTAGCTGAAGAAACCACGCTTTTTTTATAAGGCACCCTATTCTAGAAATTTCCATTGCTTTTTAAGATATTTACAATAAAAAATATCAAAAATATGCTAGTTTTGTCCAAAAAGCTAATATTTTTGGACCATCCATACTATACACATTGACACTAATGACTAATGTGGCTCATAACTCTCATTCACATGGTAACATCCGTGATGGGTGGCTACAATCCTTGTCAATCTAGAAAAATATTGAGTTACGATCCTCGTTTTTTTATAAAACTTTTAGTTAGTTAATTATTAACGTTAGTTAATTTTTGCTTTAGTGTCTTTAGTTTAACCTTACTAACTTACTAATTGACTAACAAACTTTCGAACTAACCAACTAGCTTTTATTGCGTGGAAGTATTACAATGGCATTCAGATAATACAGTATATAGGATTCTTTTCTTGCATTGCATGTGAATATTTTCTTACATTACATGGCATGACACCCACTAAGGATTTACTTACAAAATTATATGGACATGCATATGAGGGTGCACCATTAGGGTACACACATTTTGCACAATACATTGGGAATAGTTTGGTAGTCAATAGGAATATTGGATTGAGTAAATAAAATGTTGGAGAGATGAGGGCCCATGTAGATCTACATCAACTATGAGAAGAGTTGGTGGTTTCTTCTACTCATGTAGAGTGATTTTTGAATGTGGGGGGGTGGGGTGCTGTCACATTTTTCTATTGAGATGTGAGGATTCAAAGAGTGATGACCCTAAAACATAATTAAGGAACTTATGTGTCCATATATGCATTAAACACTTAGCACAATACAAGCAAAACTTTTCAATGCATGCATATTTCAATTTGTTCGTGGATGCTCAATAGCAAGATACATGGGATGTTTGGTGTTCTGACAATCTTCTGTTTGTCCAATCAGCAACCCATTGGAAGTTGGTAGACAAAGTGTTCTTTACAACATACACTGTTGAAACCATCAGAAGCTGGCATTATTATGATGATGGCACAACAACGATCCTAAGAAGAATGAGTTTTTATACTTTCAGAATGGAATATCTCCCCCTATGTAGTGGTTTGAAAGTTGAATTCAAAGATGTTGAAAAGAAGGAAGTAGAAGAGATGTTGGCTAGAGAATCCTCTAGAGACTAAAGCCCCTCTCTGATTCTATTATGTTGAGTACAGACCAACTAGTTAGAGCCAACCCCCTGATGAATGACACAATCAAGAGGCAAGTGTTAGGATGAGTCCAAAGGTATGTGAGAAGAGAGAAGGCAAGAATCAAGGCTGAGAACAAGCTTGCAGCAGAAGCCTCCTTTGATGCCCTAAAAGCACTCTTGACAGAAGTCCCCATGGTGACTCAAGGTCCCCTTCCTAGTCAGATTTGTCTTGGAAATATTAATGACAGGCCAGCAAATATAGTCCCATTGCCAATTTTTAAGGGAGAGGACAATGAAGACCCTGATCTTCATGTAGTAGAGTTTATGGTAGCATATGTGGCTAATAATGCCAGAACTCCTGAGCATTGGTTAGCGATATTCCCCACCACTTTCAAATGTGCAGTGTTTCAATGGTATGCAAGACAGGCAGCAAGAACTTTTGGCACATGGGACGACCTGAAGTTCGCCTTCCTCACTAAATTCAGGCGTGAAGGTTTTGAAGAGTGGATGCAAGAGGAGTTCAATCCTCTAGAGAAAGAGTAGAAGTTTATGTCTCGAAAATGGAATCTATCCTAAAGAGATGGACTAATTATCATTTGGATGAAGGTATCTAGAAAGGAGTATTCCTGAGAGGCCTACAACCAAAAGTTTGCAAGTTTGTGGAATTGAGAAGACCAGTCAATTTGCAAGTCGCAGTGGAAGGTGCAAGATTGTATGACGAAGTTGAAGCAAGGTTATCAATGACTCCAAGAAGAGGAGTATTACCTCCTCCCATGCTAGGAATGGTATACCCACCAAATGCAGTCCTAGGGATAGCTCCCTACCCCTATTCCCAGATGCAAACAATGTCACAGTACAATGCACCTAATCCACAGTGATCACCACATACAATAGTACCTCAAATGATGGTTCAACCACAACAATAGTGGCGTCAAACAGTTCCTCCAATGGCGACTCAACAACAATGGAACCCTACCAACTGGAATCAACAACCTCAAGTCTCAACAGGAGCTCTGAATCAAAACCAACACAGAAGACCCTCTGGATCAACCCAACTAGTGTATGCAGTAATTATAGAAGCTTCCTAAAACCCTACTACAAGTACTCCAGGAGGTGAAAATCTGAAGGACTACCTATCCAACTCAGTCACAAGTATTAAGAAAGAGCTTATGGATGTAATTATAGAGCAGTTACAGACTTTGAAAGTGAATACCGCCAATATATCCACTCCTGCGAGAGGTGGGCGAGATGTAATGCATTCTAATACATGGTGCGGAAAGTGCCATCAAGCGGGACATTTAGCCACTGAATGTACCCAAAAACCAACCATTCCTGGAGCCTTCTGTTCTTATTGTTTGCAAAAGAACCATACATAGGATATCTACTCTTTGAAAGAGATGCACGAACGAAGACAGAAAGATGAAAACACAATATTCAACTTGCTAGAATCCAAAATGGCAATGCAAGACATTGGACCAAAGCCTAGGGAGTTTGGTCCTAATTTCGGTCCAAGGAGGTTTCCTCTCAAAGTTAGAGAGGACGACAATCTAGCGGTGTTCAGAGATCAGAGGTGGAATGTTACAGATGTGGAGAAAAGGGTCATATCTCCCCAAATTGTCCAAACCCTAGAAGATCTGTGGATTACAAGCCCTTATGCAACCGATGCAAGGGAGAAGGCCACACTGCAAAAGATTGTCCAAGTCCAACCCCTGTGAAATCTACTTTTGATAACCAACAAAAGAACCAAGAACTTGCTTCCAATTTGGTGGAATTGGAAGTGGCTGCAATAATGCGAGCAAAGAAAGGAGAACCCGTAGTTCCAAAAGAGAACGTTTCTTCTGCCAAGACTATGAAGTTCAACCTCCCTTGGTAAAAACAAAACAATGCAATCTAGAATAAGAAAGTACAGAGCACCACAGAGCCACAGAGAGCTACAGAGACAGTTGCAAAGACAGGACCAAAGGTCCAAGAAATAGAGGATGTGGAAGTCCCTTCTCATGACGAAGAAGCGCATATGTTGCCGCTCCTGGAAGAAAAAGGAAAGATAAAAGTGGGCGTGGCCCCATTTCCCAGTCGATTGGAAAAGCTTGTGGATTCTATCATAAAATATGATTTGGTCAAAGACCTAGACACCTTTAAACCAAACCTAACATTCCGATAGTTGCTAATGTTGTCCCCCAATTTCCAAAAAAGATTTAAAACCATCTTGACAAGAAGACATGGCCTAAGGATTGCTCCCCCAACAACAACAAAGTCTAACAGAGTCTCACAACCTATGAATGAAGTGGATGTGGCTAACTCCTTCCTAGATCTTGGAACCCCAGAGACTAGTGTATAGATAGAAGGATGGTTTATTTCAGATGCATTGATGGATGGAGGCTCATCAGTAAACATAATGACGTATGTGACAATGAAGGATCTAGGTTTGCAAAGAATGCAACCTACACAGTGGCTTATTAGATTGGCAAATCAAAGCAGAATCAAATCATTAAGCATCCTCCCATACGTAAAAACAACCCTTGCAGGAAGAGACTATTGGCTAACATATTTGATGGTCAAATCAAATTCATATGGGATCTCATACCCTTTGATGTTGGGGAGACCTTGGATTTTTGAAGCAAGAGCAAGGACAAATTGGCTCAAAGGAACCCTAACCCTAGGTAGAGGACCGAATAAAGTGGCATTGAAATTGTATGGATCGCAAAAAGGAAATGGATCTACGTCCATCGAAGTCATAACAGACTCCTCCAATGAAGTAATGGATGGTACATCAGGAAACGAAGAGGTTGTCAAACAGATCTTTCCCAATAAAATAGAGGAACAGTTCCTAATAGTGGGCACTGTAATCCAACTACTAACAAAAGAAAAGTCTTTGTCCATGGGAGAATGCCTCCTACCTCAACCTGAATTGACTTCTGAAATCATCTCTAACAGTGAGATAGAAGCATGGATGTACTAGTCTCCCTGTAACATGGTAGTCGCAGAAATAGAAGCAGAGTCGGAGATTGAGTCAAAAATAGAGATAGAAGCAGAGACAGAGACAGAGGCAAAATAAAAAGTAGACTCAGAGACAGGACCTATTCTTCTCCTACAGAGCCTCTACAGAAGTAGAGACAGAGCCTCTAGAGGAAGAGGATAAAAATGATGAGGAAGAAAAAGAAGCAGGTTATGGAAGTGCAAATGAAGAAGTTCCTCTAATAGCGGACGATCTTGTCAATGTCTCTATAGAGACCTCGGAGGCCGAAGATCTTAGAATGTTGGATAGAATGACCATGGTTCCATTTGGGTTGACCAATGGACCACAAAGTATGCAAAATCTGCATAAGCAATGGATCAAAGGTATAAAAATTAAGTTCACCAGTGGCTCCTATCACCCTAACCATTCATTCTGGAGAAAAGATGATGATGATGCTCCTTGTCAATAGAAGCAAGAGCCATCAAAGCCATGGCTTACAGAAGGTCCCTGCTATGTCACATTCATGGATGCATTCTCTAACGATGAATCCCTAAGTCCAGAAGAAATCACCACTCACACAGAAACAAACAAAGCTCTGATACCCTTCCAGTAATCTCAATAGACAAATGAGTTATTTGTTCAGAAGAAGGACACTGGTTCTAGTGGAACATCAAATGATAACACTGCTCCCTTAAAGGAGTCAGACCTCTATCCAGAAGCAATCCGTGGAAATTTTATCTATGAAGTGGAAGGTAAAATGAAATTTACATTTCTGGATGCTGATGGTACTGAATGTCACCTGAAAGTGGATCTCAATCTTCCAAAAGAAGAACTAGTGGTCCTGTGAGACCAACTAAAGGAGACCTTGGACATGTTTGCTTGGTCGTACAAAGACCTAAAGGGGATTGAACCTATAGTATGTCAACATCACATTGACCTTGAACCAGATGCTAAACCTATAAGGCAAAGAAAACGATGTATGAATCCTAATTATTATGCTCTGGTGAAGGCTGAATTACTAAAGCTTCTTGAAGTAGAGTTCATTTATCCCATGGCTAACAATGAATGGGTTTCGCCCATTGTGGTTGTACCCAAGAAGAATGGGAAACTTTGAATATTTGTGGACTTTTGAAAGCTCAACTTGAAGACGAAGAAGGATCATTTCCCTATCCCTTTCACGGACCAATTACTGAACACAATGGCATGCCATGAGTTGTATTCCCTCTTGGATGGATTCTGCGAATACAACCAAGTCCAAATCGTAGAAGAGGACCAATCCAAAACAACCTTCACCACATAATTGGGAACCTATGCTTACAAAGTGATGCCATTTGGGCTCTGTAATGCTCCTGCTACCTTCCAATGAGTAATGATGGCTGCCTTCCAAAACCATCTTCATGATTTCATTGAGGTGTATCTCTATGACCTCTGTGTCTATAGCTTAATCCGTGAGCATTGGGGACATCTAGAGCAATGTTTTGACAAATGCCGAGAGTATGGAATCTCTCTCAACCCTGACAAATGTGTCTTTGGTGTCTCATCAGGAGTTCTTCTAGGCCATATTTTCTCTGCATAAGGGATTGCAATAGATCCGGCGAATATTGAGAAGATTGCAGCCTTGATAACACCAACAAATCTCAAGCAATTGAGAGGATTTCTTGGTCATGTGGGCTACTACAGAAGATTTACTATACATTTTGCAACCAAGGCAGCGCCTCTGCACAAGCTCCTAAGGAAAGATGTGGATTTCCTTTGGACTGATGATTGTGAAGAAGCCTTTAATACCCTCAAAGAGTGCCTCATCCAAGCACCTATCTTGCAACCTCCTGATTGGGCAAAGGAGTTCCATGTGCACACAGATGCATCATTTGAAGGGCTAGGTGTTGTCTTATGTCAAAAGGGCCCCTCTATATTAGATCAACCAATATATTATGCAAGCCAAAAGGTCACCGATAGAGAATGGAACTATACAGTGATAGAGCTTGAGTGCTTGGCAATGGTGTTTGCATTGGAGAAGTTTTGACACTATCTACTGTCAACACATTTCAAATTCTATGTTGACCATGAAGCCATGTTCTTCCTGATGAACAAAGTAGATGTCAAAGGATGAGTGATGAGATTGTTGCTCCTGTTCCTATCACGGATCCCTCAAACTACAGAAGAGAAACTATTGAGATATCGAGCCCCACTCGTGATATCCCAGGGTGACCTTGTGCATTTATGTCACGACTTGTCAGTTGCAGATGCGGTTGGTACACCGCCCATGAATAATAGCTAGATGACAGCTATCCTTATCTACTCTAGTTCGTGGCTCAGTTAGTATGCCACCTTAGTTAGTTGAGTTTGGTTTGAGACCCATATATAGGGTTCTTCTATTTCTTTGTACGAGAGTTCTTTTTGGCTTACACAACTAAGAAGAGGAAAACTGTTTTCCGCCTCCACCTTTGTGTGTATTCCCCCATTATGCAAGCAAGAAAGCTACAAGTGAGACTCCTTCCTTCTCTCCCACAATATTGGCATGGTATCAGAGCCTTGTTCGTGGTAAGGAGCTCAAGAAAGCAAACCAAGTTAGTGGTGTTATGGTAAGAGGACCAGTGTTGCTTCCATTTTTCTGTTTTGGGAGCAAGTCTCTGCAAGTAGCACAGCCCGAAAGTGCAAGAGTGCATTGTCTCAAGTTGAGACGCCCTTCACGGTGAAGCAAGAGGGCAGTATATGCTGCGGGCAAGGGCTTTAGCCCTTGGTGACCATGTTTTTTTTATTTGAGGCCATTTCGGGGCCTATTTTGGAGGCGGAAGTTTTTTGCACGCACTCAGTAAAAGGCCTTCTTTTATGCTGTGCGACCACTGTTCTACAGATTGGTGAAAAGTTACTGTAGAAATTGCATTGTATGCCTGTGCGCAGAGACATTGGGAGTTACATAATCATCCATGTTGCCTGTTGATGCAAAATCGTCACTAGGAAGTGATTGTGTGGTCAAATACCACTTTCTTTAGTTTTTCAGATTTGCCCTTGTAAGGCTGAAGCTGTATTCTTTGCAGTGACAAAATTTTTTGCAGTGTTCTGTAATGGCGTCTAATTCTCTTTCACAGATTGTCACTGAAAAGCTTGACAAGAACAACTTCCAAGCATGGAAGTTTAGAATGACGAATTTCCTTATGGGAAAAGGATATTGGAAATTCGTTGCAGGAAATGAAGAAGAACCAGTTCTTCCTGATGTTCCCAATCAACAGCAAATGCAGGCATTTAAAGCATGGCATGAGAGAGCCAGGAAAGTTATGTACTGGCTGTCTATCAGCATTTCAGACTCTATGATTTTGCATATTCAAGATGCAAGTACGCCAAAGGAGGCATGGGATACTTTGTCAAAAATGTATAGCACAAATACGCAAGCCAGGAAAACGCAACTCAAGCAAGAGTTGCACAATGTGCAAAGAGAAAGTATGAGCATCAATGACTACCACATGAAGGTGAAGAAGATTGCAGATGCACTTGCTTCCATTGGATCGCTAGTGGAAGATGATGATTTAGTTTCTGTGACCTTGAATGGTCTAGGAAAGGATTATGCACAGTTCCAAACATCCATTTCCATCCGTGAAAGATTTCCTGATTTTGAGGAGTTGATTGCTCTTCTCATTTCTGAGGAGCAGAGAAATGGTGGTGCATCTTCTTCAGGAGGAACTTCAAAAGAAGCTGTCTTCTACTCAAATGCTAGAAGAGATAGAGGCAGAGGTAGAGGAGGCCAATCTGGAGGCCGTGGTAGAAATCAGAATATGCAGCAAACTCAAGAAAACTAGTCCTATGGAGGAGGACGTGGTAACTCTAGAGGCAGGGGGAGCCAAAGAGGTCGTGGTGGATGGCAAAGAGGCCAAAATGCAAACAGCAATGTTGAATGCTACTACTGTGGTAAAATGGGTCATATGGCTAAAGACTGCTATAAAAAGCAGAATGACATCATGAATGGAAAATTACAACAAGGGAATTATGCATCTTCTAGTAGACAAGGTGATGACAGAAATGAGCATTTGTTTATAGTGCAGTACATGACAAATTTTGTGATAAGTGTAGAAGAAAGCAGCGATGTGTGGTATGTTGACTCAAGTGCATCAAACCACATGACAAGTCATGCAGAATGGATGCAAAATACAAGGAAAATGGAAAAACCAGGATTTGTGGAGACTAATGATGATACTGCACATCCTATTGTGCAGATTGAAAAAATTCCTTTGTCTATGCAGGATGGGAAAAAGAAATACCTGTCGGATGTATTTCATGTCCCGAATATCACCAAGAACCTGGTTTCTATTGGTCAAATGGTTGAGCAGGGCTTACAGGTCAGATTTAATTCTCACGGATGCTTTGTTGAGGATATGAAAAATAAAGGACGCTTGATAGCAAAAGGAAAGAAGAAAGGCAGAATGTTTACGTTGGAAGCAGACATGCCTGAATTGAATACAGCAATGTTTGCACATGGGACCAGTGTAGTTGCAGATATTGATATCTGGCATAAATGCATTGGTCATGTTAATGTACAATGACTTAAATCAATGCAAGCCCAAAATATTGTTACAGGATTGCCTAAATTCAAGGTTGCAGAAATGCATAAGGTATGTGAACCATGTCAGTTTGGAAAACAGGCAAGGAAACCATTTCCTAGACATGTTCAAGAGAGTAAGAAGCCATTGGAATTAATCCACTCTAATGTGTGGACTACTAAAGCTGCATCTCTTGGAGGCTGTCATTATTTTGTCACTTTTATTGATGACTATAGCAGAAAAGTTTGGGTGTATTTTATGAAAAAGAAAAGTGAAGTTTTTGGGCATTTCAAAACTCTTAAAGCTATGGTTGAAAAAGAAACAGGCCTGCAAATAAAATGCCTAAGGTTAGATGGAGGGGGAGAGTACCTCTCAAATGAGTTTGCAAGGTTCTTGCAGGAGCATGGCATAAAGCAGCAATATTCATGCAGTCATAACCCACAACAAAATGGAATTGCAGAAAGGAAAAATAGGCATATTGGAGAGGTATCTCGTGCCATGCTCAATGAAAAAGACTTGCCAGATTTTTACTGGGCTGAAGCAGTTGCTACAGCAGTCTACATAATGAACAGGAGTCCCACTGCAGCAATACATGGGATGACTCCAGA
Source organism: Lygodium microphyllum (assembly GCF_053477565.2). Taxonomy (NCBI): domain Eukaryota; kingdom Viridiplantae; phylum Streptophyta; class Polypodiopsida; order Schizaeales; family Lygodiaceae; genus Lygodium; species Lygodium microphyllum. The sequence goes on from NC_141163.1 coordinate 24,200,843, forward strand.
GGAGAGGTATATTGGTAGGAAACCAGATATTTCTCATTTGAAATTTTTTGGTTGCATTGCCTATGTTCATGTGCCAGATGAGTTGAGATCCAAGTTGGATCCAAAAGCTGAGAAGTGCATCTTTATTGGTTATTCTCTGCAGTAAAAAGGGTATAGATGCTATAACCCTTCTACTCGTAAGTTTATAGTGAGCAGAGATGTTGTTTGTGATGAGATGAGTAGCTGGTATAAACCAGTAAATGTGATTGATAATGTAGATGCACAAAACGGTAATGCTGCACAAAATTCAGAGCAGCAGTCACAAGATATTAGTGGACCTGGAGCGTCCTCTAGCAGTGGTTCACATTCTTCGCCATGGACAGGCAAATTGAGATTATGAGAATCTTCTCAAAGCAATGTAGATAGTGGTATGCAGGTATCACGAAAAGGAAAAGAGAAGGTAGATCAGCCCATGTTTGATGTGAATGCAGGTCACTCTTATGTGGATGGTGAATCCAGTGGCTCAGAACAGAGCATTGATGATGAGTTGGGTATTCCTTCTATTGTTACACCTGGAGTAAGGAAGACCAGGGATGTTTTGAGAGCACCTGGGAGTGAATCTACTTTGTGCAGGTCTACCAAAGCTAGGTATCCTATGGATAGGCTGAAATATGATGGATTTACAGCCATTTACTATGCATATATGGTCAAAGTGATACAGGAACCAGAACTCACTTCTTTTGAGCAAGCCATGGAAAAAGAAAAATGGGAGAAAGCCATGGATGAAGAAATGGATGCCTTGGAAGCAAATGCTACATGGGAATTGGTAGCTTTGCCTAAAGGTAAGAATGCAATTGGCTATAAGTGGGTTTATAAGGTGAAGCACAATGCAGATGGTTCTGTGAACAGATACAAGGCAAGATTAGTAGTCAAGGGGTATGCACAAACATATGGCATTGATTATGAAGAAACATTCAGTCCGGTTGCAAGGATGGCAACCGTAAGAGCAGTCATTGCTATGGCTGCATCAAAGGAATGGTCTTTACATCAGATGGATGTAAAGAATGCCTTCTTGCATGGTGATTTGCAAGAAGAGGTCTATATGGAGCAGCCACCAGGTTATGTGCATGCTGTTCATCCTGAGTTTGTTTGCAAGTTGAAGAAAGCCTTGTATGGCTTGAAGCAAGTACCTAGAGCATGGTCTGACAAGATAGGACAATATCTTTTCACTATTGGCTTTTAGATTTCCAAGGCAGATTTCTCACTTTATGTGAGAAAAACAGAGAAAGGTATTATGCGAAGAGGAAAACTGTTTTTAGCCTCCACCTTTGTGTGTATTCCCCCATTGTGCAAGCAAGAAAGACACAAGTGAGACTCCTTCCTTCTCTCCCACAATCTTGATAGAAACATGATGATCTAGACCTTCATGATGCTTCCTTGTTTCTAGTCGAAACAGTTTCTCCATGGTACGCAGACATAGCCAACCTCCTAGCAACTCAACAATATCCTACTGGCATCTCAAACCGTGAGAAGAAGAAGCTTCTGTTGGAGTCATCCCCCTACATCTTGTTAGGCGGTGCACTGTACAAGAAAGGCAAAGATGAAGTGTTGTGAAGATGTGTTGCAAGAGATGAGATCAAGATTATTCTTAAGGCTTGTCATGAAGAACCATGTGGTCGACACTTCGTAGGAGAAGCAACAGCCAAAAAGGCTCTGCTCACAGGATACTAGTGGCTAACCCTCCACAAGGATGCATATGACTACTGCAAGAGATGTGATTCTTGTTAGCAAATGGGAAAACCCACCAAAACAAGTGCCATGCCACTGCAACCTATCCTTCCCCTAAAGTCATTTGAGAAGTGGGGGATTGATTTCATGGGTCCCATTGATCCGCCCACCAGACGGAAGTAGAACAGATATATCTTGGTATGTACAGATTATGTCGCAAAGTAGTGTGAAGCTAAAGCTCTAAAGTAGGATGATGGTAATAGCGTAGCCCTGTTCATGTATTAAAACATCATCACTCGTTTTGGTAGCTCCCTAGAGCTTGATAGTGACAGAGGTCCTCATTTCCTTAACAAGATCATGGAAGAATTGACGGAACTGTATAAGATCTGCCATCGCAAGTCTAACCCCTATTACCCCAGAGCCAACGGCCAAGTTGAAGTCACGAATCACGTCCTCTGTTCGAACTTGACAAGAATGATTGCCATACATCGTCGTGATTGGGATGATCAACTTACAAAGGCCCTCTAGGTGTACAAAACCTCCCATAAGGCTGCTATAGGACAAACCCGTTTCCAACTGGTGTATGGTACAGAAGCTGTTTTCCTGATTGAACTGGAATTGCCCTCTTTGCGAGTGGCTATCAAAGAACACTTGGGAAATTATGAGTCACTTCAAGGCCACCTCCTACACTTGGAATGTTTAGACGAGACTCGCAAGATCGTTCTACAGTGCATGGAAGCCACTAAGCCCGACGTAAGGCTTACCATGACAGCTTCATCAAATACAAGGAGTTCAACGAAGGTGATCTAGTTATGGCCTATGATTCAAGATTTGGCAAGTTTCCTAGCAAGCTTCAACAATGGTGGATGGGCCCGTACAAGGTACTTGTTGTCAACCCTAATGGCTCTGTTCAGGTGCAAACCGTTGATGCCTCTGATAATCCCTTTTTGATTAATGGCTATCGCCTGAAGAAGTACTTCTCTCCTTGGGGATCTTGATAATCACAGTCACCCCATCCTTTCCCCCATTGGCATGGCACTGTAATTCTTCTAATGTTACTTTTGATAGCGGTTCTTCTACCACTCCTGAAGAGGTGCATGCAAACCTCTATCCCCTCCTGTCAACCTCCTACCCTTGATATCTTATCCTCTATTTTCAATCTGCTGTGGTGGAGAGGATGGTTATGACAAATTGTGGTTCTACCATTTCCCTTCTGAAAAAAAAGAGAGAAAAAAAATATAACTATTATGGGAGAAAAGGAAGAAATTCCCTATCACAGCAGGCCTCGTTCCAAGAAAAGGTGGAAACACCCTTGGGCGGGAAGTTGATTGCGGAAAAGGTGGTAACCCCCGCAGTTCAGGATATCTGATTCACCAGCAGAACCTTTCTAGAAGCAATTTGAAGTCACCTCCCTTGGTGCACTGTCTCTGTAGTAATATCAGTTCGTGTGCCCTCCTTAACAGACGATCTTTCATACAAATCATTGAAGTACTAGACGTGTAGGCTACCTCCTTGGATACGTATAATCTTCAACACTCTAGTGACAACAACAGCCAACGCGATCTTCATCACTAACCCCTTGTGTGATGTGAGCTTTCTTCCTAACGGGATGGGGATGTGAGTACGGTCTGCCCTCTGCATCTATCAGTGAGTGTGAGACAGAGGGTGGGGTGAGTGATCAGTCCTTTTCCTTCAATTCAATTGAGAGGTGCGATGTGTGAATGGCGTGTTGCACGGATGGGTTGGGCCTCTCAATGCACAACACACGATTTGTTCCTCTGCACTGCACCATAAGGCTCCTTGGCCTTCCTTCTTGCACCGTATGCTGGCACAGGGTGGGATGCACTATTGCACCATCAAATGCATACAAGGCATACAACCTCTACACAAGTGAATGTGAGGATTACATCAATGGGTTTCAGGAATGGGCTGCCCTCTGTATCTTTCAACAGAGTGTGAGACAAAGGGTGGACTGAGTGTGACTGGTGTTTCTCCTTAATCAATTCTGAGAGGTGAGATTAAGGGACGTTACGATACATGGATTCAAGTATGTTTCCGTTTCCCTATGCACACATAGGATGGGTCTCTGCCGCCATCACATGACACATCACCCTATTCTGTACACTACACTACAAGGGTCCGTGGCCTTCCTACTTGCACCTATGCCAAACAAGGTTGGATGCACTAATGCACTATCAACTATGTACCCTGGCATACTCCCTCTACACCATTCCCCTTGCCAATTTCTAAACCGGGTGTGAGAATTGGGTTACCATCAATACTATCTCAAGTGATGTCTATAATGGGACGAGTGACTGTTTCTTCATTCCCATCTGAGTGATGCGAGCTAAGAGACTATCCTTTGTCCATGACACCTATCAGACGAGCTTTATCAATCAACTACCTCCCTGGGTGCTATTGCATGGTCCCTGCCACATTGGATGTATGCTGAGAAGACCCCTTGGTATCTCCTGCAGAGCCAACTGCGACACATGACGTGACATCAACCATCAACTGCAATGCTCGGCGAAACGAGCCAAGTTTTTATAACCCTATCTTTATGATTGCAAGTGTATATAATGTTTTGAGTGTGGGGATATTAGAGTCCAGTCAGTTATCAAGTCTTAGGTTATCTTGATGAATTTTACTTTGTCCGTTAAGGTTTTAAGTGTGGGGACACGTCCCTGTGCGTCTATGATGTATGCCCCCCTCTATATGCCTCAAGTTGATCATGCATATATTCCATGACCTATTTTTACCCTCCTTCGGTCCCTTTTCCACCCACACGTCTAACTTCCACCCCACCCTTGGGATCATTCCTTCACTATTTCCCTTTATTCATTGTTTTGACGTTTTGCATGTGAACGCATCCTACGTTTTCCATAATCCAGATCCAACCTTCCAGTCTTGTTTGTCCTTTTCCCTTTGAAATGCTCATTTTTCCTATTTACCAACCCTTGTTTTGACACACGGTTCTTGAGATATTAATTTTTGATGCATTTCGTATAAATTCAACAAATTTTCATGTAAATGCATCTTTACTGCTTCTAAACCGTGATTTAACATGGTAGCCTTGCCAATCACCTTCCCCTTGACATTTTTTGTTTTTACTTCATGTCATTCTGATGCACGGTTGGTTCAATATTAATTTTTGCGGGTTTTCGGGATATTTTTGTGCGTAATTCCACAAATTTTCCATGTGCACATGCCCTGTTTACACCAGACTTCATGTTTAATTTGACAATACACTATCCAACCAACCTTTCCTCCCTTTTTCCTTTTTTCTCCCCCCTATTCCGACCGTCGAATTTTTAGTTATTAATTTTTCAATGTGTTTTTGGGTGTCTTTTTTTGTATTTTTTGCATGTGAACCCCTCCTAATTCCCCCATAACTGAGTGTCGATGTGACACCCCTCTGAATCCCATTCCCTCTAACATTTTTCCTTTTTTCTACCCTTCATTCTGCCACATGGTTCTTTCCATATTAATTTTTGAATCCATTTTCGGGTTTGAGTTTTGGGTTTTTCCCATATAAACGTGTCCTATCTCAGTTGGAACCATGTTTTGACATGATAGGGTTGTTGGGCACATTATTTTGCACATTTTTCCTTCTTCCCACAGTTTATTCTGACAAGTGGATTTTCCAAAATTAATGCCCGAATGCATTTTCGAAGTCGTTTTTTGCCTTTTTCCCACAAGTACACCCTGCTTTTCCCCCGGACATCCTGTCGTACTTTTCCATCCTTTTCTCTTTGTCGCCCGACACATTTTTTCTTTTTACGACATTGTGTTTCGACGAGCGGTTTGCAAATTATAAATTTTTCTTTGTTTTGTAGTGTTCCCACGTGCCTCGCATCGCGCGTGAACAAGCGTGTTTTGAATTTACGTGCCTCAAGATGCCCCGTCGCCTTCGTGCCCTTTCGTACCAACGTCCCGGCCATGTTCAATCCCATCAATGAAAAGTTTTTTACCCCTCCCCCCCCCCCCTCCCCTGTGCATACGCACGGAATGCTAGCGTGCTCTCTGTTTTCCGAGCTTTTCTTTTATTTCACTTCCCCCTTTTTTTAAAATTTCCCTACCCAAACACACAAATCATAAAAACAAAAAAAAACCAAATTCATCCAAAAAAAAATAACAACCACAAATTAATTTTTTAAAAAAACAAACCACAAAATTAAACAAAATTAAACAACAACCAATTAAAATTTTAAAAGAAAAATCACAAATCCAAAAAAAAAAACACAAAAATAAAAATAAAAATAACAAATTAATTTTAAAAAATAAAAAACCACAAGAAAAAGACGGTTGCCCCTCCCCCCCTGGTGGCTAACTGTTTTCCTTCGGTCTCCTCCTCTTCTCCTTCTTCTTTCTTCTCTTCTTCTTCTTCTTCTTCTTCTTCTTCCTTCTCCTCCCCCTCCTCTCTCTCCTATGCTTGCCGCAGCCGCGTTGTGGAGCCTGCACCCGCCGCCCTATGGAGTCACCGCCGACTTGTTATCGCGTCGCCGCCCTATCCGCTTTGGCCGCCCTCCTCCCCCCTTCGTCTGTGCTTCCCCCTCCTCCCCCCTTTGCCTCCTGTCGTTGCACCTCCTTGCGCCCCTCCTCTTCGGTCATTACCTCGTCCTCCTTCTCCACGTGTAGTTGCTGTTGTTCACACGCAATTGTTCACCCGCACGTCTGGGTATATATATATATACATATATATGTATGTATGTATGTATGTATGTATGTATATACATACATACATACATACATACATACATATGTATATATATATATATATATATATATATATATATATATATATATATATATACATACATACATACATACATACATACATACATACATACATACATACATACATACATACATATGTATATATATATATATATATATATATATATATATATACATATGTATGTATGTATGTATGTAGTATCTTCCAAAGAAGAGCTTGACCAGTTACAATAGAAAGCAAAGTTGTGTAATGGTTTTTCTGCTAAGGTCCAACACTTTCAACAACATATGAATTGTGTGCAATATGATTTTACTCATTATGCTGAGCTGGTGTCACCCCCACCATCTTTTTGGATCAAGTATAATCAATAGTGTTTTGCCTTGTATATCTCTTTGAGCAATGTGTATTTAGAACCTCCAGTGGATGGGTGGCAAAATTTATGGTCTACAAATTTGTTGAAGTCTGTATTTGATAGATTTGTTGACAAGCTGATTTCACATGAAGTCCAGTTGCTGTCTTTTATGTATCTTACGGGGCATTTAGTGGGAGATGTGGTGTTACAAGTTGTGATGTATGCACATTCAGTGGAGCTTCTGTTAGTAGCTGAAGGGTAGCCCAAATGGCATCACTAGGAATTCAAAGTGTCCATACCTTGTACTGAATCCAGTCTTTGGGATATCTTCTTCTTTGATCCTTGTCTAATAATATCCAGATCTGAGATCTATCTTAGAGAAGATCTTTGCTCCTTGAAGATGGTCAATTAATTCATCTATTCTTGGAATGGGGTATTTATTTTTGATGGCTGATTGATTCAACCCTTTGTAGTCAATGCATAGACAAAGCGTTCCATCTTTCTTCTTATGACAATGTAATTATCATAAACACATCCTTTGAAACTCCCAAACATGAGAAGAACATTTCCATCACATTGAAATAGAATGGTTTTCATCCCTCATAGGTGGAAAATTTGATATCTTGGTTATTCTATATTTTTTAAAAAAATAAAAACAAAACATAATACACAAAAACAACACAAACCAAACCAACGAAACAAACAAAAATAAACTCTCATTTTCATTTACTATTTTTTAACAATAAAAAAATAAATTTCAAAATTTCAAAAAACAACACAAAATAAAAACAACAAAACCATACAAATCAAAATATCCCACTAAAATTCCAATCCACATCTTCTCCTTTATTTTGGTCATGTGTATCATTGTTTTTGTTTAGTTAAGGTGTTAGTTAGTTTTCTTTTTTTTTCTATCCAACAGGACAACTATTGTCAGTCGACCTTTTGTTCGTTTTTGTGGATTTACGTGGGTTGCGCTTGCGCATTCCATTTTGGAGGACGTGGCTTCAGACCTTGCAGGCATCCACACATCGCTAGGTTCTTTCTTTTTCCCTCTCCCACATGCACCATAACACACATGTAACTGTAATAAAATCAACCCACTGTTACATCCACCAAATAAACAGACTGCACTTCATTTATTTTTAATTTGAAAGAAACCCGACCCTTAATTGTAAAATGGACTCTTACCGTTGCACGAGCACATGGCACAATAACCCACATAATTTTCTAAAATAAATCCACAGTGCACGTGCACACATGCTACAAACACAATTTATTTGTAATTAAAATAAACCCTCACTGTCACGTATGCATGTGCTTTGCACCACATACAGATCACGTAAGTTGTAACAATGAATTACATTATTAGAGATCCCCAGTCCATCAAGTCAGTCTATGTAGAGGTTGGGATTGTGGAATCGGCTCACTATGCATTAATGGTTAATTAATAACGAACTGCAATCTAATTTGTACATGGCTAAAATGAATTCGATAGTGTTCACCCATCCACGTTCACTACACCATAGGTTTATGCAATGCATTTACGGGGATTGGGATTTGTTAAGTCAGAGATGTTGATCTTGTTCATCTGTCTTTATTCTGTTAGTCCAAGTCTTGGATTCTGTTTGAGTCTGGTCATTGTTTGGGGTACGGAGAGTTTGAGTTTTTATTTTTTATTGCTTGATTACGTGGGATCCGGGTGCCTGTTTGTCTGCATAGCATGAAGCTTTCGGTGGCATGAGTGCGTAGGTCATGTCAAAATTTTTCCGTAGAATTGGATTTTTTGGGGCATTCTGGTCCAATCTAGTCAGGTCGTCTGTCCTTTGTTTTGATATTCTTCTCAGTGTTGATTTATTTGGGTTTTCTAGGAAATTTTTATTTTTTTTCATTGGTTGTGTGTGTGGGTTTTTTGCTGTAGTCTGAATGGCATCTACCTCTATTCCTCCTATTGTCATCCAGCATGTGTCATTGCCGGTGCATGACTATGCTCTTCTCTTGGAGGCGGATTACATTCGTCATGCTGGTCTTTGTCCTTTTGTGGTTGTGAAGTTTCTGCCAGTGGACAACACGATTTGCTACTCCTTCCTAGCATCCTACAAGAACCAGTGTGGCTTGGTTTATAATCGACGCTTTCGTTTATCCACAGCCAATATCAGTGATGCGTTGTGTTTGCCTCTTTCAGCGTCTTTCGCCCCTAGTGGAAATCAATTATTGACAGTTGAAGAGATCCTTTCTCTCCTGTAGAAGAAAACCTCTATCCCTTTGGTCTCCAGCAAAGTTATTACCAGTTCAGGGGTTTTTGTAGCTCACATCTCCTCCTCGGTATGGAAACAACTTTGTCAGTTTCTGCAAAACAGGTTCATGTTAGGGAGGCCTGCTTCCAAATATTTATCCAAGGAGTTGTTCACTACTTCTATTAGGATCGTGGAGGGAGCCAAGTTCAATTGGGTAGCATTCATGCTCGCAAAGATTGATCATCATTTTTAGAGAGTTCGGAAAGGTTAGGGCAGTAATGTCTCCTACGGTGTTTTCCTTCAGAAGATTATCTCCCTTGCACCTCCTCCTGGTGGTGTGCCAGTTCCTGATCCTGTTCCTCTTTGGAAGTAGCCGCCACCTTCTATTCCAACTTCTCCTCCATTACTGCCCAATTCTAATTGGAAGGATGAGCCCCCTACTGCCAGATTCTCTTGCAATAAAAGATTATGTACTAAGGGGCCTCTTAGTCCTATTTTTGTTTCAGTTTCTGATTCTCATATACAAGACTCCATTCCTCCTATTTCTACCAATTCTCTCCCTTCATTCTTGTCATGTCCTAATCTATTTGCAGCATAAAGGGATGGGGAGCTAAATAAATAGATCCTTGCTTCCTTACAAACAATGTTAGCTAGGCCTTTGCTTCCTCAGTTAGTTTCTGGTGTCTAAGTTACATTGGAGACTTCACTGACGACTTGTCTTGGTCCATTTACATAGGGGTGTATACTTCCTTACAGGACAAAGTGGATTCCCTAACTAGTCAGTTGAGTAAAGCTTTGGAGAATCTAGCATCTGAGAAAGCCACCCTCACTGATATACACAAACAAATGACTGAAGCTACTACCATGATGGATTCCCAGAAGGCCACCATTCAAAAGTTAGAAACTCAAATAATTACCCTAGAAGCAGAGAATGCATCTTTGACTAAAGAGAAGAATTATGCCCTTGAGGAGATGATCAACTTAGCCAGTAGGCTGGGTACTTATGAGGATTAGCTACAGTTTTCTCAGGAAACTGTTGAGTCACAGAAGAAGATGATTGCAGAGCTTAATCATTACTCTTTCTGTTCCTCCACCTCCTATGGTTTCTACTATAGTATCTTCCAAAGAAGAGCTTGACCAGTTACAATAGAAAGCAAAGTTGTGTAATGGTTTTTCTGCTAAGGTCCAACACTTTCAACAACATATGAATTGTGTGCAATATGATTTTACTCATTATGCTGAGCTGGTGTCACCCCCACCATCTTTTTGGATCAAGTATAATCAATAGTGTTTTGCCTTGTATATCTCTTTGAGCAATGTGTATTTAGAACCTCCAGTGGATGGGTGGCAAAATTTATGGTCTACAAATTTGTTGAAGTCTGTATTTGATAGATTTGTTGACAAGCTGATTTCACATGAAGTCCAGTTGCTGTCTTTTATGTATCTTACGGGGCATTTAGTGGGAGATGTGGTGTTACAAGTTGTGATGTATGCACATTCAGTGGAGCTTCTGTTAGTAGCTGAAGGGTAGCCCAAATGGCATCACTAGGAATTCAAAGTGTCCATACCTTGTACTGAATCCAGTCTTTGGGATATCTTCTTCTTTGATCCTTGTCTAATAATATCCAGATCTGAGATCTATCTTAGAGAAGATCTTTGCTCCTTGAAGATGGTCAATTAATTCATCTATTCTTGAATGGGGTATTTATTTTTTATGGTGGCTGATTGATTCAATCCTCTGTAGTCAATGCATAGACAAAGCGTTCCATCTTTCTTCTTTTGGAACAGCACTGGAGCTCCCCATGGTGAACTGGTAGGATGGATGTAGCATTGGTCTAACAGTTGCTTGAGTTGCTCTTTCAGTTCGATAGCTTCGGGAATGGACATCTTATATGGCCTCTTTGCGACTGGTGTAGCTCCTCGCACAAGTTTGATTTCGTGGTCGACTTCCCTTTGAGGAGGAAGTTCTATCAGATCTTCAGGATATATGTCTGCGTATTCCTTTAACCATGAAGGTTCTTCCCTAAATTCCTGATTCTGATCTAGCTTATTCAGTTTAATCATATAAACATGTAGCCCCTTTTTAATACTTTTTATTATCCATGTTGCTTTTGCCAACTGTATTTTTGGCTTACCAGCCTCACCTTGAGTCATGACTAATTCCCTTTCAGAATTTTGGAAAGAGACTTAGCCCTTCCCACAGTGGATGTGGGCATCATTGGGTATTAGCCAATCTATTCCAAGTAAACATTCGTGGACACCTAGGTTCATTACCCTGAATCTCACTGAAGTTGGCTTCCCACCTAGTAGGAATTTCACCTTAGCAGTTTGCCAAGTAACCTCACGACCTTTTGCTAATTCCACAAGTAAAGTAGGTGTATCTATTGTGGCTATCCCTAATCTTTTTGCACAAATTGGTGAAATGAAGGAATGTGTACTGCTACAGTCAATCAGGGTTTTGAAGCTTTTACCTTGATAATCTGATGGAGTTTGAATCACCGAGAATTGGTGATTTGGATCCTTCTTGTGAAGAGTGGCGTGAACCATTGCCCTCTCAATGTCAGTATCCATGGATGGATCTTCTTCATCGTCTAGCTCTTTGTTGGAAACACTAGAGGTTCTCCCTCTGGCCATGACAATGGTTCCTTGGCCATGAGCGGCTCTATTTTGACCTTGGAATTGCCCTTGGCAATGTCCTCTGCTAAGCTTGGGACATTCCCTCTTGAAGTGTCCGGGCTTGTTGCAATGGAAGCAACATGGTTGCGATCATTACTTTGTGCAAGAACAAAGTTGTTGACAACATTGGCCCTAGCTTTCTTTCTTTGACTCTGATTCTGACCCTACATTCTCTTAGTCTGAGCCTTAGATATCCTTATTCCGATCTTTGTAAGGCCAAATCCTATTGTTCCTTGGTTTGGTCTGCACCTCCTGTATTATTGGAGCAACTTGAATGAGTGTGTCTTGTAGGTCCATTGGGCGCATTGATTCCAATTGGGCATTTATGGGTGGATTCAACCAAACACAAAATTTTGACACCTGTTGAGCAATATCCATTGGAGGTACTTTAGGAGTGAAACGAACTTTGAATAATATGCTGCCAGGGATAACCCTAGCTGCTTCAAGTCCTAGAATTCATTCATCTTTTGTGTGTGGTAGGCAAGTGGTAGATACCTCCCTCGCACAGCTTCCTTAATCTTATCCCAAGTGATTATCCCCTCCAAGATCGCTTCGTCTCTGCACCACTATTTCCACCAAAGTCTCTCTTCGCCTCTAAGCTTAAGTTTGGTGAGCATGGCTTGGTTAGCAGGTGCAGTTCCTGCTGCCTCAAAATAGTCCTCCATGGACTCAATCCAGATCTCGGCATCGGCTTGAACAGTCATTCCCTTGCCATCAAACTCGGGTGGCTTAATTTTTTTGAGAAGGAACTTCTTCTCTTGAACCACAGTTGTACTTAGTGCAGGAATTGGACTTGGAACCTGTGCTTAGGGTTGCGTCTGGACAATAAGATTCTTTATGTTAACATCTTATCAAACGTTCCCCATATTACGTTAATACGACTAGCACAGCTTTTAGCCAAGTGATTTAATCACTTAACACCTTGGCTAACATTTACGATTAGGATAGACACTTGTAGAAAGTTTTATTCATTCATGAGGACATAACCCTTTGAGTACATTTATTTTGGATAAGTAGGACAAGCTGATTGATACATCAGTTTGGGAAAAATAGGATTGTGTTACAATCGGCTACAGGGATAGAATAATAATATGGAGTGGGGTCATGGATTTTCAAGAAACGATAAGTCATAGGAAGCTTGGGGTATCCCTTCCTTTGATACTCGTTCTTCTCATAGCGCCCTAATACTTTGATCCTCTCGACAGAGATCACCCAAGTCACTTCTTCATAGACATACTTGTTATGCTTGACTTGTTGACCGTTAACATGCAAAGTTGGGTTTACGTGAGCTTCAACAAAGATGAACAGGTTCATGATCTTTAAATCCTCCATCCACTTGATTCTCTTCAAGTTGGTTTGAAGGTACGCAAGTTGGTGGGCTGCTATGTAGTATATTCCTGAGTCTCCCATCCATTTTTGTTCTGCATATAGGGGCGAAGGATTATAGATGCGGTCCAGAATATTCATCATGCCTAGCCTCTGACGATAATTCAAAGCACGCATTGCAGTCATGAACATGACCTGGAACACCAAGAACTTTCTCCATGCTTCGTGACTCTGCAACCCAACATCCATAAGTGAGTAAAGAAATGTTTTCAATAGAAAACAATCTTTGGATCTCATTGGTTTGCTCTAATACCAACTATAACGTGTCCACTCGTTCGCTTATGGGACATGTCTTAGCAGCCCATCAGGAGGAGGGTCTAGAAAGCTCCGCCTGGCACTCGCAAGGAATATCATAGGGTTTGCGATCTAGGTCTTCCCGAGTCTGCCCCGAGTGGAAGTGTCCAACCGTTCCCACTTAGGATCGACCTGAAGTCAGGGTTCCTTTCCTATCAGCAAGGCCTCTAGGAAGTAGCTAGCATCAACCTCTAGATGAACTACTTTGCATAGGAACAATAGAGTCGAAGCGGATTCATGCTGCACTTGGTTCAAGGAGAATGGGAAACGAGAGGGATGTGAAGCTCAACCTCTCTACCATAAGGCATAGTCCCATTCCTTTCCCCTAAAACAGCATAAATTGGGATTCTAACTCTACTGATGCTAGGTCTTCATAGTCTCGTTATCTCGTCTTTTGAGAAAAGTTCCCAGCTAACCATGACCACCCTTCCGTAGGACAGGGACCCAAGTCACATCCACCGCAGTTTCCTCAATTTGCTTAGTTATCTAATTATCTACCACATTATGTTTGACATGCAAAAGCAGCTTCCTTAATTAATCAATTCAATCACTGGTTCCTTCATGTAACTTAGGCACTGACACAAAAACAATGTCAAGCAAGTTCCTTTTTCTCAAATATTTGTTCTTTATTTATCATAATCCTGGAGTACATCAAGTATCATGCCCGAATGCTATCCCAGCAATCTATAGGATTGCTGCTCCAAGTTCTGCCCGTAGACTAGTACACAGGCCTCGAGATCCCATCTCAAGTCACGTTGGCCTCTTGTGTGGGATTCCGCGATAAGGAATTTATAGCCAGAGCCTCCCCTGGCACCCAAGCGTCCTCCCGCTCCAAGCAGCACCCATGGAGAGACCTCTTGCGGCAGGTTAGGTCCATATTCTCGGCACGGCTAACAAGCCCCTTGGATAGGGCCAGGCAGACAGTCGGAGGTAACTATTCTTGCCTCTCCCTCCAGGCTTTTAACCTGAAGCATTAAGTGTTTTTCCTTGAATTAGTTCCTCGAGCAAAGGAGATCAAATAATGTACGTAAGTGTACAATCACGAACATTTTGGAGGCCGTTTGCATGAGCAACTGTTAAGGTGTGACTCCTTTTTCTCGAATAATCCCAGCATCCGATCCTAGATTGTTCACGACTTGGCGAGATCCCAATAATCTCAAACAAGATCATGCAAGCAAATATTCTTGGTAAGTTAACTTATTTTGACTTGCTCTTCCCCTTGGGTTTTACCTTATGGTATCTTAACCCTAACTCAAAGCATTAACTGGTCAACCAAGGCAACAGACATGCCTTATTTGCAACCCAACCAAGGGACTTTTATTCTTCCAGTTCTTTACTCATCTCCCTCCAACCAAGTTTAGTTAACACACTTGGCAATGCAAGACTCTTCATCTAGGCCTTCAGGATGCAGTCTAGATGCATGCATCCCTTCCATCCCTCTTAGTGCGGTACTATGCAGAATTTTCCAATCAAACTTACTCATCATGCACATGGTGCGTTTAATATATTAGTACATCCTAAGCAACCTTTAACTCTCTTTATACCTGGCAACGAATACTTAATCCTCATGCTCCGGATCTCATGTGACTTTCATATATGAAAGTCTAGGTTTCTATCCATCGGTATGATTGCATCCTATGAATGGAAACTAACATTTCATGTGTTTATTTTAATCATGATTGCGAAGCATGAATTCTAGATGACTATTCATGCACTAAACTAGATTAAAAACTATTATTTTATGTGAAATAATGTGAAAACCTTATCATTCTATATGTGTAAAAGTTATCATTCTATGAATATAAACTTATGCGAACTCCATGCTCTACCATTTCATGCATGCAACCTATCACTTGGAGTTAAAAAAATCCTAAGGCTCGTTCTTGTTCCATGCATGTAACTACCCCTTTATTTCTTCTTCTTGAAATAATACAGAATATGCTTAACCAAAATTAATTATAAATCCTAGGATATCAAAAGAACCTGGGTTTGATTCGTGATCATAGGGGCATTTGTTGCATTGGTCGCTCCGCTCGCCTCTCCTGCATTACCGGTACCATTGGTAGCTCTGGCACTTACACTTCCCACAACTCTCTTTTTGGGAGCCATTTACCATGCGGAATTTGGATAGTCGTGACCTTAATGGGCCTTCAAGATGAGAGGCTTGGGAAAGGAAAGGTCGTGAGTAAGGTGACCTTCGCCGATGAGGGGGGCTTGAAAAGTGGCTTCTCGAACACAACTCCTCAAACATGGCCCTCGACACCTTCTCTACTCACCAACTCTCTCTCTCTCTCTCTCTCTCTCTCTCTCTCTCTCTCTCTCTCTCTCTCTCTCTCTCTCTCTCTCTCTCTCTCTCTCTCTCTCTCTCTCTCTCTCTCTCTCTCTTCTTCTTCTTCTTCTTATTCTTCTTCTCCTCTTCTCCTTCTCTCTCTCTCTCCCTCTTCTTCTTCTTTCCTTCTCTCCTTCTCCTACTCTCTCTCTCCCTCTTCTTCTTCTTCTTCTTCTCTTCTTCTCCTCCTTCTCTCTCTCCCTCTCCTTCTCTTCTTCTATCCCTCTCTTCTTCCTCTTCTTCTTCTTTTTCTCTTCTTCTCCTTCCTTCTCTCCCTCTCCTTCTCTTCTTCTCTCTCTCTCTTCTTCCTCTTCTTCTCCTTCCCTCTCTCCCTCTCCTTCTCTTCTTCTCTCCCTCTCTTCTTCCTCTTCTTCTTCTTTTTCTCTTATTCTCCTTCCCTCTCTCCCTCTCCTTCTCTTCCTCTTCTTCTTCTTATTCTCTTCTTCCCCTTCCCCTCTCTCCCTCCTTCTTCCTCTTCTTCTTCTTCTTCTTCTTCTTCTTCTTCTTCTTCTTCTTCTTCTTCTTCTCTCATAGCTAGGGGTGCTGTTCATGAGGCAAGGGAGGGTGCCGCTGCCTGCCGCAAGCTGGAGGGGGGGTTTTCCACGTGATGAGCTAGAGGGGGGGAGGTTTCTGACAGAAGGCCCAGGGGGGTGCTGCTGTTGCCGCAACGGGGGGGTGACGAAGCACGAGGGGGGGAGGACTTGCCATTGAACATAGGGAGGAGGGGGAGCCTCCCTTATATGGTGGAGGGAGGAGATAGCCGCCATCTCTCCCCCTGGGGGGGTGCATGCCCCCCGGAACACATACTTCACTCCCTCTCTCTCTCTCTCCTCAACGTGCTGTTGTCGGGGAGAGAGAGAGGGAGTTAAAAAATTTGTACTAAAGTTATTATTATTATTATTTTTAAAGGGGGGTGTATTACAGTTGTGAGCTGCACAATGGTGTGATTATCATTGCATCATTTGATATACATTTGAAAGGACTGTTTGTGGCTAGAATCTAGATCTCTGATTGAAAATATTGACAAACAGGATAAAAGGAAAAGTCACACTAGACTACCCCCAAGCTAGTTGTGTGAACCTACTCCAAGGGGGTCATGGTTATCACTTTGACAGGCTTAGACTGGCTCCGTAGTAGCAAAAGGTCTATCCGTAGGGATAGTCTCGAGTAGTAGGAAATGTGGATGCGAGGGGGGGGCTCTGGCTGTAAATCGTGCATTGTTCCTAGAATCTAACGAGCCCCTTCATGACCCATGATGGGATCCTGGAACCCTAAACACTAGTTAGAAGGGTAGAATCTTGGTGGGCAAAATACCCTCGTGGAATTCTATATATCTTTCATAGGGTCAAAAAGATGGAAATTATAATAAACTTCCAATATAATAAAGAAATTTATTTTAGTCAAGGATTGTTTGAACTATATGCATGTCGGTGAGATAAAATTACATGAAGGAACCTATGATTTAACAAACTAAGTAAGGACGCTAGTTGTATATGTTCCAATAAATGTATTGTATGTAATTAAAATACTAAAGATGATTTTGTCATTAAAGGAAAGTAGGTGGGTGTAACCCCCAATGGGTCCGTTCAATGGTAGGGTGGTCCCAATTAGCTAGGAGCTTTTCTAAATCAGTGATAGAAATAGCAAGATGATAAATTGACCAACTAGTCATTAGGTAGAATCAACTTGCATTGTTTTAGGGGGATTTTTCCTTATTGGGCAGGAGGGTCGATGTACCGCACTCCCCTCCGTCTCCCATTCTCTTTGAACCAAGTGCAATGGCAAGTCCACTTCAGATCGAGTAATCCTGTAGAAGTGGAAACTCAAAATTAATGATGCTACCTAGATGTTAGGAGATCCTTCTAATTTTAGGAACCCAAAAATTCAGGTCGAGTGATCCTAGTGGGTTCGACCGGAACTCTTCCGTTCCGATGTAGACTCAGTGGGGTCTAAGTGACAAACCCCGTATGTTCCAAGGGAGCACCAGGTAGTGTCATTTGGAAAACCTATTGATGGACTACAAAAAGGTACGGCTTGGAATGAGCCTAGTAGACACCTCATAGCCCTGAAAGTAATTGATCAATTGGGGTATAAGAAGACCTAGTGCTATGGTTCAAAACAATATGCAATGTTGTGTTTGTGATCCCTAATCGCAATGAGGTGCAATAGTTTAGGATTTCCAAAAACTCGTCTCATCTTTCTATTTCTTTTCTCTCTACATCCGATTCTTCTAGTATGAGCCATCAATCTTGAAAAAAAATGTTATATGAAATATGGAAACCCAATCGCAAAGCATGGTTAAAATTCTTAGCCTAACAATAGTAAGAATCTGATTGATTTTCAAGGCATTAAAAAACAACCATACTCATCTACACATTAGGATATATTTGCACTCACTTTTGGGCCTTGTTAAAATTGCCATGCCATCATGCTATTAAGGGATCCATAGATAACTATATCCATTTTACCTCAAAACTATATCATCTATTATATCATTGGAAAGTGAGATAAATCTAACACATCAATCTTTGAAAATTTTGGAGTTTATATGCTCAAGTTATGGCCTCTTAACCAAAAAGTAATCTTAAAAGCTCCATAATGGTAGGCTCATTCCCATTGGTCCTTATGAAATATTCCCTAGAATCCCAAAGAGCTTAGAATACCCAAAAGAAAGTCTTGATCTTCCCTAATGAGGCTCAAAAACTTAACCTTCTAATACAAATTTAAGGATTTTTAGGGTTTTCAAAAAAAGTATCACATATTTAGCCCCCCTTAGCATGCAAGCATTTATGCACTACATGTTTCTTTATAGAAAGATGAGTTATCAATAAACCAATCTCTTTATGTATCCTTAGGTCTTCTTCTTTATTGTTCAAACATCTTGGGTTCAATAGAGATGACTTCTCTTGTGGGTTGTCTTGTCTCATTTAGTTCTTTGTCATAGGCCTCTACTTCTCTAAAAACAACCATGGCCCCCATCATTTCTAGGTTGTCTTGAAATTGGCCATGTCTTTTCTCAACATCTTCAAAAGACCATTGACTCCTTTCTTCTCCTCTACAATATTTCCTAATGATATCTCAATCCTTTTTACTTCTCTAACATCCCTTCCCAATGCATTTTTCTCATCTTGTTGAGTTTCTTGTGTGATTTTAGTTTCTTTTGACTTTTATCCTTTAAGTCCTTGAATTCTTTCTACTGCCTTTTGCACATTTTGTCTCATGGTCTTATCTATTTCAATCTTAGGTTCCTCAAAGTTTCAATCCCAATGCTCCTCACACAAATCAAATTCTAGCATGGAAGATCTTTTCCATTCCATTTTAAGGACTTCTAATGAGGTCTCAAGAGTCATTCAAATAGGCTTTCAATTTCTCTTTGTCATCTAGGTTAATATAAGTATCCTCACTAACCTTTGTAGAGAATAAATTAGGATTTTTAGCATTTTCTTTAGCATTACAAACTTCCAAGTCCCTAGAAACTTTGTCCACAAGATGTTTAGACTCTCTTTCCAATCTTTTCTTGAGAATACCAACTTTAGGGGCTCCTTCATTACCTTTGGGGGGGGGGGGGGGGGATATTACTCATGATTATATGTGTGTATCATGTGAGTTCAAACTAAAGGGTTTTAAAAATACCATTTGTATACATTTTTTACATACAAAAGGGTGCCATATAAAAGCATTATTTATAGATTGAATAAAAAAGGGTTATGTATTATTCAAGAAAAATTCACAAATACGGATATTTATAAATAAGCCTTGAAAGCATGTGATATAGAGGATATATATGTAGTGAACCCCCCAAGTTCATTAATGAAGTCCAATCTTTGATTCCTAAAGTCAAACCTAAAGCTTGCTTCCTTATATGGCCCTATTAAGGAAACTTTTAGTGGTTTATTTGGGAATTTATCATTTCATCTCTTTGCTTCATTTCTATCTTTAACTATATTTTTTGTAACCTAATTCAAAAAACCTATTAGGTCATTAGCATAAACATATTCCTCTCTCACATTTGCTTCCTCAAGATGTGTAGTTTTAATTTTTTCTTGATAGCATCAATCCTAAGGTTTTCCACATTAGTTAAATCTAAAATTTTTATTGATAACATCAACTCGAAGGTTTTCCTCATTGATTAATTCCAATTTGTGATTATTTTAAGGAAAAATCCAAGCCCACTTCCTTGTGTAATTTCTCTATGGAAACCTTTAGTGGTATATTAGGAAATTCTTCTCTTTTCCTCTCACAATGTTATAGCTTTCCTTGGCCATTTCTTTTGCATCTTCATTTAGAAAATCCATTAGGTCATCATCAAAATAATCTTGCTCTCCCATGGTGTTATCCTTAAGTACTTCTAATGGATCATCAAGTTCATCTAAATAGGATTTAGCTCTTTCATCCAAATACTCTCTTAATCAACAAGACAAACATCCAAGTGTGCTATGCAAAATTTACTCTTTACCAACTCAATCTAGAATTGTCACACTCAACAACCTCAATTAGACTCAACTTAGGACTCTCTTCATCACTCAAATCAACCTTCTCAAGATAACTACTCATAGGAAAATCTCCAACTTCTCATCACTTTCATGTCCATGGGAAGAATAAACACATCTTGTATTTGCAAACTCTGAACTCTCTTCAACATTGAGATATTTTCTCTCAAAAACATCTAAAATACGATTCCTCTCAAAATGCAACATCTTCAAGTGTATTTTCTCTTTTGAGGACTCATTTTCACCCAAGTTCCCTAGGCTTTCATAGAAAAAATGCTTAATCTCCTTCTCACAATGCTCATACTCCTCACATAGATTTTCTCTTTAAAAGGATCTCAGCTCTAAGTCCATCCCCTTGTGTGGCTCCTTAATCTCATCTCCAAAAGATACTCCTTAAATCTCTAACATAGATTTGATGCTTACTAAGGAAGCATCCAACTTATAATGGCTACAATGAAGAATCAATGTTCATGAAAAATGGTTTCAAGAGACATTTATTAGTCTTTGTAAAATCCTAGCCACCTCCCCCCTTTTTTCCCTTTTGTACTCGTACCCTCTCTCTCTCTCTCTCTCTATCTCTATATTTTATCTAATATCCTATTATTTACCAAAATTTATTTTTTCAATTATTTGTATTACTTCCCCTCCCTCCTCTCTACTTTTTTTCAATATTTGTGAAAAGGGCTACTCAGTTATAGGTAATCCATGAGTTTCATGAAAGTATTTGGGCTAATCATAGAGGGGTCTAGGCTACACTTGAAAAGATTAAGGAGGGGTATTGGTGGAAAGGAACGTATAAGGATGTTTTAGAATTTGTTGAATCATGAAATACTTGTTAAATGTACTCATCAGTGAAGCACAAAGATGATTTGTAGCCAACCTATCCTTTATTATAAGTGGGTGGCTGATTTGATGAATATGCCTTTAGGACTTTGGCACATGAGGTATATTGTTCTTGCACTCATAGATCTAACTAATTAGGTTGAATAGAGAGCCTAGAGCATTGATATAATAAATTTTGTATGCAAATTTCTCTTATAGGAAGTGTTTTGTTGCTATGGTTGTGTAAGTAAGATCACTACTAATAATAGAGGTGATCTTGATGCAAATGAGGCTCGTGACTTCTTCTCTTGATTAGGTATCAAACTTGCATTGTCATTCGCATATAATCTAGAGGGCAATGAGATAATTAAGAGGGGACATTCTCCTATCATCAAGGCATTGGCAAAACCATGTAGAAGCAAAATGAAAGAGTAGCCATGGTCACTTCTATATGCATTATGCCAGATAAACTAATGTATGGGAAAAAGACTACTATGCCTCTTGAAGGGGTGGCTACCACATGGAGTGTTTTACCTTGTGAGGAAGGGATGAGTAGAGAAGGCATACTTGCTATATGAATCCTCTCAGCTAGAGAGAGGAGATAGGAGAACATAGTGTGGGAGCTTTCGCTCAACTGCCAAGACCCACGGACCGCTTATTGATTCAAGCGTTCCAAGCCGAGCACTAATGGCTACCTCTCACATAACCGACACGCCATCCATATCTATGGGTGTAGTGAGCTTACCTCCATGCTGTTCGAGTTACCTCCTCTCCCGCGCACTCCGGTGGCTCCACGATCCAAGTGCAAGCTTCAAGAAAGCTCCATCCTCAAGCTCCACGCCCCAAGCTCCATTGCCGCGAGCAAGACAAGAGAAGAGAAGAGAAGAGAAGAAGAGAGGATAAGATGGAGAGCTTCTCCTCCTCAGTCCCTCACCCTCACACACTCACTCCCTCACACTCTCACACTCCCTCTCTCAAGCACAAGCTCAAGCAAGCAAGAACAAGAAGAAGAAGAAGAAGAGGAGAGCCACTTTGGGCCACACACAAGAATGAGCTTCTCATTCACTTTTCAACTTTATATACAAAACCCTAAATCCCTTTTGGGCGGTCATCTCCTTTTTACATGGTCGGCCATAGCCTAGGCCCTTTTTCCCATTGTCCTTCTATCTTCCTAGCTTTCTGTCCACCGCCCCCGTCTACATTTACAAATTGCACAGGTGAGAGCCCTCGCTCTTTTACAAGATTTCAGGGTGCGCCTTTTTATTTTAAAATCCGCCTTTCCCCTTTTGCATTTGCCTTGGACTTTTAAGGTTGCCCTTGCACTTTTGGTCTTTTCTCTTTTTCTTTCTTCAGTCGGGCTACCTTTTTTCCGCCTTTGCCCTTCGTCTTTTCCACTTCTTTTTGCTTTCTTCGTATTGGGGTTAACATTACCCCCTCCTAGACAAGTGCCAGTCCCATGGCACTCACTGTCGTAGATAGCAAGCTGTAGCATGCACTGAAGACGTGGGTGACAAGGACGCCTGTGGTTTCCGTGGAGGAGTATTGGTGGTGGTGTGGCAGAAGGTCCTGGGGGCTTGTTGGTGGCCAAGGTGGCTGATGGAAGGTTGTTGGAGTTGGTGGTAGGGCTATGCTGTGTTGGGGATTGCATTGATGGCCAGCACCAATGTTGGTTTGTTGGGAATTCTGCATATGACGATTCTTGTGGGCTTGTTGGATGGTAAGGGACAAGTATCAAAGTTGAGTGTTGATGAAGAGCAACAACACCTAATACCTGCAATTGGAAAACCTCACCTGTGATCTCTCCTTAAGGGGTAGTGCTAGGCTTCTCATCGTGCACAAGACATATTTTGATTAGTTTGGGAGACAGGTCGAACGCTAAGCAAGCCTAGAGTATTGTCCTGCACTTGAGGACCCAAACTGTGGATATGCGTTGGTGCAAATATTATGTGAGTGCTTGTGCATACTTAGATATTACATAGCTAGAAGACTGTGGGCTAGTTTCTCATAACAATTCGTGGATGAAGCAAAGTTGTCCATGTGGAGAAGGAGTACGCGTGAAGGCATATGAGACATCCTTTGCATTGCGACGGCACGATGTAGCATAATGGAATACAAGGACACCGCACTTTCAATAGCTAGAAACTTTTGGACTTGCTTGATGAGTATGGTGTACTTTTCATGGCCAATCGTGCGGTGCTTATCACCACTGATTGCAATGGTACGAAGGCAGAGTGCAAAAGAAAATTGTGCAAGTGGGTCAGGGTGACAGGTCTAACCCTAGGCGAGACAAGCTCCCCAAGTACGTCCTGCCCTTGATGTGCCCTAAACAATTGTGGGTGAGTGTAAGGGGCTAGGGGACTAGGGACGAAGCCGGTCGACCAAGGTCACCAGATGTACCTAATTTGAGGAGCCCTAGGTGCTATGCTGTGATCGTGGATGCTTCTTATTTTTCCATTCTTTTCTTTTTCTTTTCTTTTCTTTTCTTTATTTTCTTCTTCTTCTCTTTTTTTTTTTTTTGCCTGAGTACAACCATTACAATATGTTGAGGCTATCAGCCTTTCAATGGATTGGAAAATGTCAAGCTTAGAAGGCTCAGAAAATGAGTAGTACAATGATGATGGTGCCCTAGCCTCGCTGTTAGAGAAGCATTTGGTGGAAGGGGGAGATACACTTGAGATATTGCAACCCTCCTTGCGGCACATGCGATACTGGTACAATTGAGGTAACGACTACCGTGAGCCAACTATAGAGCCTGACCCAGAAAGGGAGCGTGGCAATGTGGGCGATTGGCAAGGGTGCTTTCGGCAGCGTGGCTTTGCCGCAGCTCGCTGTGGGGTTGTGGGTGTTGCGGTGATTGGCATTGAGCATTTTCGCACAGGGACCTGTATTATCCTGCATCCACTTGTCGCTTCATGAGAGCATATGCATTGTGTATGCCGCAACTATAATAAACCAGTGCAATGCAAGGAGACATCACTTATTTGAATTCTATGGTGTTGACTAGACATTTCTCACCTGCGCTTTATTAGCTTTTTCTTTTGCTAAAGGCGTAGCATATATTAAACGCAGATATGATAAGTTCATACAAGTCAGGAACATGTCAACACTTAACAAGTCGGGAACACTCAACCATTTAAAACAAAAGTCCTGGCCAGTTATCATCTGATAAGCCCCTTATGCATTATGGGCTACTCGATTTGTACGAGGCGGGGCAAGTCTGGATGGCCGAGTGATTGGGGCTCTGCTAGTGTGGGACTTCCATGGGGGTGAGCAGGGAACATGTCGGCCGGGATATGAATGGTGTAATCCCGGCTCACTACCGCTCCAGAATTTCTTTAAATAATTCATTAAATTCTTCTCGTTCCCAAGCTGCCCTTTCTGCCTTTGAGCGTCTGGGGCCCGAGCGGGAGCTGGGAGTGCCTACCACTAGTGCTGCGGCCTGTTGCAGGTTTCAAGTCTCGACTTTCTTGACTCGAGGGTTCTTCGGCCTTCGCCCTGGGCAATGTCACTTAGGGCCCCGCTTCTTGGCATACCTCTTGATGGTGGGCACATAGCGCTCTGGTGGAGGGGCGCGTGCCACATGCTCCCGCCTTCTGCGAAGAGCGTCTTTGCAAGCCAACTCTCCATGATTCTCCATGCGTTCCGCCAAAAAAGGAAACCTGCAAGGTGCAAACCAAGGGTTAGACCTTGATACAGGATACAATTGTTCGCATGGAAGGGATTCTAGTGTGGTTTGTCAAGTGCATATGACAAGAAGGGGAGGGGTGAGGCATGCGGTGTTTGTTGTAGGGGAATGGTCCCCATGCTGATGTTCGTGTTGCCTCCAATCATTAGCGGATATTAGTTTATGCTAAGTTGCGTGGACTGGTTGTCGTGGAGTGGGACATCATACATCCTTGGGAGGATAGACCAAAAAGGGAAGAAGGTGTATAGGAAGGGACTACACCCTGTCTACACCATCAGAGTTGTTGGTCAAGGCCTCCTATGGCGGCAATATGGGTTGCATGCCCTTCATTTGGAGGTGGGGCTGGTCACCCGACTTGTAAAAGTGTGATGTGAGGAGGACCTGAGGAGCTTAGCTTGTCAAACCCGACTCTTCTCCCTGTGTTTGACTATCATTGCTTGTGTGTGTTGATATTGTTTATACATGGTGACACAAAAATCAGTGTTTATTTATATACATATCTATGAATCCATGTCACATCACGAGGATAAGAACCAAGTGTAGAACTCGGGGTTGTACCGGAGCGTGGCACACGCATCTAGTATTCGTGGCAGCTGACTTAATACTGATAGATATTTTGCCACGTCGAGTAGCATGGAACCTTGACCGAGTCTACTGGCAATATGTAACTCCTCCTCAGTGAGAACCTTATCAATCAAAGGGCCCTGTAGCCTATCCCTAGCCAAGTCTGCACCCCGAATGTCAATGAGCACTCGAAGGGAAGTTGGTGCCACGTAGGTTGGGTCTCTTTGAGATCGCCATTTGGCCAATCGCTCTTCTGAGACCGTCATGATCTGAGACCCTAGTTTGGCCATTACAACGCGGCTTTCACACCAACGCTGCTCAAATTGACTCTGGCCTACTGTAGTCGCTTTAGTAGCTCTATGTCTACGAGATTTGGTTGGCAGAGCACTTCATTGAACATGATGGTTAAGCGCAGTTCGTCAACCTCCTCGTCAGGGATGAGTTGCATATGTTCATGCAGGAGCCTGTCATAGTGCCCGTTAAGATGTTCTTGTTCTTCCCATGATAGAGGAAAGGTCAAGTAATCTCCAAGCTGCTCCTTGGGGATCATGCCCATGTCCGCAAGGACGTAGACACACGCGACCACCTTGAGCTTAGCCTCCAACTCAGTTAAGCATTCTATGACACTTCTATGTTCAACGAGGGCTTGCTCGGTTGCTATCTCATGCAAAGTTCTAAGAGTTTCCTTAGTCTTTAGCATGGTTGGGGGCTCAGGCCTAGATGAGTAAGATTGGTCCACGCTAGGTTTTCTTATGCTCTTGTGGTTCTCACGTTTCTCCTGAGGTTTTGCTATTATTTCATCATGGTTCTTCTCGGATGTGACTGGTATAGATTTGTCACCCTGTTGTGACAGCATTGTATCCACTCTTGATTGATCACTGTGAGCTCTATTGTCAGTGGATAGAGTGTTGCAACCAACTGTTGATGGCAGTGGTTGCTTTGGTTTCTCAGAACACACGGATGTGTCTGGGGTTTCACCGCTATTAGGAGAGGCATCAGTGGGTTCATTGGTGGATGGACTCGTTTCTTTATTCATCAGCTCTCCAGCGCCCTTCGTCTCAATGTTCTTTGGGTCCACAACCACCTGCATCTGTTGCTGTTTTCTCTGCTTTCTCCTCTTTTTCTTGGTCAATGAAGGTGCCTCTTTCAACAACTCAGGACCTTGGGCTATATCGACCGTTGATGTGCTTGGTCGGGCCTCAGCATTTCCCTTCTCTAGTGTGTCCTTATGGGACATAGCCGTGGTTTGCTGAATAGCCTTCCCCGATTGTGAGGGCACAACTGCCGCCCTTTTCGGAGAGTCTAGCTTTTCAACTAACTCCCCTGCTTTTAACTCCCCCATCCTAGGCTCTAGGCACTTTGAAGATACTGGAGTTATCGAGGGATTTAGTTGCGACACCTCCTCCACAGGTAAACTACTAAGGACACGTTCCAGAAGGGGCATTGTCACAGCCAAGGGCTGTGACTACTGTGGTCCCTGATTGGAAGTAGTAGCAACTAGTTTAGTGGGCTGGCTACCCTTGGTGGATTGCAGTGTCAAGTCCCTAGGGCGATCGGAAGTGGTTGTTTCTTTTGTTGGCCTTTGAGCACTCATTTGTATAGATCGAACATGAGCTGATCTAGTCGCATTAGGTGGCTCAGGCATATCCTTGGGCCGAGAGGTACAGATGGCATCATGTCCCACCTCTTTGACGGTTGCAAGCTTAGATGGAGGTAGAGATTCGAATTGAGCAGTCGCCCTTGACAACTGATGTGGTGCTTCCTGTGTCTGTTTGGAAAAAGAGTGCGTAGGAGATCTAGGACTTTTAGGTGGACTTGGCACTCGCTGAATGATCTGCTCGAGGTTATTAAACGATTGTGCCATTTGCTTTGTTGAGTGATCAGCCTTGCCTTGAGCAATGTTGTGCCTATGATGCTTTTTCTCCCCTTGGGGAATCAAAGGCTCCTTGGGCGCTAACGATTTTTGTGCCTGCTCAATGGCTACGTATGACATCTGTCTATTTAGCATGCTAGGCTGGGGCTCTTTCCTTACAGTCATGTCTGGTTTCTTGCCTTGAGACCTAGAGTTTCTCTTAGATTTCCTCCTGTGCCATGCTTTTGAGGCACTCTAGCCTTCAGCTGATGGAGACGGTTTAGCAGGGGATTTTGGTACCCAAATCCATTGTTTACCTGCGTAGTATCCTTGAGCACGTAGCAACGCTTTGGATATCCATCGTGGCGTTGTGCTGACTCTCCATTGATGCCTTCGTCTATAAGGCTTGGGCTTCTTTTGGGGTCTTCTACGATATTTGTAAGTCCAAAGCCTGTCCTTGGCATTATCTCTTGACCTTCTTGTTTCAGGCCTGGCCTCACTCACTGGTTCTCGTTGTTCGACCTGTGCTTGTATCAACTCTTCCAACAAGTCCTTGCCCTCGTTTATAGGCTTGACTGTTATGTCATCACCTTCCTTGCCTTTCCCTTGAGGTTCAATGAGGTTACCCTTGCTAAAGGTGGTGACTATCCTCACACCCGGTAGTGTCAGGTGTATCCTCTGTGCTACATAGTCAGCCTCACACTTGGTCGCCCTTTTGAAGGGTCTTCCCATGAGGGTTTCTTTCCTGTAGCTAGCACTTTTTGGAGGAACATGAAATAGGATAGGCAAGCTTTCTGTTTCAATTGTCGCAAGGATTTTGCACTTCCCCATGAGTGCTTGTGGGTGTCCCCCATAAGGGCTAAGAGTTGCACTAGTCGGTGTGAGCTCTGGTTGGCCTAGTAGGGTCCATGATTCATAGGTCAAGATGTTAAAATCTGCTCCTTCATCAATCAGAGCATCGATAGTATGCTCTCTTTTCGCGGTGAGTGTGACCCTAAGATAAGCAGGTGGTACTATGTCTTCATCTTCCGAGTCCTGGCTTGTAAATTTAAGCCTTCTGACAAATGCCCTTGAGTTCTCGACTACATGACCAGATGTGGATTCTCCACTACTGTCTTGGATCGTCATTGCAGTGCTATTCCAGGTACATCTCTCGTCAAGAGTGTCCTGTCTAGTCATCTTGGCCTTTGTAGTTTGCTGATGTTACATTTCGCTCCGACTAGACACGGTGTGAACACAATGTCTTTGTGTTCTCGTGGTGTGGCCTTTTTGCCCTTGATAGCTAGATTGGCCCGTTGAGGTTCTAGGGTCTCTAATCGGGTATGGGCTTTTGGCTGCTCTTTTGCACGTGAGAATCCATGCTCGTGTAGAGCCATTACTTCACTAGGGTCCAATTTGGAAGACCTGTCACGGCACGTGTTTTCTCTCCAACCTACTCGGGGGAGGTGCGGAGGGGGCAGAGGGGGCAGAGCCCCCTCTGTGGGGGTCCAGGGGGGCAGTCCCCCCCGGCC
The DNA here is from genome assembly GCF_053477565.2 of Lygodium microphyllum. NCBI lineage: Eukaryota > Viridiplantae > Streptophyta > Polypodiopsida > Schizaeales > Lygodiaceae > Lygodium > Lygodium microphyllum. The sequence goes on from NC_141163.1 coordinate 24,229,486, forward strand.
CGTAGGGCCGTTACAGTAGACGCCATATGCAATTTGGAGGACCGTTTATAGCCAAATTTTGAACTACGTGCTCTAAATTTTAGCCCGGTTATGTATCTGTGATGTGCCTTCAGCTCTACGTAGCCTTAGGGGTCAATCTCGAGGTTTAGATGTATTAGAATTTGTGTTCTAGACACGTGTTCGATTTTGACAGTTTTTTTGTCCGATTCTAAGATGTCCGATTTTCGGGAGTCCGATTATCAGAATCGGACGTCCGATTTTGGGTGGGTCCGATCGGACCAATGGTCCGATTTTGGTCACGTCTGATTCTAGGAGTCGGATCAAAAAGTGGTCCGATTTTCAAGTGGTCCGATTCTGGGAATCGGATCGGACAGGGTGGTCCAATTCTGGCTGGTCCGATTCTGAGCTGGTCCGATTCTAGGACTCGGACAAGTGTCCAAGTTGGACGGATTGGTCCGAGTGTTCGATTCTCAAAATCGGACGGGTTGGTCCGAGTGCCATGTGGCACGTCCGATCGACGGAACTCGGGTGGTCCGATTCTGGGAATCGGACCACAGCAAGTTGGTCCGAGGGCATCGACAGCGGGCGCGATTCCCACGCGTTTGTTCCCTCCTCACTGTCTGGTGCACACAATCACCACAGACTTTCTAGATCTGATCAGGACACTTGTTGGAAAACACCAGACTCACCTGGAGCAGTACAAATCACCGACGCCTAGAAATCGGGGCAGCGCTTCCTCGTCCTATGAACCAGAAGTTCTCTCTCTCTCTCTCTCTCTCTCTCACAAGGAAAACCAAGGAAATGAGGTCTGTCCTGGCCTCCCAGACCTCTTAAGGTCCTTTCCGAGCACTACAGAACCTCATAGCTAGTTCCCTGTCCCTGTCTCACCCAGAACTTGAATCTGGTCCCCTGTTTCCCTGTTTTAGCCTATTATACAGCAACAGAAAACCCTACTGTTTGCCTATTTTTTTCTTCTTTTTCTTTGTTTTTTCCTACCCTAAATGCATCCAAATCACAAAATAAATACCTATACTACTCCATTCCACAACATAAATCTCAGAAAGCAACAAACCTACTTGCCAAGGAGATCGAATACTATCTTCAACCCCCTCGCTTCCTACCTATCTACCTCAAGCACCTGTTCGGGGGAAACCCCTTACTTTGATGCTCGATTCGCAGTGCACAAGCGGTCAAGGCTTGAATCCGTTGGTCCCGGCAACGGAACCAAAATGTGGGAGCTTTCGCTCAACCGCCAAGACCCACGGACCGCTTATTGATTCAAGCGTTCCAAACCGAGCACTAATGGCTACCTCTCACATAACCGATGCGCCATCCATATCTATGGGTGTAGTGAGCTTACCTCCGTGCCGTTCGAGTTACCTCCTCTCCCGCGCACTCCGGTGGCTCCACGATCCAAGTGCAAGCTTCAAGCAAGCTCCATCCTCAAGCTCCACGCCCCAAGCTCCATTGCCGCGAGCAAGACAAGAGAAGAGAAGAGAAGAGAAGAAGAGAGGATAAGATGGAGAGCTTCTCCTCCTCGGTCCCTCACCCTCACACACTCACTCCCTCACACTCTCACACTCCCTCTCTCAAGTACAAGCTCAAGCAAGCAAGAATAAGAAGAAGAAGAAGAAGAGGAGAGCCACTTTTGGCCACACACAAGAATGAGCTTCTCATTCACTTTTCAACTTTATATACAAAACCCTAAATCCTTTTTGGGCGGCCATCCCCTTTTTCCCCTTTTTACATGGCCGGCCATAGCCTAGGCCCTTTTTCCCATTGTCCTTCTATCTTCCTAGCTTCCTTTCCACTGCCCGTCTACATTTACAAATTGCACCCGGCACTCTTTTACAAGATTTCAGGGTGCGCCTTTTTATTTTAAAATGCGCCTTTCCCCTTTTGCGTTTGCCTTGGACTTTTAAGGTTGCCCTTGCGCTTTTGGCCTTTTCTCTTTTTCTTTCTTCAATCGGGCTACCTTTTTTCCGCCTTTGCCCTTCGTCTTTTCCACTTCTTTTTTCTTTCTTCGTATTGGGGTTAACACATAGAGATAGCAATTAAAAAGTTAAGGATAGCAAGGTTTTGTAATAAAGAGAGATTTGATAAGAGGTATAGACTTAGGCCAAGGCTATAGAGGAGGTAGATTGGGTGCTACTCTATGACAACAACTTAGACAATTAGCATATCATTATTTTGAAGGTCTCAAAAGGTGTTTTGGTCCGTATATGGTTAACCCTATACATGATAATGATATGTGTATTGAGATTTCTTGTTGTGCATTTGATGTATGTTTTTACATTTTGTAAATTCCTAGATCTCCATGCAAGCTAACAAAAGTCCCTAAGCATGCTTAGATTCCTAGTATTAACCTATTTGCAAGTCTCCATGCTAATTTGTTGTCTGATGAGGTAGAAAGAGGAAGATATTGATATAGATGCATATGTCACACATGTTTTGAACTCATACCTTCAATGTGCAAATAATTAGAGTTCATGATAAGGAGGTCTAATGGATCCAAACTATCTATGGAGTCACTAATATCCAAGGTATGCAGATAGCAAGCACTAAGCCCTTCCATTGTCACAAGGGCCATGCAAGGAGTGGTTAGAAGAACCCCAATGTATAACAAGTCGATTATTCATGGCGATAAGGAGACCATGTAGAGAAAGAAAAGAGGTTATGTAGAAGCTTTAAGTTTACATAGGCCAGAATATGTCATGGAGTGAAGGCAACGCAAAGCAAAAGGTTGTCCATAACATACACAATTTAATGACAACTAATTTGCTAAGATATATGTTCAAGATGAGGTGGATAAAGTATGAGGGTTTGTGCAAGAGTATAGAGATATATCAATAGTGTGTGACATGTCATTTTTACTGTAAGAAGACTACGGGGTAGCAATGTTGAAACCTTTCTAAATATTGTACTCTTTTTGGCGATGCAAAACTTTGGTATATTTTCTTTTTGTAGTGATTATTTGATACCATTTCTTCCTCTATTTTAGATAGTGTACATCTCTTTTGGAGCTCCCAAATGGTGATACATGCATGATATATTATATATCTTCATGTTTAAAAAAAACATTATTGTATGGCATGACCTGTATGTAGTGAACTACAATGTCAACATCATTTGTAGAAGAAATCCAAGGTTATTTCAAAAAGGTCCAAAAATCAGTTTCAATTGCAAAAGCTCAAAATTGAAATCTCACAAAAATAACATACTCATTTTGAACTTGTCACCGACATGCCATGATCACATGTACATATTAATTCTTACTCATGCCATATGAATCCACACCCACCCTTAATAGGACATCCTTGAGCCAACCATGCGAGCCCACCTTGCCATGCCATCATAGAACCTTCTAGAAGATATTACATGTCATTTCTTGCATCATCGATGATATCATCATGGAACATTCTAGAATATCTTTAGCCACCCTCCAATACTTATACAAGGAGGGGCTCTCCATAGAGACCCTCATTCTTGCCAAACTATTATGGGAGCACTAGATTGTGCTTGAGAGAGTAGACTAGAAGCAAGATTTGTAATAAGAATTCTGATTACAAGATAATCCCATGTAGGGGAACATGGTACAATGATAACTTAACAAGATATGGAAAATCCCATAACCCAGGACTTGTGGATATAGACAACAAGAATCGATAGGATATGAAGGATCCCACAATTTGGGACCGTAGGTATGAATACAAGATATTAGAATTACAAGATCTCCCTCAACGGGGATGAACAAGATACAAGACAGTACTAGATGAGATTTTGTACTATGAGATTACAAGGTGACAAGACAACAACAATATAATGGAAGATAGAACAAGACTAGATATCATGACTAGACAAAAACTAGAACTAGAACTTGAAGTTACTTACTTGGAGGTCTCGACTCCTTAAGCTCCCAAGACTGGCAAGATCTAATCCTCCACCACCTATTCAAATTGAAGATCATGAATAATTTGAGGTCGAGCATGTCCTAGACTTGAGGATCTCTTGAGGTCGATTGAATTTGAGGTTAAGTAAGACTTGAGGATCTCCCGAGGTCAATTGGAATACCTTGTTCACTGGAAAGGATATGACATCAATGATCGCACTTGGAAACCTATAGAATATCTCCAAAGAGCACCTCTCAAAGCTAAATAATTTTACAAGAGGAATCCAAAAAAACTTGGACCAAACCACCAAGCCACTCCTCGTGTGACTCATCACTAGAGGAGGGAGTGATGTCATGGACATGCCATGATCAAGTGTACAAATTAATTCTTGCTCATGCCATATGAATCCATACCCCATGCGAAAACACCCTTAATAAGATATACTCGAGCCAACCATGCAAAGCTAGCCTTGCCATGTCATCATAGAATCTTCTAGAAGATATGCCATGTCATTACCTACATCTTCAATGATGATATCATGAAATATTCTAGAATATCTTTAGTCGCCCTCCAACATCTATAAAAGGAGGGGCTTGCCATAGAGCTCCTCAATCTTGCCAATGCGAGTCTTAGGAGCTCAAGGAGTCGAGACCTCCAAGTAAGTAACTTCGAGTTCCAGTTCTAGTTCTTCTCTAGTCATGGTATCTAGTCTTGTCTTGTCTTCCATTACACTCTTGCTATCTTGTCATCTTGTAATCTCGTAGTATGAGATCTTGTCTGATACTACCTTGTATCTTGTTCATCCCCATCAAGGGGATCTTGTAATTTTGATATCTTGTATCCATATCTATGGTCCCGGGTTGTGGAATCCTTCATATACTATTGAGTCCTATTGTCTATACCCATCGTCCCAAGTTGTGGGATTTTCTGTATCTTGTTAAGTTATCATTGTACCTTGTGCCCCTATGTGATGTTATCTTGTAATCAAAATTCTTGTAACAAATCTTGCATCTAGTCTAGTCTCTCGAGCACAATCTAGTGCTCCCATAACAGAACTAACTAGTATCTTACATATTCTATAAGGTGCACCTCCTAGGAAAACAACAATATGATTGGTAGGGATTGAGATAGTGGAATGACTAGTAGATATTATGATAGAGAAGAAGATAAGGGTCTTTGTGATAGGGAGAAGAGGTATTGAGTTTGTGAAGAGAAATAGATATCATGGAAAATAAATGATTTAGACCAAATTACACATCTAGTAGATAATAGTTGAATGTAATCTCATTGAATAAAACATAGGCCCATAGATGAATAGTGATACTAATAATCAATCCTGTCATAGTCTCTATTGTTAATGAAGTTGGTGTAGCTACTGGCAAACCATGAGCAACAAAAGGTGTTATCAATACCAATGATGGTGTTGACACTGGATGTTGCATATAAAGAAGTTAATTCCTACAGGAAACCATTAAACTAAAAATACAAGAAATAGACATAAAATGTCAGGAAATAATAGCCAAGGTGGCTAGGCATGAAATGATATTACCAATGTTGGCTGAGAATCAAATGATGAGTGGCTGCAGTATGGTATGCACCCCAAGCTATGGTGGCCAAGAGTATTCACCCTCTTAGATGGTGGGAGGTTGAGACCTCAAACATGTAATATTTGTAAAATAGAAAAAAGATCCTTCACATGTTACATCTCCACCTTTTATACTTAACCCTAGCCTACCCTAGACTAAGGCATTTATACTTTATTACAAGCCATCTCGGCCTAAAAGAGCTTTGTCCTCAAAGCTGGAGTAGGGACAATTTACAAGGAAAAATTACAAATAGCTTTGTAAGTGAGGAATCCATACTGAAATGAAACTCCAAGCTGAAGAAGATGTCATATGTCAATGAAGTACAAGTATGAAATTTGATTATACTGCTAGAAACTATCCAAAACATGCTTGTAACGTGTCCACCTGTTCACTCGTAGGACACGTTTTAGCAACCCATCAGGAAGAGAGTCCAGAAAGCGCTGCCTAGCATTCCCACAGAATGTCACAGGGTTTGCAATCTAGGTCTTCCCAAGTCTGCCACGAAGTGGAAGCATTCGGTCCGTTCCCACTTAGCACCTACCTGAATCAGGGTTTTCCTAGTGGTCAAATTCCTAGAACGGCAGCTAGTGTCGAACCCCAGGCGAACTACTTTACGCAGAAACGTCAAGGTCGAAGCGAATTCATGCTGCACTTGGTTCAAGGAGAATGGGAAATGAGAGGGATGCAAAGCTCAACCTCTCTGCCCATAAGGCATAGTCCCATTCCGTTCTCCTAAAACAACATAAATCGGGGTTCTAGTATCCTAGACTCGAAGTCGACGTTCCTTGCTATTCATTTCCTTCAAGAAAAGTTCCATGCTGTTGATTTCATTTGAGAAAACTTCCCGACCAACTGGGACCACCCATCTGTAGGACTGACCCATGGCCACATCCACCGCACTTTCCTCAGGGTTGCTTTAGTTGTCTAATTACCTACCACATTTAGTTGGACACGCATAAAATAGCTTCCTTAATTAGCCAATTAGTCACCGGTTCCTTCACATAATCTTAGCACTGACATAGAAAAACAGTGCCAAACAAGTTACTTTTCAACAATCGCTATTATTTATCTTTGGAATACATCATAATAATCCAATCCATAGGCTAATCCATAATCCGCCTGAAGGCAATCCATAATCCACCCGAAGGCAATCCAGCAATCCTCAAGGATTACTAATCCAAGTTTTCGCCTGTAGACTAGTATGCGGACCTCGAGATCCAATCCCAAGTCACGTCGGCCTCTTGTGCAGGACCTGAAAGGCAAGGGATTTACGGCCAGAGTCCCCCCCTGGCACCCAAGCATCCTCCTACTCTCCAAGTAGCACCCAACAGAGAGACCTCTCGCGACGGGTCCTGTCCACCTTCCCGGCGTGGCTAACAACCCCCTTGGTTAGGGTTAGGCAGACAGTCGGGGGTAACTGATGCTGCCTCTCCCTTTAGGCCTTCAACTTGAAGCATTACTTATCTTTTCATCCTTAGTTCAATGAGCAAAGCAATATAAACAGTGCTCCTAACTTATACAAACACAAACAATCCAGTGATCGTTTATTTTTGGCCAGCTTCTAAGGTATATTCCTTATCTTCGAATGCATCTAGCATTCAATCCGGGATCAATTTCGACTTGGAAAGATCCCCAAGGGTTTGTTTGTTTACCCTTTTATCCTTGGGTTAGGGTCATACCCTGTCAACCCAAATTAACCAACACCTTAGGTTTCTTAAGTTAAGACAGTAAATCCTGGCGACCGTGTCGCTCTAACTTGATTGATCCTTTGCTTACTAAGCAATACATAACTTCCCTTAACTTGGTAAATCAGCCCAAGAAGGGTGATGTAGCAGGATGTCTACTCATCCTCTTGCAAGTTAGACTTGCCCTAGAGCCTGCCAACCTTGTTCCAAGGAGTGGCAAATCTATCTTGTGATTAAACCACAAAGCCATGCGACGTTGCAACTTGCTGCACAAGTGTCGCATCTAACTCATGGGATCATTTCACCCATCAACGGCGTTTTTGTCAAGGAGTATGTTTAGTCAAGATGTAGGGTTTGGGGTGTCTTCTTTACCCAACCCAATCCCTAACTTTACTAAGCTAGTAATGTTTGGTCCTACGGGTTCTAAAATTAATCAAAAGTTTAGTATTAGGTCGATCGATCCTTAGGGTAAAACCCTAGATCATTATTGCATGGGCGTCTGATTAATCCCAAACATTCCATGAATGTGGGTAGGACCTTTGGGTTCGAAGATCTTGACTTGGCGTCCTAAGTGCGATACTAAGCAGAATTTCTAACGCGCTAAACCCTAGCTAGCACTTTGAGGTGTTCGTTGTACTAACTAGTTATACTTATACGAATCCCTTGAGGGTTATACCCTTACAAGTGATCTAATCAAATCGGTCTACTTGTCTTGCGACAAGAAATGATCTCATCTTAGAGATGCTAAACTTGTTCTAAAGGTGTGAATAGTTGCAAGACATCACATTATGTGTAAATATGCGATTCGTTACCTCTATGTACTATAGGGATTGCAATTACCCTTTTCTTTTCTTGCTAAAGTCATGACAAAGGACAATTTGAAGAATAACTCGCATAAAACCTACAAATATCTACATCAAGGAGCTATGCCTACAACCTTTTGTTTAATGTAATTAAATTTCAGGCTTTAATATGATATGATTAAATTTCAAGCTTTAATATGATATGCAACCTTTTCAAGATACAACTTCGATAAGTGAAGTTCATGCATCACGAATATGATAAGACTGATGTTGACTTAACCCATTCTACTAGCATATTCGCATGCAACATGCAAGTCCATAATTTCATTTCCACGCCATGCAATTCTTTGGACAACATTTTCACGGATGTTAACGATTTTTTCATGCAAATCACAACAAAGAAGTTATTGCCTAAATGCAATATACGCTTGTTCTTTCCGTGGCCAAATCAAAGATGCATTTACACAATTTGATCTTTTAACCCTAAGCAATATGCACTTAGAAATTTTAACTTGGAAATGTAAGCAACCCAATTTCTTGTCATGCACTAACTCTAGTAAATCGTTCGAGTAGACAATTTCCCAAATGCATTTTAACTAGGCTACATGAATTAGAAACATGCATAAATGCTTCCTTCCCATGAAATTTATCGTGCTTAATTGCATTTCTTTTTTGTGCAATTAAACTTGTAGAACCTGGGCTTGAGGGCTCGTGGGGATGTCCACGTGTATGCTCAGGTTTGAGACCTCCGCACGTGCACCTTGCATCTTTTGTTTTGGGGCCATTTATGCAGCGTAGTTTTTGTTGCAATGGGTTCCTCGAGTTATTTGCGCATCCTGAAGACTTGCAGTCTCTAATCTTTCTCTCCTGCGTGGGATCAGGCCCTTGGAGGATTGGATTTTAAACCTCGGGGACAAGTTGTATGCACAAGGCTTAAGGAGGATTGCCTTTAGAAACTTCTAAGAAGCTTCTTCTTCCCAGAATTACGTGGGTGGAGGGGATGTAATGATTGGAGGCGGGGGGGGAAGATTGACGACTACCAGGCGGATGGGGATGATCGTGGGTGGCAGAAGTGCGGCTGCAACGGGCAGTAGGCAGGCGGCGTTTTTGGCGGCTTCTCCATGGCAGGCAGCAGATCTTTGTCTTGTTTTCCTTCGTTTGTCAACAACACGGCAGCCTCTGGCTCCTACTCCCTTCGTGCCACAAGGGGGGTCATATAGCCTAAGGGGAGGGAGAGCTAGCCACACACGTGGCATGTGCATGCCTCCCCCCTCATGCTCCCACACACCACACTCGCTCTCTCCACTTAACTCACTCCTCCACACACTCCCTCTCCCCCTACCATGCATCAACTGAGGGGAGGGGTAATTAATTAAAAAAATTGCCTAAATTTTACCCATTTTCCAATTTTCCCTTTTTCTAGAAGGGTGTTCTCACGCAGCTTTGCGGTCTTCAAGCTTGGCCTTAGTTTGCACAATGTGGAGCCGAAGTTTAACATGGTGCGCAGAGGGAACACTTGGCCACCGAGACGCAGGGATTATTGTATACTACTTTTGTGCAAGATGTGAGGGTTTTATATTCGACTTAATATTTCGAGTGGAAATATTACATTCTCTCCCCCTTGGAGGAATCAAGATGTCCTCATCTCGAGAAGAACTGGGGATATTGTTGGTTGAGAGTACTTTCATCCATCCAAGTGGCATCGTCCTCGAGATAATCTTTCCATTGGATGACGTATTCTCTCAAGGTTTTGGATCTCAATTGTCTCTCCCTAACATCTAAGATCATGTCAAGCCGTAGCTCAAGGACTCCTTGGCTAGGCATTACAACTTGTTGATCATCAAGTACGTGACTAGGATTAGGTACATACTTCTTCAGTAGGCTGATATGAAATACATTATGAACCTTTAGGTTCTCAAGGAGTTGAAGTCTATAAGAATTAGGCCCTAAGCACTTGAGAATCTTGTAGGGTCCACAATACCTTGGACTTAGCTTCTTGCATTCACCTAAGGATAGGGAACTCTTCTTTGGGCATACGCAAATGAATACTATGTCTCCTTTATCGAAGGATCTATCTTGACGTTTCAAATCTGCATATGCCTTTTGTCTATCCTTGGCACGTTGGATGTCCTGTCTTATTGACTTCATTTGGTCATCCATATCTTCCAGCATCTGCCTTGAAGCTTCAACTCTTAGGGTTGGGTCTGAGAAGTTTAAAGAACTTCGATAGTCGTGCCCATACAATGCTTGAAAAGGGGTCATCTGAATGCTTTGTTGATAAGAAGCATTGTAGGCAAACTCAACCAGTGGCAAGTATTGAATCCACTTTTTGGGTTCACGGCAGTAGTGTGCCCTTAGCATATCCTCGATGACTTGATTGACTCCCTCCGTTTGACCATCGGTTGGAGGATGGTAAGCTGTACTAAAACAGAGTTGAGTCCCAATGGCTTCAAAGATATCTCTCCAGAAGTGTGATGTGAAGAGAGAGTCACGATCACTAATGATTCTTCTGGGTAACCCATGCAGTTTGAATATCTCCTTAGTAAATAATGTTGCGATGTCTGAGGCTTTATAGTTTGTCTTAACAGGGATAAGGTGTGCAACCTTGCATATCAACCACAACCATAATGGAGTCCATACTGATGAATTCCCATTTCATTTGGGGAATGTCAAGTGGTCGCAACTTTCCTAACATTTTCGACATGTTCGGCCTTAATACATTGACAAGACAAACATTCTCATTGACATATTTGAAAACGTCACCTTTAAGCCTCTCCCAATAGTAGCTCTTTCTGACTGCATTGAGGGTCTTGGCATAGCGAGGATGTCCTGAAAAAGGGGAGTCATGATATTTCCAAAGTATCTTTTGCTTGAGTGACTGTCTTGCCGGTATACATAATCTCATTCTATAGTAGACAAGTCCATTATCAATAGAGAATTCTTGATACTTAGCCTATAGCTCCGAGTCTTGATCCTTGATGGGGATCTCCCTTAGCATCTTCTGATAGGTTGGATCATGGCATGCCTCTTCTCTAGCTAGCTCAAGCATTGGGTTATTTGGCATGGATACCTTTGTGGCTAGAGGTCTAGCTGTTGATGGATCTTGCAAGATCAAAGAATTAAGGAACGCCTTGTGACTGAGTGCATCGAAAACTACATTCTCCTTTCCAGGCCGGTATTTGGTTTCAAAATCATATTCCTCCAACACTTCAATCCATCGACGTTGCCTCATGTTGAGCTCGTGCTGGGTAAAGATCCACTTGAGACTTTTATGATCCGTCACTAGGGTAAACTTGTTACCCAGTAGGTAGTGTCTCCAAAGCTTGAGAGCATGGATGACAGCTAACAACTCCAAATCGTGGGTAGCATAATTCTTCTCATGGCTCTTCAATTTCCTTGAAGAGTATGCTACATGATGTTCTTGCATAAGCATACATCCTAAGGCAAGTGTGCTAGCATCAGTTATCACTTCAAACTTCTTACTAAGGTCCGAAAGTTTGAGGATACGTGCTAATACCAAACTTTGCTTTAGTCTATCAAAGCTAGATTGTTCAGCAGTTGACCATATAATTGATGTTTTCTTCTTAAGTAGATCGGTCAGAGGTGCTACAATCAAAGCATAGTTTTTGATAAAGATCCTATACCATCCTGTCAATCCAAGAAAACTACGTATTTCTTTGATAGTTGTTGGTATTGGCCATTCTAAAACATCTCTGACCTTGGCCAGATCCACTGAGATTCCTTCAACTGATACAATGAATCCCAGATATTCAATCTGTCATTTGAAGAATGCACACTTCTTCTTCTTAGCATAAAGCTTGTGTGCCCTCATTGTCTCAAGGACAATGCAAAGCTAGGGTTCATGATCTTCTTCCTATTTGGAGTAGACTAAGGTATCGTCAAAGAAGACGAGTACAAAGTCATCAAGATATGGTCTAAAGATATACTGCATTGACCTATTGAAGGTGGCATGTGCATTCATCATCCCGAATGACATGACCTGTTCTAGTATCCTAGACTCTAAGTCGATGTTCCTTGCTATTCATTTCCTTTGAGAAAAGTTCCATGCTGTTGATTTCATTTGAGAAAACTTCCCGGTCAACCGGGACCACCCATCCGTAGGACGGACCCATGGCGACATCCACCGCACTTTCCTCAGGGTTGCTTTAGTTGTCTAATTACCTACCACATTTAGTTGGACACACATAAAACAACTTCCTTCATTAGCCAATTAGTCACCAGATCCTTCACTAATCTTAGCACTAACATAGAAAAACAATGCCAAACAAGTTCCTTTTCAACAATTGCTCTTATCTATCTTTGGAATACATCATAATAATACAGCCCGTCGGCTAATCCATAATTCGCCTGAAGGCAATCCATAATCCACCCGAAGGCAATCCAACAATCCTCAGGGATTACTAATCCAAGTTTACGGTGAGAGCCCACTCTGGCACCCAAGCGTCCTCCTGCTCCAAGTAGCACCCAACGGAGAGACCTCTCACAGCAGGTTTGGTCCACATTCCCAGCGCGACTAACAACCCCCTTGGTTAGGGTCAAGCAGACAATCGGGGGTAACCGATGCTGCCTCTCCCTTCAGGCCTTCAACCAGAAGCATTAATTATATTTCCATCCTTAGTTCATTCAACAAAGCAATACAAACAGTGCTCCTAACTTATACAAACACAAACAGTCCAGTGGTTGTTTATTTTTGGCCAATCGCTAAGGTATATTCCTTATCTCCGAATGCATCCAACATTCAATCCGGGATCAACTTGGAAAGATCCCCAAGGTTTTGTTTGTTTACACTTTTATCTTGGGTTAGGGTCATACCCTGTTAACCCAAATTAACCAACACCTTAGGTTTTTTTATGTTAAGAAAGTAAATCCTGGTGACCATATCACTCTAGATTGATCCTTTGCTTCCTAAGCAATACATAACTTCCCTTAACTTGGAAAATCAGCCCAAGATTGTGATGTAGCAAGATGTCTACTCATCCTCTTGCAAGTTAGACTTGCGTTAGAGCCTGCCAACCTTATTCCAAGGAGTGGCAAATCTATCTTGTGATTAAACCACAAAGCCATGTGACGTTGCAACTTGTTGCAAAAGTGTTGCATCTAACTCATGGGATCATTTCACCCATCAACGGTGTTTCTTGTCAAGAAGTATGTTTAGTCAAGATGTCGGGTTTGGGGTGTCTTCTTTACCCAACCCAATCCCCTAACTTTACTAAGCTAGTAATGTTTGGTCCTACGGGTTCTAAAATTAATCGAAAGTTTAGTATTAGGTCGATCGATCCTTAGGGTAAAACCCTAGATCGTTATTGCATGGGCATCCAATTAATCCCAAACATTCCGTGAATGTGGGTAGGACCTTTGGGTTTGAAGATCTCGACTTGGCGTCCCAAGTGCGATACTAGGCAGAATTTCTAACATGCTAAACCCTAGCTAGCACTTTGAGGCGTTCGTTGTACTAACTAGTTATACTTATACAAATCCCTTGAGGGTTATACCCTTACAAGTGATCTAATCAAATCGGTCTACTTGTCTTGCGACAAGAAACGATCTCATCTTAGAGATGCTAAACTTGTTCTAAAGGTGTGAATAGTTGCAAGACATCACATTACGTGTAAATATGTGATTCGTTACCTCTATGTACTATAGGGATTGCAATAACCCTTTTCTTTTCTTGCTAAAGTCATGACAAAGGAAAATTTGGAGAATAACTTGCATAGAACCTACAAAGATTTACATCAAGGAGCTATGCCTACAACCTTTTGTTTAATGTAATTAAATTTCAGGCTTTAATATGATATGCAACCTTTTCTAAATACAACTTCGATAAGTGAAGTTCATGCATCACGAATATGATAAGACTGATGTTGACTTAACCCATTCTACTAGCATATTCGCATGCAACATGCAAGTCCATAATTTCATTTCCAAGCCATGCAATTCTTTGGACAACATTTTCACAAATGTTAACGATTTTTTCATGCAAGTCACAACAAAGAAGTTATTGCCTAAATGCAATATACGCTTGTTCTTTCCGCAGCCAAATCAAAGATGCATTTACACAATTTGATCTTTTAACCCTAAGCAATATGCGCTTAGGAATTTCAACTTGGAAATGTAAGCAACCCAATTTCACGCCATGCACTAACTCTAGTAAATCGTTCGAGGAGTAGACAATTTTCTAAATGCATTTTAACTAGGCTACGTGAATTAGAAACATGTGTAAATGCTTCCTTCCCATGAACTTTATCATGCTTAATTGCATTTCTTTTTCGTGGAAATAAACTCGTAGAACCTAGGCTTGAGGGCTCGTGGGGCTTGAGGGCTCGTGGGGATGTCCACACGTATGCTCGGGTTTGAGACCTCCGCGCATGCGCCTTACATCTTTTGTTTTGGGGCCATTTATGCAACTTAGTTTTTGTTGCAGCGGGTTCCCTCAGGTTATTTTCGCGTCCTGAAGACTTGCAGTCTGTGATCTTTCTCTCCTACGCAGGTTCAAGCCCTTGGAGGCTTGGATTTTAAACCTCGAGGAAAATCTGTATGCACAAGGCTTAAGGAGGATTGCCTTTAGAAACTTCTAACAAGCTTCTAATAAGCTTCTGCTTCCCAGAATTACATGGGTAGAGGGGATGTAATGATTGGAGGGGGGGAAATATTGACGACTGCCAGGCGGATGAGAATGATTGTGGGCAGCACAGCAAGCGGCGTTTTTGGTGGCTTCTCCACGGTAGGGGAGGGAGAGGAAGCCACACACGTGGCCTGTGCATGCCTCCCCCCTCATGCTCCCACACACCACACTCCCTCTCTCCACTTAACTTTTATAGATTTTACCCATTATCCAATTTTCCATTTTTCTAGAAGGGTGTTCTCATGCGGCTTTGCGGTCTTCAAGCTCGGCCTTAGTTTGCACAATGTGGAGCCAGAGTTTAACATGGTGCGAAGAGGGAACACTTGGCCACTGACATTATCCGATGCGGGGGATTATTTTATACTACTTTTGTGCAAGATGTGTGGGTTTTATAGTCGACTTAATAATTCAAGTGGAAATATTACATTCTCTCCCCCTTGGAGGAATCGAGATGTCCTCATCTCGAGAAGAATTGGGGATATTGTTGGTTGAGAGTACTTTTATCCATCCAAGTGGCATCCTCCTCGGGATAATCTTTCCACTGGAGGAGGTATTCTCTCAAGGTTCTGGATCTCAATTCTCTCTCCCTAACATCTAAGCCCATAGCTCAAGGACTCTTTGGCTAGGAATTACAACTTATTGATCATCAAGTATGTGACTAGGATTAGGTGTTGAGATATCGAGCTCCACTCGTGATATGCCAGGGTGACCGTTGTGCATTTATGTCACCGACTTGTCAGTTAGAATGCCACATTAGTTAGTTGAGTTTTGTTTGAGACCCATATATAGGGTTCTTCTATTTCTATGTACTAGAGTTCTTTTGTCTTACACAACTAAGAAGAGAAAAACTGTTTTCAGCCTCCACATGTGTGTGTATTTCCCCATTGTGCAAGCAAGAAAGCTACAAGTGAGACTCCTTCCTTCTCTCCCACCATCTTGACATGGTATCATAGCCTTGTTCGTGGTAAGGAGCTCAAGAAAGTAAGACAAGTTCGCGGTGTTCTGGTAAGAGGACCAGTGTTGCTTTCATTCTTCTGTTTTGGGAGCAAGTCTCTGCAGGTAGCACAGCCGAGAAGTGCAAGAGTGCATTGTCTCAGGTTGAGACGCCCTTCGCGGTGAAGCAAGAGGGCAATATATGCTACGAGAGAGGCCTTTAGCCCTAGGTGACCCTGTTTTTTTTATTTGAGGCCATTTTGGGGCCTGTTTTGGAGGCGGAAGTTTTCTGCACGCACTCAAGAAAAGGCCTTGTTTTATGCTGTGCGACCACTATTCTAGAGGTCGATGAAAAGTTACTGTAGAAATTGCATCGTATGCCTGTGCGCAGAGACATTGGGAGTTACAGAATCATCCTTGTTGCCTGTTGATGCAAATTTGTCACTAGGAAGTGACTGTGTGGTCAAATACCACTTTCGTCAGTTTTGCATATTTGCCCTTGTGAGGCTGAAGCTGTGTTCTTTGCAGTGACAGAATTTTTTGCAGTGTTCTATAATGGCGTATGATTCTCTTTCACAGATTGTCACTGAAAAGCTTGACAAGAACAAATTCCAAGCATGGAAGTTTAGAATGACGAATTTCCTTATGGGAAAAGGATATTGGGAATTTGTTGCAGGAAATGAAGAAGAACCAGTTCTTCCTGATGTTCCCAATCAACAACAAATGCAGGCATTTAAAGCATGGCATGAGAGAGCCAGGAAAGTTATGTATTGGCTGTCTATCAGCATTTCAGACTCTATGATTGTGCATATTCAAGATACAAGTACGCCAAAGGAGGCATGGGATACTTTGTCAAAAATGTATAGCACAAATACGCAAGCTAGGAAAATGCAGCTCAAGCAAGAGTTGCATAATGTGCAAAGAGAAAATATGAGCATCAATGACTACCACATGAAGGTGAAGAAGATTGCAGATGCACTTGCTTCCATTGGGTCGCCAGTGGAAGATGATGATTTAGTTTCTGTGACCTTAAATGGTCTAGGAAAGGATTATGCACAGTTTCGAACATCCATTTCCGTCCGTGAAAGATTTCCTGATTTTGAGTTGATTGCTCTTCTAATTTCTGAGGAGCAGAGAAATGGTGGTGCATCTTCTTCAAGAGGAACTTCAAAAGAAGTTGTCTTCTACTCAAATGCTGGAAGAGGTAGAGGCAGAGGTAGAGGAGGCCGATCTGGAGGCCGTGGTAGAAATCAGAATATGCAGCAAACTCAAGAAAACCAGTCCTATGGAGGAGGACGTGGTAACTCTAGAGGCAGGGGGAGCCAAAGAGGTCGTGGTGCATGGCAAAGAGGCCAAAATGCAAGCAGCAATGTTGAATGCTACTATTGTGGTAAAATGGGTCATATGGCTAAGGACTGCTATAAAAAGCAGAATGACATCATGAATGGAAAATTGCAATAAGGGAATTATGCATCTTCTAGTAGACAGGGTGATGACAGAAATGAGCATTTGTTTATGGTGCAGCACATGACCAATTCTGTGACAAGTGCAGAAGAAAGAAACGATGTGTGGTATGTTGACTCAGATGCATCAAACAACATGACAGGTCATGCAGAATGGATGCAGGATGCAAGGAAAATGGAAAACCAGGATTTGTAGAGACTGGTGATGATACTACACATCCTATTGTGCAGATTGGAAAATTTCCTTTGTCTATGCAAGATGGAAAAAAGAAATACCTATCGGATGTATTTCATGTCTTGAATATCACCAAGAACCTAGTTTCTGTTGGTCAAATGGTTGAGCAGGGCTTGCAGGTCACATTTAACTCTCATGGATGCTTTGTTGAGGATATGAAAAATAAAGGTCGCTTGATAGAAAAAGGGAAGAAGGGTAGAATGTTTACGTTGGATGCAGACATGTCTGAATTGAGTGTAGCAATGTTTGCACATGGGACCGGTGTAGTTGCAGATATTAATATCTGGCATAAACGCATTGGTCATGCTAATGTACAGCGACTTAAATCAATGCGGGCCCAAAATATTGTTGCAGGATTGCCTAAATTCAAGGTTGCAAAAATGCATAAGGTATGTGAAGCCTGCCAATTCGGAAAATAGGCAAGGAAACCATTTCCTAGACATGTTCAAGAGAGTAAGAAGCCATTGGAATTAATCCACTCTGATGTGTGGACTACTAAAGCTGCATCTCTTAGAGGCTGTCATTATTTTGTCACTTTTATTGATGACTATAGCAGAAAAGTTTGGGTGTATTTTATAAAAAGAAAAAGTGAAGTTTTTGGCCATTTCAAAACTCTTAAAGCTATGGTTGAAAACGAAACAGGCCTGCAAATAAAATGCCTAAGGTCAGATGGAGGGGGAGAGTACCTCTCAAATGAGTTTGCAAGGTTCATGCAGGAGCATGGCATAAAGCAGCAATATTCATGCAGTCATACCCCACAACAAAATGGAATTGCAGAAAGGAAAAACAGGCATATTGGAGAGGTATCTCGTGCCATGCTCAATGAAAAAGACTTGCAAGATTTTTACTGGGCTGAAGCAGTTGCTACAGTAGTCTACATAATGAACAGGACTCCCACTGTAGCAATACATGCGATGACTCCAGAGGAGAGGTATACTGGTAGGAAACCAGATATTTCTCATTTGAAAATTTTTGGTTGCATTGCCTATGTTCATGTGCCAGATGAGTTGAGATCCAAGTTGGATCCAAAAGCTGAGAAGTGCATATTTATTGGTTACTCTCTGCAGCAAAAAGGGTATAGATGCTATAACCCTTCTACTCGTAAGTTTACAGTGAGCAGAGATGTTGTTTTTGATGAGATGAGTAGCTGGTATAAACCAGTAAATGTGATTGATGATGTAGATGCACAAAAGGGTAATGCTGCACAGAATTCACAACAGCAGTCACAAAATATTAGTGGACCTAGAGCATCCTCTAGCAATGGTTCACATTCTTCGCCATGGACAGGCAGATTGAGATTAGGAGAATCTTCTCAAAGCAATGCAGATAGTGGTATGCAGGTATCACGAAAAGGAAAAGAGAAGGTAGATCAGCCCATGTTTGATGTGAATGCAGGTCACTCTTATTTGGATGGTGAATCCAGTGGCTCAAAACAGAGCATTGATGATGAGTTGGGTATTCCTTCTATTGTTACACCTAGGGTAAGGAAGACCAGGGATGTTTTGAGAGCACCTGGGAGTGAACCTACTTTGCGCAGGTCTACCAGAGCTAGGTATCTTGTGGATAGGCTGAAATATGATGGATTTACATCCATTCACTATGCATATTTGGTCAAAGTGATATAGGAACCAGAACCCACTTCTTTTGAGCAAGCCATGGAAAAAGAAAAATGGGAGAAAGCCATGGATGAAGAAATGGATGCCTTGGAAGCAAATGCTACATGGGAATTGGTAGCTTTGCCTAAAGGTAAGAATGCAATTGGCTATAAGTGGGTTTATAAGGTGAAGCATAATGCAGATGGTTCTGTGAACAGATACAAGGCAAGATTAGTAGTCAAGGGGTATGCACAAACATATGGCATTGATTATGAAGAAACATTCAGTCCGGTTGCAAGGATGGCAACCGTAAGAGCAGTCATTGCTATGGCTGCATCAAAGGAATGGTCTTTACATCAGATGGATGTAAAGAATGCCTTCTTGCATGGTGATTTGCAAGAAGAGGTATATATGGAGCAGCCACCAGGTTATGTGCATGCTGTTCATCCTGAGTTTATTTGCAGGTTGAAGAAAGCATTGTATGGCTTGAAGCAAGCACCTAGAGCATGGTCTGACAAGATAGCACAGTATCTTGTCACTATTGGCTTTCAGATTTCCAAGGCAGATTTCTCACTTTATGTGAGAAAAACAGAGAAAGGTATTATGTTACTTGTCATTTATGTTGATGATTTGATTATGAAAGGTGATATCTTCACTTGGGCATTGAGATGATTAGATCACCAAGTGGGATACGGCTCTTGCACAGGCAGTATGGATTGGACATGCTGTCCAAATGTGGGATGGCAGGCTGTAAGCCTATTTCAGTTCCTTTGGAGCAGAATGTGAAGGTGAGCGCAGATGCAGGTGAGCTTCTGGAAGACCCTACTATGTACATACGCATAGTAGGAAGTTTGATTTATATGACTATTACCAGGCTAGATTTGAGCTATGCTGTTGGATTGGTAAGTCAGTTTATGCAGGCTCCAAGGAAATCGCATTTAAATGCGGCTAGACGCATACTCAAGTATGTGAAGTCCACATTGTAGTATGGACTATTTTATGAGACTAGGACTCAGATACAGTTGCATGGATACACTGATGCTAATTAGGCTGGTAGTATTTCTGATAGAAGATCTACCAGTGGATATGTGTTCTCTTTTGGGAGTGATGCAGTCACTTGGAGCAGCAAGAAACAACCTACAGTTGCCTTGTCGAGCACAGAGGCAGAGTACAGGGGTGCAGCAATGGCTGCATGTGAGGTAGCTTGGTTGCATAAGCTACTTTATGATATGCATCAGTCTACAGATGGGCTAGTTGTCATTTATTGTGACAACATGAGTAGTATACACTTGGCAAATAACCCAGTCTATCATGCTAGAACAAAGCACATTGAGGTGCATTATCACTATGTGCGGGAGAGGGTTTTACTAGGTCTTATTGATCTAGTTTATGTCAGCACAGAGGATCAGGTAGCTGACATATTTATGAAGGCATTGGGCACAGAGAAGCTGCGCAAGTTCAGAGACCTGATTGGTGTGCAGGAATTGGGATTGAGCTCGAGGGGGAGTGTTGAGATATCGAGCTCCACTCGTGATATGCCAGGGTGACCGTTGTGCATTTATGTCACCGACTTATCAGTTGTAGATGCAGTTGGTACACCGCCCATGAATAATAGCTAGATGATAGCTATCCTTATCTACTCTAGTTCGTGGCTCAGTTAGTATGCCACCTTAGTTAGTTGAGTTTGGTTTGAGACCCATATATAGGGTTCTTCTATTTCTATGTACTAGAGTTCTTTTGGCTTACACAACTAAGAAGAGGAAAACTGTTTTCAGCCTCCACCTGTGTGTGTATTCCCCCATTGTGCAAGCAAGAAAGCTACAAGTGAGACTCCTTCCTTCTCTCCCACCATCTTGACATTAGGTACATACTTCTTCAGTAGGATGATATGAAATACATTATGAACCTTTAGGTTCTCAGGGAGTTGAAGTCTATAAGCATTAGGCCCTAAGCAATTGAGAATCTTGTAGAGTCTTCCATTCTTCTTCTTCTTCTTCACCACATGAATCTGCCCTTAGAAGAGAGAGAGGGAGGAGAGAGAAAGACTGAAATCAAATCCTTTTTCTTGACTAAGAGCACAGGGGAGAGGCAAACGGTGATTGACTTTGCTGAATTAAACCCATGTGTAGCAATTTTTTGACTTGTCGCTCCACTTCTTCCCTTTCAAACATGGACAAGCAATAGGGAGGTTTGTTGATGGGCTTTTTGTTAGGCAACAAATCAATAGGATGGTCAACCTCTTGCTTTGGAGATAAAGCTAATGGTGGCTAAAATAAGGCAGTTACTAGTCCATCAAACTTTTGTGGACAAATTCGAAGACACCTCCGAGGTAGCTCCTCACTAGTCTTTTTTATCCCAACACCAACCATCTGGTCATGCAGATTCTTAATCCAAGTGATGAATGCTTCAGTTGTCTCTTCTTCAGCAAACCTCTCTGCTTCTAGTTGATTCTCCAATTTTTGAATCCTTGTTTGGTTTTGTGTTTCATATTTACTCCTCGGTACATTCCAAGCCTCTGATGCTTTGATTGTATGCTAAATCAAAGTCAAAACACTATCAGAACAGCTTGTAACTAAGGCACACAATGCATCTGTTCCAAGCTCATAGAAGATCTGCATTCGGAGAAATCATCACACTAGGATTTGATGGGTCGGCAGTAGGCTGTGATTCTACATCAGTCCCCATCACAGTCTCCAAAAGCCCATAAGAATCAAGGATAGTTGTAATTTTGAACTTCCAGAAGGTATTGTTTATACCATCTAACTTTCCTTTGCTGAAGCTTGGTGGACAAATCCTCAGTGTTTGAATAGCTAGTACAGCACCACCACCTCTTGCACCGCTTCCTGATGCACTAGAACCACTTCCAAAAGACAACATTGTTCCTCTTTGTTGTTGAAGCCTTTGCCTCTTGCGCACTCTTTGATCTCTAGAGCCCCCTGGGCTCTGATACCATGTAAAAATTACAGGGCACAAAATCTGAGAAAGAGATAGAGATAGAGACTACACAATAGATAAGAGGAGAATTAGAAAATTTCTTTAGCTCCAAACAACTGATACAAAAATGGCTTTGTTCACCCGTGTGCTTCCACAGTGAAGCTTAGATGGCGATCTAGATAGAAGACAGGTGAAGAGCTTAAGGCTAGCTGGAGCAACTTTGACTGGGTGAAAGATAGATGATGGATGGTTGTGAAGGGGTTTAGCCTTTATAGCCCGTGAGGCGGTTAGGTCGGCATGACCGGCCTATCATATGAGCCTCCACTAGTCGGCCAGGGAATATTCCCTTTACCGTCGGGCTAGGGGTGCTGCCCCCGGACCCTCGCCCATGGGGGCCACTGGCCCTCCTGAGACCCCCCAGCTAGGGGGCGCTTCCAGGGCCCCCGAACTCCAAAATTGGGGGCCCTTTTAACTCCCTTACCTTGCAACTCAATGCAATGTGCCTCGAGTTGCTACCAACTTAACTACTCAATCCAACCCAAAGATTAGATCCACAATCGTCACCTTTTTGCCATCCGGTCACATAGACCTCATCTTATATACAAGTCATGACTCAACCGATGTCTGGGCTCACATTTCGCTTCTTCTCATAATGGGGGCCTTACAACTTTGAGCACCATGGATCATTGGTGGCCCCTTATGAGGGTGGGGCATTGAGCATATCTAACACTCTTGTTACTCTAAGATAAGGTCTTAGTGGTAGTGGAGGATGAAATGAAACATCTGTGGTAGATCTTTTCTACTATTGTTTATAAGGTAGAGTTCTCAACTCCTTAAGTAATTGCTAATCATAGTGTTTCCTATGTTTTTGTGGGTTGATATGTTATTTCCTATACAGTCACTTAAAAATGCAAGAACCACCCTTCTCAAAACATCTTATCAATGCCATAGCTCTAGATGCAATCCGAATGTTTTAAACTAGGCAAATGGTTGCCTATATGCTAGCTTTAAGACAATGTAGGGTAAACATTGAGGTGACTTGTGTATGAGATAGATTTTCCATGTTGCAAACATATGAAGGCAAGATCTTCTATTTTAAAGCTTGGTTGGCTCCTTTTAGTCCCGAAGCAAATTGGGTAGACCAGTCATGAGTTAATACTGGCAAACCAAAAAGTATGCAAAAGGGAGAATAATTTCACTTGAGCTTACATCCTTGTTATCACACAGCTAACTAGTGCTACTGGACTTGGAGAGGACCATTGGAGGTATAACTTATTCACATGTGCATATGTAAATTTCATGACTACTAGAAAAATAACTAAGGTTGCCATGTTTTTACTATTGTTAACACTAAAAATTTAATGCTATGAGGTAGTGAATGGATTTTTTATGTACCGAAAGCTAGTAAAAAGCTTCCACAAAGAGTGGAGCTATGCTTGCTCAATCAATCAGGCTAGTTTATTGGGCTTCTAGAATGCATCGCTACTCCATTAGACTGAACTAACTATCCACTCCATCCCTATAAGTTTGTTTGAAACCCATTAGCTTCAAAGAGAGATCAGTTTTTCTTGGATTTTGAAGCTTATGTGAAGCTTCTTTAAGGGGCTTTCACAAATCCACAACATATATAAAAAATGGATGTAGTTTTTACTCACCTTTGGGCCACAATCAACCGTTCATGGCATACATGCATTTGTGTAGTGGGAAACTTTCAAACTTCAATCTTTCTCCTTACACATCAAATTAGTTGGTCCACCTTGACCTTGACTTGTGCATGAATGAGAAACTTTGAAGTGCATATGACTTGACAATGGACTTGTGTGCTTGTTTAGGCTATTAGTTCCTCTAGGAGCATTGCAAGTAGGGACTTGGACATTGCATCTATAAGATTAGTGCCACATTGGGACCAATTTTAGATGAACGCTTTTGAAAACCTATGACAAAACCTTCAACTTGGACCAACAAAAAGATCCTATGACTCCTCCTCAATGTTTCTTCTTATATGCATGATATATCTCTTTCTCTAAATATCACATTGCTACTCTTAGCCATTAATGACTCTGCTTATTTTTGAGTCCAAGCCTACTCTTAGCCACAAATGTCAACATTTTGTGATCCTTTTACCACATACATGAATGATTCATATTCATACCAATTCCTAATAGTCTTTTCCCCCTTTCACATCATGTTGTGTTGGAAATGCTACTATATAGAAAAGGGAGATGAGAAAAAGTGATTTGATCATAGTCACTAGTCAAGCTAAATACATAATCAAAAGTAGCTCATCAGGCAATTATATGTCATTTGACTCATTTTATTTGTTACTACTACTACTATAATCAATCCATGCACAGTTCAAATAGTGTTGTGATTATTCTTTCATAAACATAAGACATGTGAATTATTAAACGTAATAGATTTCATCTCATTCACAATAATGAAACCATTCTCATTATCTCTCAAAAAATATTTATCCAAGCTCAACGAAATCTTGTGTACATGCATTATCTTTAAGTCAACACCTAGCAAATCTTATTCCCCAAGATGGGTAACATAATCTAATTTCAACTTTTTTCTAACTATTTCAATAATTAAAGTTAAGAATGAATTACATCAAAGCTATAAAAGCTAAAGACAAAGACCTTATGACCAATTCAATATTCTTTAGAGGTGGAAAAATATGAATAAGTGAAATGATTGAAACATGGATTTAAGTTTCAATAGATGGAACAATGACCTTACTAACAAGTGAGCACACAAAAGACACTATTCTCAATAAGAAACTTAAATAGTTTCAACAATGAATTGAAAAAACGTCTAGAACATGCAAAAAAAAGTGATTGAGATGTTGATTTGACTTCAACTAGAATTCAACAGATATTGTGACATAAAGCACGTGATAGAACACGTTTGTTATATTTTCTCACGTTACCTTGGAAAACTTTATGAGATTTTGTAGAACTTGTAGAAAATTTGTTTTTTAATTCTTTGTTCTATTGGATACTACATAAGTATATGATTTAGAAATCACTAGATCAAGTCTACATTTTTGGAAGGTTTTGTTGAGAAAGGGTAGGATTTTCCAAGTCAAGAAATACTTGTTGTTGCGAGATATCACTTATCCAATGCAATAAGCTTATAATGCCTTTACTTAAGCCACATGACTTTGTGGTTCTCATTAGATAAAATAGTTTGTTCATGTTTCTAAAAAGGCATAGTGCACATTTGGCAAACGATAGTGTCTCCATACCTTGTGTCGCTGTCAACAAGATTGAAGCTTGCCTTTTGGTCACATGAACACAACTACACTTCAATGGACCACATTCAAGTTACATGATATTGGGATGAGTGTTAGCCCTTTGTCCAAGAGGGCATATTGTACTACCTCTCAAATTGACTCTTCTTTTATCAATCCCTTACCAATATTGATCACCTCCCATGTCATTCATGACATGAAACACTTTCAAAGAGGAGATTTTCTAACTTACAAGACCTTTGAATGTTGCTCTTGGATGTTTTCACCCAACAAATGTAGTTCACCGAGATGACACTCTTTCAAATAGGAGATTTTCTAATTTTACAAGGCCTTTGAATGCACCTCTTGGATGTTATTCACCCAACAAATGTAGTTAAATCTCAACAATTACTTTAGAGAGAGTGTGAGTCTAAATAGTGGGGTTAGTGGTGTACAAGTCTAAATATGTCTCCTCCTAATAGTTCTTTGGGAAGCTCTATCATGAATTTGTATCTACTCGATACCTTGATATTATTGAAATCTAGTTTAAGCTTTAGCTTTCTATTTTTCACATATAGATTTAGCTAATGCTATCTATGGTTGCATCTACTTTATCTCACTAACATTGCTTTGAACTACTTATCTTGAGTCATCATTGTTTGAGTTTACTCATATGCTTTGTTTTGTCATTTTTTTCTCTTTCCCCTTCGATCTTCACTTTGGTCATGGAGCCCTCACGCACTAAATGGATATGAGAGACACATGTATCAATTATTGAAAGCTCTCTCTCTCTCTCTCTCTCTCTCTCTCTCTCTCTCTCTCTCTCTCTCTCTCTCTCTCTCTCTCTCTCTCTCTCTCTCTCTCTCTCTCAATCCAAAACTAAATAAAAGTAGACTTGATGCAAAAGAAAAAATCAAGTGAGACACAAGATTAGGCACAAACTTCCCCCATGCATAGAGAGGGTGCTCCTCTATGCAAGTATTTAAACTATGTTAGACCTTTTGCCCAAAGAAAACCCTTTATGATTAATCCTTTCCAGTAAGTTATATCTTTATGCACATGTTGTTTTAACTTTTGGATTATTTCACCATTTGGTAAAGAAAATATAAGTGCTTGAAGGATGAGTAAATCTCTAGGATTGTTGAATAAAATAGTTAGTACCTTACTGCTATATTATTTTCTCCCCGAACCTCTAGAGGGCTTCCCAAACCTGCCCCACTTTCCAAACCTCCCTTTTTCAATCAAACCTCTTTCTCATGTGCAATCTCTCATTTTCTCTTCCCCCTCCCTTTTTTTGTTAAAGTCAACCCCCTCTCCTTCCCCCTCCCCAAAATCCCCTCCCCTTAAAACCCCCTCCCCTCTCTCACACTTATAATCTCTCTCTTTCTTTTCCCCCTCTCCTTTTTAATTGAATTCCTCCCCTCTCCCCCCCCTCTCTCTCATATGTAGGCAGCCTAGGTCTCTCTCTCTCTCTCTCTCTCTCTCTCTCTCTCTCTCTCTCTCTCTCTCTCTCTCTCTCTCTCTCTCTCTCTCTCTCTCTCTCTCTCTCTCTCTCTCTCTCTCTCTCTCTCACACACACACACACACACACACACACACACACACACACAGACACAGTTAGATTAAACTTTTTAATTTAATTTTTTAATGAAAATAAGGAGAGAGAGAGATACAAAGAGCAATAAAGAAAGAAGAGGAGAGGGAGGGAGAAAGAGAGGGGGAAAAGAGAGAAAGAGAATTATAGAGAGAGAAAATATAAAATTTAAGAGAAAGAGAGAGAGAGAGAGGAAAAGAAAAAAGGAAAAGAAAGGAGAAAGGGGGGAGAAGAAAAGGGGGAGAGAGATAGAAAGGAAAAGGAGAGAGAAAATAAGAAGAGAGAGAATTTGAACATAAAGAGAGAATTATAGAGAGGAAATATAAAATTTCAAAGAAAGAGAGAAGAAGAAAAAAAGGGAAAAAGAGGAGAGAGAAGGAAAAGAGAGGAGAGAAGGGAGAGAGAGAGAGATAAAGAAAGAGAGAGAAAAGAGAAGAGAAATTTTTAACTTTAAATATTTTTTGAGAGAGAAAGGAAGGGAGAGAGAAGAAGGAGAGAGGGGGGAAGAGAGAGAGAGAGAAGAAGAAAAAGATAAAATTTAAAAGAGAGAGAGGGAGAGAAGAAAAAAAGGGAAATTAGGAGAAAGGGGAGGAGAAGAAAAGGGGATTGTGGAGAGAGAGAGAGAGAGAGAGAGAGAGAGAGAGAGAGAGAGAGAGAGGAGAAGAGCAAGAATATAAACATAAAGAGAGAATTATATATAGAGAAAAGATAACATTTTCATACTTTAAGAGAGACTTAGGGGGGGAAAGAAAGTGAAAGAAGAATGAGAGAGAGAGAGAGAGAGAGAGAGAGAGAGAGAGAGAGAGAGGAGAAGAAGAGCGAGAATATAAACATAAAGAGAGAATTATATATAGAGAAAAGATAAAATTTTCATACTTTAAGAGAGACTTAGGGGGGAAAGAAAGTGAAAGAAGAATGTAAGAGAGAGAGAGAGAGAGAGAGAGAGAAGGAACATGTAGAGAGAATTATAGAGAGAGGAAAGATAACATTTAAAAGAGAGAGAATAAAAAATAGAGGAGAAAGAGAGAAGGAAAAGAGAGAGAGAGAGAGGGAGGGAGAGAGAGAGAGAGAGAGAAGAAAAGCGCAAAGAAAAGAAAAATTTTAAAAAGAGAATGAAGAGAGAGAGAGAGAGAGAGAGAGAGAGAATAAGAAGGAAAAAAAGGAAAAAAGAGGAGGGAGAGAGAAGGAAAAGAGAGGAGAGAGGGAAGAGAATAAAAGGAGAGTGAGTGAGGAAAAGTGGGGAGAAAAAAAAGAGAGACAGAGAGAACTAGAAAATGAGAAAAAATAAACTAAAATAGAAGGCAGAGAGAGAGAGAGAGTAAGCAAAAAATTAGAAACAGAGAGAAAAAAGAGGAGAGAGGAAGATGAGAAATGGATTGTTGAGCAAAGTTATCGTGCGATAGCACAGCAACTTCGCTCGTCGCTTCAAGGAGGTAGCAAAGATGTTGCAAAGCGGTTGCGCACATAACACTAGTACCTTATTAAATCAGATAGTTGATGACACCCAAAATGTTTGGAAAATTAATGTTGAGATATCGAGCTCCACTTGTGATACGCCAGGGTGACCGTTGTGTATTTATGTCACCGACTTGTCAGTTGCAGACGCGGTTGGTACACCGCCCATGAATAATAGCTACATGATAGCTATCCTTATCTACTCTAGTTCGTGGCTCAGTTAATATGCCACCTTAGTTAGTCGAGTTTGGTTTGAGACCCATATATAGGGTTCTTCTATTTCTTTGTATTTGAGTTCTTTTGGCTTACACAACTAAGAAGAGGAAAACTGTTTTCAGCCTCCACCCTTTGTGTTTCTTCCCCCATTGTGCAAGCAAGAAAGCTTCAAGCAAGACTCCTTCCTTCTCTCCCACAATCTTGACATGGTATCAGAGCCTTGTTCGTGGTAAGGAGCTCAAGAAAGCAAGCCAAGCTCGCGGTGTTCTGGTAAGAGGAGCAGTGTTGCTTTCATTTTCTATTTTGGGAGCAGATCTCTGCAGCAGGTAGCACAGTCGGAAAGTGCAGGAGTGCATTGTCTCAGGTTGAGACGCCCTTCGCGGTGAAGCAAGAGGGCAGTATATGCTGCGGGAAAGGGCTTTAGCCCTTTGTGACCTTGTTTTTTTTATTTGTGGCCATTTCGGGGCCTGTTTTGGAGGCGAAAGTTTTCTGCACACACTCAGAAAAAGACCCAGTTTTATGCTATGCAGCCACTGTTCTACAGGTCGGTGAAAAGTTACTGTAAAAATTGCATCGTATGCTTGTGCGTAGAGATATTGGGAGTTACAGAATCATCCCTGTTACCTGTTGATGTAAAATCGTCACTAGGAAGTGACTGTGTGGTCAAATACCACTTTCGCCAGTTTTGCAGATTAGCCCTTGTGAGGCTGAAGCTGTGTTCTTTGCAGTGACAGAATTTTTTGCGGTATTCTGTAATGGCGTCTGATTCTCTTTCACAGATTGTCACTGAAAAGCTTGACAAGAACAACTTCCAAGCATGCAAGTTTAGAATGACGAATTTCCTTATGGGAAAAGGATATTGGGAATTTGTTGCAGGAAATGAAGAAGAATCACTTCTTCCTGATGTTCCCAATCAACAGCAAATGCAGGCATTCAAAACATGGCATGAGAGAGCCAGGAAAGTTATGTATTGGCTGTCTATCAGTATTTCAGACTCTATGATTGTGCATATTCAGGATGCAAGTACGCCAAAGGAGGCATGGGATACTTTGTCAAAAATGTATAGCACAAATACGCAAGCCAGGAAAATGCAGCTCAAGCAAGAGTTACATAATGTGCAAAGAAAAAATATGAGCATCAATGACTACCACATGAAAGTGAAGAAGATTGCAGATGCACTTGCTTCCATCGGGTCGCCAGTGGAAGATGATGATTTAGTTTCTGTGACCTTGAATGGTCTAGGAAAGGATTATGCACAGTTTCCGACATCCATTTCAGTTCATGAAAGATTTCCTGATTTTGAGGAGCTAATTGCTCTTCTAATTTCTGAGGAGCAAAGAAATGGTGGTGCATCTTCTTCAGGAGGAACTTCAAAAGAAGCTGTCTTCTACTCAAATGCTGGAAGAGGTAGAGGCAGAGGTAGAGGAGGCCGATTTGGAGGCCGTGACAGAAATCAGAATATGCAGCAAACTCAAGAAAACCAGTCCTATGGAGGAGGACGTGGTAACTCTAAAGGCAGGGGGAGCCAAAGAGGTCGTGGTGGATGGCAAAGAGGTCAAAATGCAAATAGTAATGTTGAATGCTACTACTGTGGTAAAATGGGTCATATGGCTAAAGACTACTATAAAAAGCAGAATGACATCATGAATGGAAAACTGCAACAAGGAAATTATGCATCTTCTAGCAGACAGGGTGATGACAGAAATGAGCATTTGTTCATGGTGCAGCACATGAACAATTCTGTGACAAGTGCAGAAGAAAGCAATGATGTATGGTATGTTGACTCAGGTGCATCAAACCACATGACAGGTCATGCAGAATGGATGGAGGATGCAAGGAAAATGGAAAAACCAGGATTTGTGGAGACTGGTGATGATACTGCACATCCTATTGTGCAGATTGGAAAAATTCCCTTGTCTATGCAGGATGGGAAAAAGAAATACATGTCTGATGTATTTCATGTCCCGAATATCACCAAGAATCTGGTTTCTGTCGGTCAAATGGTTGAGTAGGGCTTGCAGGTCAGATTTAATCCTCATGGATGCTTTGTTGAGGATATGAAAAATAAAGGTCGCTTGATAGCAAAAGGAAAGAAGAAGGGCAGAATGTTTACGTTGGATGCAGACATGTCTGAATTGAGTGCAGCAATGTTTGCACATGGGACTGGTGTAGTTGCAGATATTGATATCTGGCATAAACGCATTGGTCATGTTAATGTACAGCGACTTAAATCAATGCAGGCCCAAAATATTGTTGCAGGATTGCCAAAATTCAAGGTTACAGAAATGCATAAGGTATGTAAAGCCTGTCAGTTTGGAAAACAGGCAAGGAAACCATTTCCTAGACATGTTCAAGAGAGTGAGAAGCCATTGGAATTAATCCACTCTGATGTGTAGACTACTAAAGCTGCATCTCTTGGAGGCTGTCATTATTTTGTCACTTTTATTGATGACTATAGCAGAAAAGTTTGGGTGTATTTTATGAAAAAGAAAAGTGAAGTTTTTGGGCATTTCAAAACCCTTAAAGCTATGGCTGAAAAAGAAACAGGTCTGCAAATAAAATGCCTAAGGTCAGATGGAGGGGGAGAGTACCTCTCAAATGAGTTTGCAAAGTTCTTGCAGGAGCATGGCATAAAGCAGCAATATTCATGCAGTTATACCCCACAACAAAATGGAATTGCAGAAAGGAAAAACAAGCATATTGGAGAGGTATCTCGTGCCATGCTCAATGAAAAAGACTTGCCATATTTTTATTGGGCTGAAGCAGTTGCTACAGCAGTCTACATAATGAACAGGACTCCCACTGCAGCAATACATGGAATGACTCCAGAGGAGAGGTATACTGGTAGGAAACCAGATATTTCTCATTTGAAAATTTTTTGTTACATTGCCTATGTTCATGTGCCAGATGAGTTGAGATCCAAGTTGGATCCAAAAGCTGAGAAGTGCATCTTTATTGGTTACTCTCTGCAGCAAAAAGGGTATAGATGCTATAACCCTTCTACTCGTAAGTTTACAGTGAGCAGAGATGTTGTTTTTGATGAGATGAGTAGCTGGTATAAACCAGTAAATGTGATTGATGATGTAGATGCACAAAAGGGTAATGCTGCACAGAATTCACAGCAGCAGTCACAAAATATTAGTGGATCTGGAGCGTCCTCTAGCAGTGGTTCACATTCTTCGTCGTGGACAGGCAGATTGAGATCAGGAGAATCTTCTCAAAGCAATGCAGATAGTGGTATGCAGGTATCATGAAAAGGAAAAGAGAAGGTAGATCAGCCCATGTTTGATGTGAATGCAGGTCACTCTTATGTGGATGGTGAATCCAGTGGCTCAGAACAGAGCATTGATGATGAGTTGGGTATCCCTTCTATTGTTACACCTGGAGTAAGGAAGACCAGGGATGTTTTGAGAGCACCTGGGAGTGAACCTACTTTGCGCAGGTCTACGAGAGCTAGGTATCCTGTGGATAGGCTGAAATATGATGGATTTACAGCCATTCACTATGCATATATGGTCAAAGTGATACAGGAACTAGAACCCACATCTTTTGAGCAAGCCATGGGAAAAGAAAAATGTGAGAAAGCCATGGATGAAGAAATGGATGCCTTGGAAGCAAATGCTACATGGGAGTTAGTACCTTTGCCTAAAGGTAAGAATGCAATTGGCTGTAAGTGGGTTTATAAGGTGAAGCACAATGCAGATGGTTCTGTGAAGCACAATGCAGATGGTTCTGTGAACAGATACAAGGCAAGATTAGTAGTCAAGGGGTATGCACAAACATATGGCATTGACTATGAAGAAACATTCAGTCCAGTTGCAAGGATGGCAACTGTAAGAGCAGTCATTGCTATGGCTGCATCAAAGGGATGGTCTTTACATCAGATGGATGTAAAGAATGCCTTCTTGCATGGTGATTTGCAAGAAGAGGTCTATATGGAGCAGCCACCAGGTTATGTGCATGCTGTTCATCCTGAGTTTGTTTGCAGGTTGAAGAAAGCCTTGTATGGCTTGAAGCAAGCACCTAGAGCATGGTCTGACAAGATAGGACAATATCTTGTCACTATTGGCTTTCAGATTTCCAAGGCAGATTTCTCACTTTATGTGAGAAAAACAGAGAAAGGTATTATGCTACTTGTCATTTATGTTGATGATTTGATTATGACAGGTGACAGTGATGAAGATATCCTTCATGTGAAAATGCTATTGAAGCAGAAGTTTGAGATGAAGGATTTGGGAGAGCTGCGTTATTTCTTGGGCATTGAGGTGATTAGATCACCAAGTGGGATACAGCTCTTGAAGAGGCAGTATGGATTGGACATGCTGTCCAAATATGGGATGACAGGCTGTAAGCCTATTTCAGTTCCTTTGGAGCAAAATGTGAAGCTGAGCACAGATGCACGTGAGCTTCTAGAAGACCCTACTATGTACATACGCATAGTAGGAAGTTTGATTTATATGACTATTACCAGGCCAGATTTGAGCTATGCTGTTGGATTGGTAAGTCACTTTATGCAGGCTCCAAGGAAACCACATTTGGATGCGGCTAGACGCATACTCAGGTATGTGAAGTCCACATTGCAGTATGGACTATTTTATGAGACTGGGGTTCAGATACAGTTGCATGGATACACTGATGCTGATTGGGCTAGTAGTATTTTTGATAGACGATCTACCAGTGGATATGTGTTCTCTTTTGGGAGTGCTGCAGTCACTTGGAGGAGCAAGAAACAGCCTACAGTTGCCTTGTCGAGCACAGAGGCAGAGTACAAGGGTGCAGCAATGGCTGCATGTGAGGTAGCTTGGTTGCATAAGCTACTTTATGATATGCAACAGTCTACAGATGGACCAGTTGTCATTTATTGTGACAACATGAGTAGTATACACTTGGCAAATAACCCAGTCTATCATGCTAGAACAAAGCACATTGAGGTGCATTATCACTATGTGCGAGAGAGGGTTTTACTAGGTCTTATTGATCTAGTTTATGTCAGTACAGAGGATCAGGTAGCTGACATATTCACGAAGGCATTGGGCGCAGAGAAGCTGCGCAAGTTCAGAGACCTACTTGGTGTGCAGGAATTGGGATTGAGCTCGAGGGGGAGTGTTGAGATATCGAGCTCCACTTGTGATACGCCAGGGTGACCGTTGTGTATTTATGTCACCGACTTGTCAATTGCAGACGCGGTTGGTACACCGCCCATGAATAATAGCTAGATGATAGCTATCCTTATCTACTCTAGTTCATGGCTCAGTTAGTATGCCACCTTAGTTAGTTGAGTTTGGTTTGAGACCCATATATAGGGTTCTTCTATTTCTTTGTATTTGAGTTCTTTTGGCTTACACAACTAAGAAGAGGAAAACTGTTTTCAGCCTCCACCCTTTGTGTTTCTTCCCCCATTGTGCAAGCAAGAAAGCTTCAAGCGAGACTCCTTCCTTCTCTCCCACAATCTTGACAATTAATACATTGCCAGCCTAGTTGAATGAACACATATCTCAACTAGATAACCAATATCTTCCATATCTATACAGATTGACAAAATCATTCATAAATATGGTTTAGTCTAAGAATTCATAAGTCCATGGAACCATTTTCAACAATATTGAGAATAAAATTTATGAAACTAAATAGCTTAGCAAAAAACTAATAATAGAAAATAATAAAATGCATTTTGATAGGAGAGTGCACACTCCAAACCACAATGACATATCAACCAATTAATGTGCATTTCATATACAATCGTCCACTAATGGTATCACCCATGTACACATTAAAGAGTGCCAAAAATAAAAAATGATAGACATTCGTGTCAACTCAATGCTCAAGGGAATTTAAGAGCTAGACAACTATGGTTGATTTGGAACACCTAGAATAGCCTTGGATCCTAAAATCTCATGGTCTTCTTCAAGCAAAGTTAGTTGATCATACAATGGATGAGAAGGCATTATCCCATTAAAATATATTAAATATACTATGCATTTTCCCATAACCAAGTAGACCTAACTTAGAAGCACCATCATTACTTTTCTATTAATTTTATGATTAATTTGAAAAGGGCCATAGAACCTAGGTGCTAACTTGACATTTGGATTATTTTCAATCATTTTCAATCTTAGCTTTCAAATAGGATCCGTGCAAAGTTATTAATATGGAAATCCATTGGTTCTATCTTCCTATTAGCTTTCTTAGTATATATTGCTAGGGCTTTAGTAATCATATCATGAACTTGAGTCAAAATAAAAGAATGATCTTGTGCAAGGTTATTAGTTGAAATCTTATGAGACAAATGTGAACATGTAGCCACAAAACAATGTCCATGGATAACTTTAAAATGAGATTTATGTGTCGATTGATGATGTGATGTGTTATTATAAGAAAATATATATAGTTATCTAAGAGCTTGGATGAGGAATAATATAAGGTTATAAAAGATCAAGGCTGGTGTTATTAGTAGCCCCAATGTGTCCATTAGTTTCAACATGAAAGACTAAACCAAAATCAAATTTAGCACCCAAGTTTCAATGTGCAGAGGGGTGACTAAATGTAGTGAGTGCACTTGTGAGACCAAAAGGCATATCTAGAAACTTTAGAGTGCCCAAAGTTAGTGTGAAAAACAATTTTATAAATGTTAAGGTAGCCATGCAAACTTGGTGATGGCACTCATTCAAATCAACCTTACTGAAGATAGTGGTTCTTATTCGTGCATTTATAAAGAACTTGGTAATCTATACACAAGTAATAAGTTTGATTCTTCTTTCAAGCAATGAGACTACATCATCAAAGGGCCAACTATTATGCCTTATAAAATCTCAAGCTAAGAGTTTCTCATTTTTCTTTTATATTTCTTTTTTTTCAATTCGATTTTACTTATAAGGAGCTTTGCAAGGAGGTTGACTATAAGAATGTGTTCTATATCATGATCCTCTATTGGGAAGGAGATAAACCAAGTGGCAGACCTTTTGTAAAAACAATCAGAATAAGCAAATAAGAAATTTTGATAAGAGATTATGTTGTGAAGGAGATAATTTAGATTATTTTCCTTTATTTCATTAATTAGCACAAGATAAGCTTTATATATTCCTCTTAAAGTGTGATATGAGTCTTTTTCTTGAGAGTCTAAACAAGAGTAAGGATAGGATTGTTAGGAGAGAAAAAACGCAGCAAAATAATCATGTTTTGGAGCCATAAGGTTATGAACAATAGTTTTACGGTATATTGCAATTTCAGACGTGTTGATTGAAAGTGGATGCACAAGTTGTAGATTTCAAATATGTAATTATTGAGGTATTTTCTAGGAAGAAAACATAAGTTTTATCTACAAATAGGTTGTATATTACATATAATG
This sequence comes from Lygodium microphyllum, assembly GCF_053477565.2. Classification (NCBI taxonomy): domain Eukaryota; kingdom Viridiplantae; phylum Streptophyta; class Polypodiopsida; order Schizaeales; family Lygodiaceae; genus Lygodium; species Lygodium microphyllum. The sequence continues at coordinate 24,265,098 of NC_141163.1, forward strand.
TTGAGGAGTAAGTGAAAATGGTTGCTTGGCATATTGTTGTGCACTTGTTATGAAAGGTGGTAGAAGACTTGTTTGTTGTTTTGTATCATTTTTGCGATAATGGCATAGAATAGTGGAAATTCTATTATTAAGAAGCTAGACAAGAATAAATACTCATCATGGAAGTTCCATGTGATGAGCTTCCTTATTGGAAAGGGCCTTTATAAGTTCATTTTAGGTGAAGAAAATAGTCATCATGGAAGTTCCATGTGACGAGCTTTCTTATTGGAAAGGGCCTTTATAAGTTCATTTTAGGTGAAGAAAAGGAGCCAGAGCTGAGTAACCCTACGACTGCAGATGAATTAAAGATGTGGAAAGAATGGAATACAAAGGACAAAAACTAATATATTGGCTATTTGCAGTCATTGATAATACTATGCTAGAACATATCAAGAATGTAGAAACTTCACATGCAGCTTGGACAATTTTTGAGAGCATGTTTTTAGTGAGTACAAAGGCATGAAAGATTCCACTCAAGTAAGAGTTGAATACCTTGAAGAAATGGAAAATGTTTGTCAATGAGTATGTTTTGAAGGTGCAAAGCATTGCAAATGCTTTAGCAGCAGCGATTGATATAATGCTTCATGACGATGATTTGATTTCATCTACTTTGGGTCACCTTAATAATGAGAAGGTTTGAAAATCATTTGTCACTTCTATATATGTACGGAATCCATTTCTAGATTTTGATGAGTTGATCTCTCTCATAATTACCGAAGAGATCATTATGCAGGCTGACTCATCTGAAAGAAATGGTTGATAGGTCCAAGCATTTAACTCAAGTTGTGGAAGAGGATGTGGCAGATCCTCTTCAAGAGGTCGTGGTATGGAATGTGCTAGTTAAATCAACAATTCGGTGAAATGCAAGTTCATGAGGTCATGGAAACTTTAGAGACAAGGGAAGCTCTAGAGGAAGAGGTGGATAGCAGAAAAAATGTTCTAAATTTTTTTCTATTTTTTGTCATAATTGAGGCAAAATGGATAATATTGCAGTCCATTGTTATGCTAAGAAGGATGAGATCCATAGTGGTAAATTGCAGCAAGAAAACTATACATCGTCTTTATGACAAAGTGAAGAAAAAAATGAGCATTTGTTTGTTATGTAGCACGTGATGAATGTTGTTATAGGAAAGGAGACACATGATGATATATAGTATGTTGATTCAAGTACATCTAATCATATGACTAGTCATATTGAATGGTTTGAAAAGATGCAAGACTTACAAAATCTAGGCTATGTGTAGATGGGTTATGATTCATGCCACCCAATTTCACACATTGAAAAGGTCCTCTTGTCCTTGTATGATGACCAAACAAAGAGTCCATCAAATGTATTACATGTGCTATCAATCACAAATAATTTAGTATCTGTTAGCCAAATGGTAGTGCAAGGGTTGCAAGTTTGATTTAATGCAAAATGTTATTTTGTAGAAGACTTTAATGATGATAAGTGCAAGTTAGTCGCAAAAGGAATTAGAGTTGGTCACTTTATATGCTAGAATTCCTACAATGAAAGCTGCTATGTATGCTAAAGGAAAAGGAGCAGTTGTAGACATTGAAATATAGCATAAACATATTGGACATGCAAATGTGCAAAGGCTAAATTTAATGTAGTGCAAAGGATTGGTTACAGGGTTGCTTGCTTTTAGAGTTGGTGAATTTCATAACATGTGTGAAGCATGTCAATTTGATAAGTAGGAAAGACAACCCTTTTCACATAGCTATGGGTATCTTTTATGAAGAAAAAGAGTGATATATTTGAGCACTTCAAAAGTTTTAGGGCTAGGATTGAAATAGAAATATGCTTCAAATTCAAGTGCTTGAGATTAGATGGAATGGGAGAGTACCTCTCTAATGAGTTTGGTGCCTTCTTGAGGTCTCAAGGGATAAAAAGATAGTTTACTTGTAGGTATACTCCACAACAAAATGGGGTTGTAGAAAGAAAAAATAAGCATATTGCAGAAGTTGCATGGGCATTGATGGTGGTTGAGAAAGTATGCCAAAATATTTTTGGTCTAAATCTATTCATACTACTATATCTATATTATGAATAGAAATCCCATATTTGTAGTTCATGGGATGACCCTCAAAGAATGCTTTACAAAAGCAAAGAGCCTGATGTATCACACTTGAAAGTGTTTTGCTATATTGAATATGTTCATGTGCCACATGAGCTATAAAAGAAGCTTGATCCAAAGGCTTAAAAATGTATTTTTATTGGATACTCTCTAGAGCAGAAAGGGTATTGTTGTTATAATCCTATCACAAGTGAGTTCAAAGTGAGAAATGATATTATTTTTTATGAGATGAGTAGCTGGTATATATCTAGTGGTGATGTACTAGATGATGATTATGATCATGGTAGTTATGTGCAAAAATAAAAGCAAGAATTACGAAGCCTTAGTGGACCAAAAATATCATATGATACAATATCTACAATTCACCTCTAAGGAGTAGCCCCACATCTTCAAGTGGATCTACAACTATTGTGTGTAAAGACAAAGGAAAGAAGAAAGTGTTGGATGGTAATGATATATCTACTAGTCATTCGGGATTTGATGGAGATTCTAGTGGTTTAGAGAGTTTGGATGATGAGGTTGGTATTCGTTTAGTTAAGACACCGGGTATACAGAGTGCACATAGTAATGTAAAGACTCCATTAATTGATCCAATGGTACACAGGTCTAGCAGGGTTAGATATCTAGGTAAAAGATTTGGTTTTGAAGGTTATGAAGCTCACCATTATCCTTATATGGTAAAGGTAGTTGAAGATGTTGAGCCCACTTGTTTTGAGAATGCTATTGGTGATACTCATTGGGATGCAAAAATGGATGAGGAGATGGCTGTGTTGGAAGCCAAGACTTGGGATTTGGTACCCTTGCCTAAGGGCAAGAAAGCTATTGGTTGCAAGTGTGTTTATAAAATCAAGAATAATGCAGATGGTTTGATTAGCAGGTATAAGGCTAGACTAGTTGCAAAAGGCTACTCTCAAATATATCGAATAGATTATGAAGAGACATTCAGCCTAGTTGCTAGGATGACAACTATTAGATGTGTGATTGCTTTGGAAGTGGCCAAAGGTTGGAATTTTCAGCAAATGGATATTAAGAATTCCTTCTTGCATGGTGAATTGCAAGAACAGGTGTATATGGAGCAACCAAGAGGTTATGAGGATTTAGAGTATCCCACATATGTATACAACTTAAAGAAAGCACTCTATGGGCTGAAGCAAGTGCCTAGAGCATGGTTTGTTGACAAGATCGGAGAATATATTGTCAAAATTGGCTTTTATGTTTTTTATGCTAACTACTCATTTATGTGAGAAAGGGAGATGCATGCTTGGTCATCATAGTCATCTATGTGGAGGACGACTTGATTATTATAGTTGTTGATAATGACAGTGGGATTGCTGCAGTTAAAGATTTTTTAAAGAAGAAGTTTAAGATGAAGGATTTGGGTGAGCTAAGGTACTTTCTTGGTACTGAGGCGATCATATATGATGATGGTATATGGCTATCCCAAAGGCAATATGGCTTGGATATGTTATCAAAGTATGGTATGATAGCATGTAAGCCTCTTTCAGTATCATTGGAGCAAAATGTGAAGTTGAGTACTCATGTTGGGGATGAGATAGAAAACCCTACTATAATCAGAAGGATAGTAGGGATTCTAATTTACATGACTATCACAAGGCTAGACTTGAGCTATGCTATTGGCCTTGTCAGTTAGTTTATGAGAGGCCTAAATTGCCTCATTTGGATGCAGTTAGATGCATATTGAGGTATGTGAAGTCCACTTTACATTATGAACTTTTTTATGAGTCATATAAAGATATACAGAGGTTTGGATACACAAATGTAGATTGGGCTAATAGCATATTAGACAAAAGATCTACCATGGATTTATCTATACCCTTAGTAGTGCAGCAATTACATAGAGTAGCAACAAGCAACCTGGAGTTACTTTATCAACTACTATAGAGGCTAAGTATAGAGAGGTTGTTATGATAGAATGTGAGGTGGTATGCTTGCAAAAGTTATTGGGTGATTTGGATGGTTAGGGACATGGTCTAGTTGTCATTCACTGTGATAACATGAGTAGCATATAGCTAGCTAGGAATCTAGTGCTTCATGCTGAGACAAAACACATTGAGGTTCACTACTACTTTGTGAGAGAGAAGGTACTTGCAAGAGAGATTGACTTGGTATATGATGTCAACACATAGGATTAGAGTGCTAACGTTTTCATAAAGGCATTGGATGTAGAGAAGCTTCGAAAGTTTCAAAGCTTAGTTGGAGTTGCAGAGATACAATTGAGCTTGAGGGGGAGTGTCGGGATAGCAAGCTCAACACGTGCAGACATTGATGATGCAATGCCTAGCTACATGGGTCTGCACATCTACACTTAGTAGATCGGTAGTCATTATGATCCTCACATGGCCATTGACTTATTACTTATTATATTTAGTTTGTTACACCTACCTATAGCTAGCATATTATAGCACTAGTCAATTAGTATAGTAAATTATGCACTTTTTGGCTTAATAGGCTACTTTCCTTTATGTTATATATTATCTATACTTTGTGTATATTGTATTGTGTGTGGAAGAAAAAGAAAAAACTAGTAAGAAAACGTTTTGGCCTCCATCTCTCTTCTTGTGTTCTTAAGTGAGCTTCTTCTTGTGTATATGGTGTGTATTTGGTATAGCAGCTCAAGCAAGTCTCCCCATTGTGTGATTCTTAATATTATTGATGTGAAAAAATATTTCTATCATTTACGAAAGCACTTTTGAGACTGGTGGAATGCTATGAGGTTGGGAAAATGAAAACCAATTAAGATGGAGAAACAAGTTTGAGAGTTGAAACATTGTGTATTGCATGTTGTGAGAAGTTCCATCACTACATTATGATACCATTAAGTAGGGCTATTTTGTAGATGAGATCTATTGCATAGTGGAAGGGTAGCCATATAAAGCTAAAATACTATCATAGGATCCAAGAGTGGACATATCACCTCAATTGGAGTATGTTAAAGATAGAGACTATCAATGGAGGATTCTTGGTCTAAATGCAAAACAATTAGGACATTGATAGACTTATATTCTTTCAAAAGCTAAAACTCACTTTGGTAAAAATATCTCACCTTGTCTCTTGACATTCCACTCTAACCAATCATGCATCCTTTTCTCTATCCCAAGAAAGCAAGAACACAAGATTGGCTTTGAGGTGTAGTGAAATCACCTATCTTATCTTCCCACATTGTAGCCTAAAAGCTTGAAGGCTCAAAGATAGTTCCATGACCCAAAAAATACAATTCAATTCCATTGCTCCATTGCATCCACCATCGATCACACCAATTATGAGAGAAGAAGACCAAGAATAAGAAGGAGACAAAAATCCCTCACTCTCTCACAATCTCACAATCTCACAATCTCATACCGAATTCCAAACTCAACCCTCTCACCATCATGAATGGATGAAAAAGAATAAAAGTAAGAAGAAGATATAGAGCTTCACTTTCTCTCAATCCCTTAACACACCTCTCACTCTTTATCTTTCTCACTCTCAACAATGGAGGCAAGATGATAAAATGGATAAGAGAATAGAAAGCTTCAATACTTACACTGATAGAGCTTTTGTAGCATGGATGTACCAAAATGGTAAATACAATTGAGATCTCCCACCCTTAGACTTGGGATTAGATTAGGACTAGGTCACTTCTCTAGGATGGTGTCCCATTTGTGTTATGGAGTTTGCATCTCACTTTGAATTTTAGGGTTTGTGCCTATTTTGCTTTTAGGGTTTTTACAACTGTAAACTAGGGTTTGCACCCTCCTTTGAGCATCCTACCCACTTTGTGGAATCTAGGCCAATCATTTCTTGAATCATACTTGTGCCTTAGCCTTATTAGACCATGCGTAAACTAATACAAGGACAAATACAAGTGTGCACCCCAAGTAACAATCTCATATTAGTTGTGGGTGTGACAAAGTGTGACAAATACAATGCAGAAGAGATAGATAGAGTGTACATTTGTTTGTGAGCTCAACTCTCACAAATTTATGCATCCATGAATATAATGTTTTCATGAAGTGCAAAGATATTGCAAGTACCCCAAAATAGTGTTAACATTATGAGACTGTTACACTCCAAGTAGCTTTGAAGATAGGCATAGAAGGTTGGGAACAATCAATGAAGTAGCTCTGAAGAAGGAATGGTATTGATGGAGGAGTAATATATTCTATTGATGAAAATATTGGGTTGTTGAAGAAGATAATATTTTTCCTATTGTGGGTATAGAGGATGTTTTTAGTACATTGATAGATGTAAATGATGACAATATTGTTGGTGACAAAATCATGTGAAATTGGTGTTGCTAAAGATGCACTTGATTGATGGTCCTATTGATGGATAGAATGTGAATTGTCATCGGGAAATGATTGGAGGTTGTAGAGGATGGGAGACTGGATGCTGAAGTAGAATTGATGGCTCTCACAATTCCCATGAACGTTTGTATCTACAAAGTAAAACCTCATGTGCAATCACTTCCTAAGGGAGAAGTGATAGTCTTCTATTTGTGCACAAGACATTCAAATATTTTTCATTTGATAGATGGATTGAATGAACTCTAGGCAAGGCCAAAGTATTATCCCATACTTGAGGAGCCCAAAGTCTTGTCCCATACTTGAGGATCCAAAACCATGAATAGGTTATGGTGCAAATATTATCTAAGTGCATCTGTATATATAGTCAAATACTTAGTTAGAAGATAGTTTCAAGGGTTCTTCTACTAATGATGGGATTGATGAAGAAAGGGGAGGTTGAATAGATAATGAACGTGGGAATAATTATTCTTGCTAAGGGAAAAGTAATCTTGTTAAAGAAGATGAAGGAAACACCAACGTGGGATGGATAAGAGCTAAAGTACAACCAATAAGCTCTTGAAGAACATGTGTCTTTGTTGAATCAAACATACATGGTAGCCGATGCAATTTTGATCTGATAGCATGAACCATTATTTCTAGCTAGCTTTGTTGACTTGCCTGCAATGAGATGAATATGCTAGAAAGAAAAAAAAATCAAGTGACTCAAGGAGAGAAGCCACAAGCCAAGACTCCCAAGGTACATCTTAACCTTGATGTGCCCTATGTAAATGATGTATTGAAGAAGAACTAAGTTGGTGATAAAGACTTATAGCATTGAGGAAGCAAGTGCAACTTCTTGCCTCAGAAAGTAAATGGTCACTAAATAGTGAAGTCAAGATATGTTGTGGTTGAAGAAACTTGGACCTCGGTGATGATTAGTCTTTAAGGTCATTGTCTCTTATTTGAAGCTCCAAAAGAATATTTTGTCTTGATATTATTAAAGCTTTGAATCTTTAGGCAAACATGCTATTATTAATGATGCTAATTTTCCAACCATGAGTTTTCATTGTGTTTCTTTGTCGCCTAATATTTCCTATATTCACTTGGTGAAACTTTGAGAGGACCATACGATGGAAAATATAGAAAGAACTTATGACAAATTTTCTAGTCTTTGCCATGGTATCCAAAACAAAAGTTAGATATTGTATCTTGGATCTTGCCCCTGAATAAGATGTAGGATTGTTCCAAAAGTCAAAGGGTCTTTGGTTATGGTTGGTGCAACACATTGAGTTTCAAAAAGAACTATATACATAATAACTAGCATTAGTAAAATACAAGGGTTAGGATTTTGGAGTTTTAGGAATCGACTATTGTAGAAATTTTGGATGTACTCCAATTTATAGAAACATATAAGTCAATTTGTTTGGTAGCTAATCCATAAATGTAAATAATCAAATCCTTAAGCAAGCATGGTCCGACAAAGCGATTGGCAATATGTCACTCCTTTGAAGTTAGAATCTTATCAAGTAATGGGTGATATTTCAAATTTTGTAGCAAAGCAAGATTTTGAGAGATGATGATAGAGCACAATGAAGTGACCTCATCGTAAGTTGGATCATATTAAAGTGTATTGATTGTAAGATGCTACACAATTGATGTCATAAGACAAGCTACCAATGCGGAGAAAGATCAAGTCAATGAGAAAAACACTTTTGTAAGAATTGATCCAAGGAGTTGCAATTTTTCTCAAGTTAATCAAGTACTAACTAGTCATTGATTTTAGTCACAGAAGCATAAGAGGGAATTAGTCAACATGATTGCAATTACTTCTAAGGAAGGATCTTAGCATATTCATCTTAAACCAAGAGACTTTTGTGATAGAGGTGCTCACTCTAAGTCCCAAGTGGGATGCCATTTGGAAGTGATTTGAAGTGCCTAATTATCAACAAGTCCCAAAACATTTAATTATTGTGAACACCTTGGCATAATTAGTGAATACGGCATCAAATTGGAGTAGTCATTTTGTTTCAGAGGAATTGAATTTATTTGCCACATGAGTAGTCATGATAGTGAGTGGTTGACAAATAAGAAAATGTTGAAGGCTAGAAGAAGGGCCAAGTTTAGTAGACTCATATATAGGTGAGTCCGAGCAAGCTCCTTTGAGAGGCATCTATGTGTTCAGCTAGCTGAACTTGGACAATGGGTGAGGTGGGTTAGTAGGACTATCAACAACATTGGGCTTAGGAGTTGAAGTTTCAAGGATACTTCTTTTAGCCATGATATTAGGGTTGGTAGAAGATTCATGTACAATACCCTACTACACATCATTTAGTGATGATTGGTTCTTAATAGTGGAAGCATCAAAGGAAAGATGAGGTTTGATGTCATTTATCCTTGGAATCAACAATTCTTTGAAATCAAGATTGTATTGTAATAAATCATAGCCATCTAGAAGTTGTGGGTCATGTTTGAGGTAGAAAATATATCTAATGGCATCAATAATCATGTTGCTTTTTCCTAATCGACTTGCAACGTGTAGCTCTTTCTCTAAAAGGATTTTCTCACATAAGGGATCTTTTTTAGCAAGTTTAGAAATGTTGACACTATGGGCACTCATAAACACTCTCAAGGATGTAGGGGCTACATATGTTAGATCATGCATAGAGATCCAAAGTGCCTTTCTTTGCTCAAAGATGAGGTTCTACATCATTTATCCTTGGAATGCACCATTCATTGAAATCAAGATTGTAATGTACTGAAGCATAGCCATCTAGAAGTTGTGGGTCACGTGTGAGATAGAAAATATATATAATGGCATCAATCATCATGTTTCTTTTTTCCAATCTACTTGCAACATGTAGCTCTTCCTTTGAAAGGAGTTTTTCACATAAGGGATCTATTTCAACAAGTTTAGAAATGTTGACACTATGGACAATTGCAAGCACACTTAGAGATGTCAAGGCTACATATGTCAGATCATGCATGGAGTTCCAAAGTGCCTTTCTTTGCACAACAATAGTCATTAGATAACTACCATACCGTGTAGCGAAACTTCCACGTAAATACCATTTCCTTTCAAAGTCATTTTGACCTTCTACTTCAACCAATGCCATTATTTCTTTCCTATTTTCTTGACAGTCCCAAGGTGAAGCACAAGAATCAAGCAATGCTTGCCTTGCTCATCCTTGGTCATTTTCTTCATGACTTCTCCCACAACTACTGAGAATAAAACCAACAAATTTTTAATTGATCTAGCTATGTAAAAGGCCTTTCTAAGAGCCTCTCATCCTTAATATTCTGAATTCTAATGTCAAAATGAACATGTACATCAATGAGTGAAGTTAATAATGTTTCATCTAGTTTCATGGAACTTGTAACCTTGGATTCATCTTGTTGTTGCTTCATATTTTCTTAAGCCTCCATGTGAGATCCCTTCACTAGCTCTAAATGCATTAGAGCTTCAAATCAAGAAGAACAAGACTTGTGAATCATTAGATTCATTGTGCTCTTTAGGCAAGATTTAGTATTCAATTGTGAGGTTGAAGTACTAGAGGCTTGTTCCTCACTTGAAGTGATACCTTGGTCATAGCCAAAGGCTGGAGGTTATTGATCCTTTGACATTTCATGAGTTTTCCGTTGTGAATCCTTTTTCTTTAATTAAGAAACTATACTGGTCTTCTATTAATATATTTCCTATTTGGGTTTAGGTGATGAGGGTTCTTTGTTCTTGGGAGACTTTGGCTAGGAGGACACACAAGAAACTTCCTTAGGTGGTTTCCTAGCAACACTTGAGTGCTCTATCTACTCCTTCATTGGAGTTTCAACATGAGCAGCATCACTAGGAATTGGAGGCTTAGTCTTCTCCTCTTGACTCACATATTTCTCAGACATCGTGGATTCCTCCTATGGATCAATAACTTAATCAATTAGTTGCTATTCCATAATTGTAGGCTTAAGTGCCTTTGCTAGATAGTCAACTTTTTGAATTCTCAGTCTCTAAGATGAGTTTCATGGCCTCAAAGAGGGCTAATTTTGTCTCCTCATTTGATATGGACCTTGACCAAGATTGATGTTTGGGACTCTTTCTCTTTCTCTTGGATTTTTTAAGAACTTGGAATGTGTTCAATGGAGATGGTTGTGCAGGTGGTTTTGGGAACCATATCCAACAATTTCCCACATAAAACCCTTGAGCATGCAACAACACTTTGGGAACGTGTTGTTGTGCTAGTAGTGTGCTAGCCCTTCATTGATGCTTCCAACTATATGCCTTATGTCTCCTCTTCCTTCTCGATGGATTTCTATTCTTAATGGCTTGAAAATTTGTTGGAGTATTCGTAGTAGCTTTGGTTTGTCCTTTGGCTTTAGGAGGATTACTAATAGTTTCCCTCTTGCTAGAGAGCCAGTGTCGGGCCCATTTTAGGTCCCGACAGAGAAAGACTAAAATATGAATTTTCCATTCAATACATCATATTCCTTGCTATTTATGGTAATGTAGAGTGAAGACTTGAGGGATATCAACCCCAAGAGGAGATGTCAAATGCAAAGGGTCACAATCCTTTAGTTTTTAAATAAAAAATGGCGTTACCCCCTCTTCACATGAATTTTTGGAGCCTTTTAGCTCTAAAGCTTTATTAGCCTCCTTAATCATTAAGAAAAATAGTTCCAAACTTCGTGTTCACACTTCAGACAAGTAGTTTTTGCCTGGATGGAGGAACAACCAACCTCTAATTTACAAACGAACTGGATGGCCAACTTCTTGGCATCAAAATCTATCACGTTGGCCTTCATTACATGCTTTTCAACTTCCAAATCCATTCGCTGCTTCATAATATCAAACCTTGCGGTTGTTAAAATGGGGGGCCAAACATGTTAGAATATCAAGCTCTTGCTACTCTTCAATCAATCTATCTTTATGTGTGTGATCAACATTAGCTGGATACAGCTTTATACGTGTGTGGCATTCAATAAGTCGGTGCAGTCAAAGTGACTTAACCACAGTTAGTCTTGGTTAGTCATACCTATGTGTGTAAGTCTCTTTCAGTTAGTATGATGGAAGAATAATGGAAAAAGAATAACAATGAGCTGAGGCTCATCTTCTACTCCACTCTGTCTCTCTTTCCTCTTCCAACATGGTATCAGAGCTTGAATGCCTGAAGCCTAAAGGCTTCGTAGTGGCCATTTGGCATCAAGATATCATATCTGAAGAAAACGTCATCAAAGGAGACTATGCCTATTGCCCGTTTTTTTGTAGAAGCTATATCTTGCTACATAAGTGGTTTTTGGAAATTTTGACGTGGTCTACAACTTTGCATAAGAAAGTTTTTTCAAATTCTTCACATATTTTGAGATATTCAGCACAGACCTGCGCAAACTGGCTATTTACTACAGTAAACAATAGGTGGTTCCAGGGCACTGGTGGCTTTCATCCTAATAATATATATGCTCTTATTATCATGCATTTGAGCATGATATTAGAGTGTTAAATGCTCAGTTTTGGAACTTATTTGCAGATTGGAAATAGTAGAAAAGTAGTTGCTGTCATGAATTTGGAAACAATATACCTATAGGGTTGAAGTATTTGTGATGCTTATTTGCTAGTGACAAATGCTTGGATCATACCACTTGATTAGGAGATGCTTTTTGGGATATTGTGAGTGCTAAAAGTCCAAAATTTGGACTAATTTTTTGTTGGTTATACCAAGGTATTGACTGGTTATTGTCTGCAGGAAGAATGCCTATCATCTTCACTTGACATACATGCAATATATTCTAACCAGTTGGACATGTATAGAGTGGCAACTAAATGAGATGTTTTGCGGCTGTTTTGAGGTCTGACAGTCCAACATTTGCCTTCCCCTACTCCTCAGAGGAGATCCCATAACATATAGGTATAACACCTCATATCACATACATAGGAGGCAACCTCTCGGCCGAAACACTGTAGCCTCACACTGCAACTCTCCTACATCAAGCGGATTGGCCCCAAGATGCGATGCTCAACATATAAGACACACGATACATATTCCGCTCTTTGATTTATCAAACAATCCAGGAGTTGATATTTCCTCGCTAAACTTACCCCAAGGAACCACTTGTCTAACCTACAACAAAGGATTTTCTCACACCCTCAGTGTTGGTCAATGTTCAGCATACAGGTGTTATGCATCCAGGATATTATATCATGTGGTATGCAAAGTGCAAAAGTGGATGCTTATTGTGCACAAACATTTTATTCCAAAACAAATCAGCAAAGTGGAGTGTAAAAATCAATCCTTCAATAATTTCCCATCTATGCGTTGTTACTATGTTGCTAGAGACTAGCAGCAAGCTACCTCGTGCTTCTAGCCTCTTAAAACTTAAATGATTATCATCCTATATGACATGCATAAACAAAAGATCAGACTTTACCTCACCTTTTGCACTTAAACGCTTCCACAACCCCTTTTTTCTCTCTACCGCTTATATGTTGCATCATTGCATAGGTGTAGGATTTAATTTTTTGTCATTTTTGATATATAAAGCAATGAAAACACACTAAAACACACACAAAAAAGATGAGCTAAGGCTATACCTCATGCCTCAACCTTTCCAAACATTCACGGACATTAATCATATTTTTCCTCAATTATTTGTCGTAAAAAACCTAATTTTTCTCATTTTTACTATTTTTTCTATTTATTTTCTTCAAAAGCTATGAAAAATCAAACTTGTGAGCTCCCACTGATCAAAACCACTTAGTCCCATTTTTATATTCATTCTTATTACATGGGAACTCAAAATACTCACTAAAACCCCCAATTTTCATTATTTCTTTAAAAACCGCACTTTGCGGGTTTTACATGTTTTGAGAAAAAACTATTATGTCATCAAAATTTTTGTTTTTTTCTTTCATTTTAGAGATAATTTAGCATATGCAACCAAGATCGATCATCACCAATCATTTCCTTCAATTGTCTTTCTTCAAACAAGAGGTCCCCCTTCCTCATCAGGATTTAGAACTTTGTTCCTTTATCACCCTGCCTAGGGTTTCTGTCGATAGGTTTTACATTATCTTTATCACCTTCTTTATGTTTTTGGCCTCTTGTTATGGCACGTAGGCTAGAAGCTTCAGTGCCATTAACCTGCACAGCCTCGATGAGGCTCACCCCACTACCACTGGCAGTTCCTTGATAGTAGCCTTACCCCTTTGGAGTATTTGTTTCGGCCCATCATCTCGTTGAAAATTGTTTCCTTGCACACGATGATTAACAGGTCCTGGTTGCCGACTGCCTTGCTAGAGGGAACTAATCTTGCTCCAACAGGTGGTTGCTAAATGGCCAGACTTCCCACAAATGTCACACTTGACATTTAGGCAATTATGTGGATAATGTTGCCCCCCACACCATTTGGAGCTGAATCTAGAGGGTGCACCCTCTTCAGGGCATCAACTCCCTATCAGATTGAGTTGTTTCTTTAAAAAATTAACATTGATAGCTATTTGCCAATATTGTTCAGAGATCATATGAATGTAGTGCTTCATCATGTCCTTGACTTCGCTAAGGACATTTGACAAACTTGACTCATAGCCCTAATCATCTACACGTCGGTCCCTTGGCCACACAATTTGATTAGGCATTGGTTGGATTGGTTGTTGACCCATAGGAATGACGTTAGGGTTCGCTGCTTGGCCTCCCACATTTGGAGGCATCTGACTAGCCATAGGCATAGTCACACTAGGTGGAGTTGGCAATAAAGGTACATTCGGCACCACATTCCCTCTCCCATTAAGGTTGGCCATCCCCATCCCTTGGCTTGTACTGCCATTGATCAATTGCAAATTATTTTCTGACGCTAGGCCCATATTAGGATTGATTCGAGAAGCATAGGCCGCTTGCAGTCAGGATTCTATTTCTTGCGCTCGTCTAATGGCAGTGTCTATATCCGCCAAGGGGACACTACTCAGCTGCACGTGGATGTTAAAATCAAGACCATGCAAGAAGTATTGTAACTAGGAAGCAGGTGGGATAGGGATAGAGGCATCCAATTTATGAAAAACCTCTTTGATCTTCTTGGCATATGCTCGTATATCTTCATGCGGTTCTTAGCGTGTCAAATTCAACACACATAGCCAATATTGGCCACCTCTCTTGAGAGCAAACTCCCTTCAGAAGGCTTCATAAAATAAATCCACGATGATTATGGTTCCGACCTCAAGGCCGTAATACCATATAGCCACCCTTCCCTTTAGGGTCATATTGAAGAACATCATTAGATGCCCTTCTTCTTAGATGCGGCAGTTAAACATCAACTTTTGGAACTCCCTTATATGAAGCTCAACATCCTCTTCCACTAACCCATTAAAAATGGGTAGGGGGAAATCTAAGGCTGGCAAATCCATCGTTCTCGCAGGGATTGTGATAGGTTGCACCATGGCAATGATTGGATTTGCTAATGGAATCGGGACAGGCAAAGCTGTCACACCACTCAAAGTGAGCAAATTAATTGGGAGGGGGAAAGTAGTAGAACTTCCACCTCCTGACGAACTTTGATTCAGGCTAAGGTTACTAAGGCCCCACCCTTGAATAGGTTCAAGACTACTCCTTTTAGGAGAATAATGCCTGTTGATTTCGGCCCTCCGTCTAGACCTCTCGGCTCTCTCCTGTTTTTGGAGTTCGGCTTGGCGGATCTCTTCAAAGGACATCAACTAACAGGTAGGTCCCAAGAGACCCTAGATTCGAAAACCACTACTTTGAGGTGGCTCCCGGCACACACACCACTGATGGGATCAAAAATGGGCCGGCATTGGCTATGGCACTAGCCGGACCCTCATGCATACAATAGACACCTACACCACTACACGACCTCGCAGGCTACGAGCGCCTCTAATAAATAAATGCATGCTAGATACTTCTAATATTGCTTTTGTAGCTGCATAAGAGTCCAACGGCACCTTCCCCAAAATCCCTAAAAGGGGGTATTCCACACATATTGGCAATAAGTGCCACATATCACAGACACAGGAAGCACCCCATCAACCGATTGCCTAGCCCCACTGCAACTCTCCTACATCTTGTGGATTGGCCCCTAGATGTGCTACTTTTACATATAAATACATTCACACAAAACTCCTCTCTTTTCAGCAAGATCCAGGAGATACCATGTTTCTCACCAATAATTTTCCCCACAAAATGAATAGATATCCTACGGCAAGGGGAATCTCACCCTCTCAAACATGGGTCAACTATAATTCAAACAATTGCTATGCATTTCCAGGAGTTGATACCATATTGTAACGTGTCCGCTTCTCCAATTGTGGGATACATCTTAGCAGTCCATCGAGAGATATATCCAGAAGACGCCGCCCAGCACTCCCAAGGAATGACACGAGGTTTGCCAACTAGGATCTCTCGAGTCTGCCCCGCAACGGAACTTATCTGGCCGTTCCCATTAGGATCAACCTGAAGTCCAACTTTTCCTAGCATTTCTCATTAACATTTCATTTTAGGAAAGCTCTCGACTAACCGAGACCACCCTTCTGTAGGATAGACCCATCAATCCATCCACCATGCTTCCCTCAAGGGTTGTTTTAGTAATCTAATTACCTACCGCATTATGTTTGACACATAAAAGTAGCTTCCTTAGTTAGCCCGTTAATCACAGGTTCCTTTATGTAATTTAGGGCACTGACACAAAGACAAGATAAAACAAGATCAAACACTTCCTTAACTTATCTTCAGAATAATGTTTGTCTCCCGCCCATACAGGAGAATTAAGTGTTCCTTTCTGCCTCCGCAGAAAAAATCCTTCCATCTTTCGGCAATAAAAACCCGAAGATTTATCCTCCCAAGGTTTCGCCTTGTAACTAGTATCAAGGTCTCAAGAATCCATCTCGAGTCATGTAGAACACTTATGTAGGGCCCAGAGGCATTGGGATTTATGGCCAGAGCCCCCACTGGCACCCAAGCGTCCTCCTATTCCAAGTAATTTCCACAGAGAGACCTCTCACGGTGGGTTCGGTCCACATTCCCGGCACAGATTTATAACCCCCTTGGTTAGGGTTTGGTGATTCGCAGGGGGTAGCTAGCGCCATCCTTTCTTAATTATCCCTTTAGGAAATCAACCATAGCTGAAGCATCTAGCTTAAAAACAATTACTAGCGCCATCCTTCCTTAATTATCCCTTTAGGAAATCAACCATAGCTGAAGCATCCAGCTTAAAAACAATTACTAGCGCCATCCTCCTTAATTATCCCTTTAGAAAATCAACCATAGTTTAAACATCCAGCTTAAAAACAATTACTAGGGAAAATACCCCTTTTTGTTCCCATGGCAATCAGTCATCTCAAACCCGGCCATGCAATCATCAATCACACCCCACTTGGGTTAACATCCAAAGCCACATTAACAAACAGTTGAATGCACAACCTCTTGCTTCAAGGCATCGCAATCCCATTGCGTGCACAATCAAAATTTAACTTGGAAGTATCAACACACTTTTACAACCTTTCCAAATAACCAAGCATAACTTGGGTCAACAATCCATCTTTAACAAGACCACCCTTCGTTAAAACCATTTCAACAGTTCCAAGCAACACGCTTAGCATGAATCAACTACCGTAAAGTTCACTCTCCCCCTTGGGTTAGGGCTTCGCAGGGTCGATTTAACAAGTTTCTTCTAGGCCCTTTTGTCTTACACGGCCCTCGACGGCTGCGACTTACTTGACGATATGTCTAGTTCATTGAGTTTCACAACCATAAAGCCTTTGATGGACAACCCTTTTGTTGGAAAAGAAACGACTAAGTCCTTGGAGTTGGGTTCTTAAGTTTTCAAGGTATGGCAATAAACCCTCCTTGTTGATCATCAATTGGACATCAACTTTAAGTAAATGCAACATCTTCTAACCTTCTATCTTTAAGTGTGATACTATGCATAATTTTTCTAGTCAAATTCACTCCTCATGCGCTTGGAGCATACCAATGCAATAGCCACTCTTATCACCTTTCCACTCTATTAGCCCCATTAAAGTGATATGCAATGAGAAGTTCATGCATTGAAAAACTCTAGGGGGGGTGAGTTCCTATGGTGGGGGGGGGGGGGGGGGGGGGGGCGGGATGTGGGGGCGGAGACATTACATTCTCTCCCCCTTAAAGGAATCAAGATGTCCTCATCTCAAGAGAAACCGGGAAAGACAAGCATAATTGGGGCGTATAGCCTGTGGGTTAAGGCCCACCACGCTTCCACTGCGCTACCTTGATTACTCAAATTCTCAAGTTAAAATAACAACTTGTCACAACTCATGGGATTCAATAGGATTTATTCCAAGTACAAGACTTATTACCTCAAGAAGATCTTCCTAGGATATCTAGTCATCCTCAAAGGTTACAACAGGGTCTAGGCCTTCATCATTATATGGTTCATAATATGAGCCAAAAGTAGAGTTTAGTCGGCTTCGTTTGATCGCACGTTCCTGATTCTCAAGGTCCACCTCAGGACAATCTGTTTGGATGTGTCCTAGTTCATTGTAGTGGAAGCATCGACTGTTGGGGCATCTCTTACGGATGTGTCCCATCTCTCCGCACTTGTGGCACCTCTTGTCTTGATCTCGTGAGTCATCTTCATCATAGTTGTTTGATTTAAGTTCTTGGACGATTGGATTCTCTCGGAGTAATGCATCTTGCAAGTCCGTTGGGCGCATTGATTCCAATCGAGTGTTTATGGGTGGATTCAACCTAGCACAGAAATTTGACACCTATTGTGTCATATCCATTAGGGGTGCATACTTTAGGAGTGAAACGAACTTCGAATAGTATGCTTCAAGGGATAATCCTAGCTGCTTCAAGTCGTAGAATTCATTCATATTTTGTGTGCGGTAGGCAGGTGGCAAATACCTCCCTTGCACAGCTTCCTTAAGCTTATCCCAAGTGATTGTCCCCTCCAAGATCGCTTGGTCTCTACACCACTGTTTCCACCAAAGTCTCGCTTCACCTGTAAGCTTAAGTTTGGCGAGCATGGCTTGGTTAGCAATTGCAATTCCTGCTACCTCAAAATAGTCCTCCATGGACTCAATCCAGATCTCGACGTTAGCTTGAATACTCCTTCCCTTGCCATCAAACTCGGGTGGCTTAATTTGCTTGAGAATGAACTTCTTCTCTTGCTTATCAGTGTTCATGGATGCAGAAGGTGCCTGACAATCAAGCCATACCACTTAGGTTATTTCTGTTTAGGATATGTCCATGAACCAAACATTAATCAATCATGTATCATTAGGAAGTTTTGCTTTGATACCAACTGTAACGTGCCCGCTTCTCCAATCGCGGGACACGTCTTAGCAGTCCATCAAGAGATATATCCAGAAGACGCCGCCCCGACACTCCCAAGGAATGACACGGGGTTTGCCAACTAGGGTCTCTTGAGTCTACCCCGCAACGGAACTTATCCACTTGTTCCCATTAGGATTGACCTAAAGTCCGACTTTTCCTAACATTTCTCGTTAACTTTTCCTTTGAGGAAAGCTCTCGGCTAACCGAGACCACCCTTCCATATGTAGGATAGACCCATCGGTCTATCCACCACGCTTTCCTCACGGGTTGTTTTAGTTATCTAATTACCTACCACATTATGTTTGACACATAAAAGCAGCTTCCTTAATTAGCCCCGTTAATCACAGGTTCCTTTACATAATTTAGGGCCTTGAGACGAAGACAAGATAAAACAATATCAAACACTTCCTTAACTTATCTTCAGAATAATGTTTGTCTCCTACCCATACAGGAGAATTAAGTGTTCCTTTCTACCTCCGCAGAAAAAATCCTTCCGTCTTTCGACAATAAAAACCCAAAGGTTTATCCTCCCAAGATTCTGCCTTGTAACTAGTATCAAGGCCTTGAGATCCCATCTTGAGTCACGTAGAACACTTGTATAGGGCCCGGAGGCATTGGGATTTACGGCCAGAGCCCCCACTGGCACCCAAGCATCCTCCTACACCAAGTAATTTCCACGGAGAGACCTCTCGTGGCGGGTTTGGTCCACATTCTCGACACGGATTTATAACCCCCTTGGTTAGGGTTTGGCGGTTCGCACGGGGTAGCTAGCGCCATTCTTCCTTAATTATCCCTTTAGGAAATCAACCACAGCTGAAGCATCCAGCTTAAAAACAATTACTAAGGAAAACGCCCCTTTTTGTTCCCATGGCAATCAGTCATCTTAGACTTGGCCATGCAATCATCAATCACACCCCACTTGGGTTAACATCCAAAGCCACGTTAACAAATACTTGAATGCACAACCTCTTTCTTCAAGGCATCACAATCGCATTGCGTACACAATAAAAATTTAACTTGGAAGTATCAAAACACTTTTACAACCTTTCCAAACAACCAAGCATAACTTGGGTCAACAATCCATCTTTAACAAGACCACCCTTCATTAAAACCATTTCAACAGTTCCAAGCAACACGCTTAGCATGCATCAACTACCCTAAAGTTCACTCTTCCCCTTGGGTTAGGGCTTCGCAGGGTCGATTTAACAAGTTTCTTCTAGGTCCTTTTATCTTGTGCGGCCCTCGATGGTTGCGACTTACTTAACGATCTGTCTAGTTCATTGAGTTTCACAACCATAGAGCCTTTGATGGACAAACCTTTTGTTGGAAAAGAAACAACTAAGTCCTTGGAGTTGGGCTCTTAAGTTTTCAAGGTATGGCAATAAACCCTCCTTGTTGGTCATCAGTTGGACATTAACTTTAAGTAAATGCAACATCTTCTAACCTTCTATCTTTAAGTGTGATACTATGCAGAATTTTTCTAGTCAAATTCACTCCTCATGCGCTTGGAGCATACCAATGCAATAGCCACTCTTATCACCTTTCCACTCTATTAGCCCCATTAAAGTGATGTGCAATGAGAAGTTCATGCATTGAAAAACTCGGGTGGGGGGGGGGGGGGGGGGGGGAAGCGAGACATTACACACATGTATGATCAATGCAATAGTGGATGTCTCATTGTACACAAACAGTTATGTTTCGAAATCAACCTATGTGCTAGTACGCAAATAGTCTTTCCATGAATTCCAATGAATACATATATGCTTCATTGCAAAAATCTAGCACCAAGGCAAACCTTATGCTACTAGATCCCTTATTTTCAAATAGGTCGTTTCCTAAACTCTATGCATAGAAAAAACCAATCAAAATTTATATTATTTCAGCTCTCAAACCGTTGCACAAAATCCTATTCCCCCTCACCGTTTAAGTTTTCCTTTGTTGCATAGGTGTATAGAGATTATTTTGTCATGATTTAGTGTATAAAGAGCAATAAATCACACACGGTAATAAAAAGATAGGGCAAAAACCTCATGCTTTACCCTACCATACATCTACAACCACTTATTATATTTTTTCGTTTTTTTAAAGGCATATTCCTATTTTTTCTCTTATTTTCTTCCATTTTTCTCTATTTTTCCAATAAAATTTTGAAATATATTCAGATTTATGGCTTTTGATTCTTAGAACAACAAAAATATGGATTTTATTAGCATTTTATCCCATGTGTCTTAGTTTATCTCACCTAAAAACACCAAAAATCCCATTTTTCCTCATAAAAACCGTGTTTTACGGGTTTCTAAAAATTATTTCCAGCATTTTGACTTCCTTTTTTTTTTCATCGTGCAAGCATAGAACAAACAATGAACAACATGTCTATCAATTTTCACTCCATAAGAACAACATTGGCTCAATCAAATGTCAAAAACAAGCAATTTTCCTTTGTAAAATAGAATTACCGATTTTTTCCTTCTTTGCCGATTTTAAAATCTGATGCGGGACTGTAGATCAGCCCTCATTCAAGGCTCAGCCCACCTCTGAATAGCCAATTCTAGCCCTCCACCCATCCAGGAGTAATCCGATACCATGTCGGACAAGCGGTCTTCAATCGCGATATTCAATCTTCTTCATGGGCATGAACTACCTCTTAAGGGGAGAGAGAGGCATGAGAGAGAAAGACTGAATTAGTATCTCAACAACCGGGCAGTCATTGGATGGGCGAAGAATGGCAATGGAGAGCGAAGACAAGATGTAGATTAGAGATTTGATCAAAAGGGGGGTTTGCTTTTAGGCCACATAGCCCCTTTCCCACAAAAAAAAAAAAATGGTGCCTGTGTAGACGTCGCCATTTTCTTCTTCTTCATGAGGAAACCCCCCCCCCCCCCCCCCCCCAATTCATCAAATTTTTGGGGGGCGAGACCCCAAGAGTCACCCCCCTTGGACCCCCGAAGTCCCTTTACACTTGACCTTTGGCTCTTGACCTCCCGGGCACCCAATTCGATCGTCCAACCTTTGACAAAGCCCCCCACTGCCTGGCATCTCTCGAGATCCAATCCAATAGTCGAAAAATTTATGAAAATTCACCAACCATCGTCTAGTGGATCTTTAAAGCACTTTTGGGCATTGTCGCTTAAAATCGTACCGATTGCAACTGCCACTTTCGACGAAGTCTATTTTTCCCCTAAAATTTAGAATTTTTAGCTATTTTTAAGCACTTCTCGGCGTCAAAAAGCATCTATCTTAAACCCACCTCCACAACTCAAGACATTTAAGTAAATATACAAGTCATCAATGTGTTGCACTTTGAGAACATGTTTGTCCCAATAAAATCCATTTTTTGCCCCATTTGTAGAGTTTGTTCTAGCCATTTTGCTATAGTTACTTTACTTTGTGGCATTGGATTTTTTTCCAAGGTTTTTGTTTTGACCATAATTCATCTTGTCCTTCAAATCTTGGTTTTTTCTTTTGGAAAATTTATGTTGGATTTTAGAAAGATGCCCATCATTTCAAGTCCAATTGCCTTAAATCAACCCAAGCATGCCTTTTTAATTATTATGATTAAAAGTGTGCCTTCAAATATACTACTTTTTATTTTTTAGAGTGGTATGTGCACGTAAAAATTATAAGTCAAGTCATGCTCAACTATCCTTTATATTTTTAGAAAAAATATATATTTATATGAATGTATGTATTTCACAACACTTCCTAAGGGACTTTAGATCTAAGAACTTCATCTTCTTTGAGGGAGGAGGAGAGACAATGCATTAGATCATTAGCTTGAGGGTAGGGAGTGGAGGTAGATATAAAGAGATTGTAGCACAAAACACAACTGATAGGATGATTATTTAAAGCATCCATAGATGTAAACATTTTCAATGAAGAAGGATGCATGGTCATCTCAATAAGGCATGCAAACTTCAATTTTTGTGAGAAAAGAAATGGACCAAGTTGAGAAACAAAGGTGGCATAAAAAGATGCAATGAGATCAACTAGAGAGGTTATATCTTTGTTGGGTAGAAACTATGAGACTGTATTGATGCCAATCTTTCCTATTTGAATTTCTTGGAAAAACTCCCTGGAGCCGTAAGGTATATGTCATCTTACAACTATGTACAAGAATCAAATAAAAAATTGTTTGGAGATATTAGCAACTTCATTGTGGATTGTCATTGACCAAAAGATAAACTTGTAGGCTTGTCATTTGCAAGAAATTGGTTCATATAGTTATGATCTGCAATAACTTATAAAAGCACAACAAATGAAAATCTAATTGTTATATGCATTGTGAGATTTAGAGTATAATATGATTATACCTTGGTAAAATATTTAACCATCTTTGACTCTATTTGTCTATTGTGTTTACCATCTTTGACTCTAACTCAAGACTTTTGAACTCATTGTCTTGAGAATTTAAAGTATTCCCAATTAAAATTTCAAATGCTCTAAATGTTTCTCAAAATAAGAAAATATCCAAAGGTGGGAAAAATAGCCCAAACAAGAATCTTACTTGTTTAAAAATCCCCTCTAGGGATTTTAAAGTACCCTTTGAACTCATGTAATGTGGATGGTTTCTTATAGAAGCCCTCAATCCCCAACCTCTGCCCACCCCCCAACACTTTTAGATCAAGAGGCACCACAATATGTAAAAAAGGAGATTACTTGGATGGATTGTGTTCATGTGCCAAGAGGAGGGTTTTATTTGTTGACAACCTAGAGATTCTAATCAAAATTTCATTTGTATTGTTATGTCCTTAAAGTTGTTGTCTAATAGGCTATTGGGAGGGTTGAAAGTTGCATAATCTTGGATCATCAAGAAACCATTCCTCTATCTCTTGGGTTTATATTAGAAGCAAAGACTTTTTGGGCCATGGATTCTCTTCATAGATGTGAGAGATGTAAACCTACTATTATTAATGGTACTATGATTCCTCAATGTTTAGAGGACACTTTGATTGTGTTCTATTTTTATATCATTCCTAATTAAAGAAAGGGAATATATATCACATGTTAACTTCCTTACATGGAAATGCATTTTGTAATTCATATTATTTCAATTGTTTTACTTTGATGTACTTATCTTTTTCTACTTTGTAAAAGGTCCATATTTCTCATTGTCTTAACTCTACTAGTTATTCAATCAACTTAATATAATTTTCTCCAAAAAGAAGGTAGAATATGCTAAATATGGATGAATCTAGTAAGCTAAGACTCAAAGCACAACAAAATTACCTTATTGCACTCAATCATTGAACATATTATGGTCAAAGCAATGGCATGAAGATGTTATTGTATCCTTTCCAAAAATGAATATGCTAATCAAATAGCATCTCCATAAGTTGTCTTTGTGCTTTTTTCCAACAATGCTAGAAATTGAGGAACGAATCCACCATGGATTACATGATTGAGATCAAAGTTAACTATAGAGAAATCTAGAATAAGGACAATTGACTGCATTATGTAGCCCCACCCTTAGGCTTGGGTGATGTCATTGCCCAATAATCCAAACCTTGAAGAGATCAAATCATGTCTTTCGTCTTGATGTATGATTTCTTTCCAAATGTCTCACGACATCTTAAGGGAAAAAACACTTACATGTATGATTGAGGCAAACGTTATTGTTCAAAAGTTATACATGTACAATTTTGATAATAATGCCTTGATCTCAAGGAGTTGTTTAAGTTTTGTTTAGAACATTGCTTTATCATTATAAAAGCTTGACTATTGAAATGAATGTCCCTTCTCTCATGATATTTCTTACAAACAATAGTTGTTGCTTGTAATGTGCACAATGAATGGACATAATTTCAAGCCATGAATGGCACTTTGTTTATTTTGGGTTGCATGATTCTTGCCTATGCCAATTATTGTATAAGTTATTTAAATATGTCTTTTTGTAACATTTGATTTGAATATCCATCAAAAGATGTTAGCCACCAATATGCTTCTCAATACAACATGTCACACTTTTAGATTTGGTGATTATAATGTTGGCCAAGAAGATTAGTTAGTAGAGACAAGTAACCTTTTTGTGGCTTTGGGTGGCCTTATGTAAGATATAGTTATGACCACATATGACAATATAAATTTTGTGTGCAAGTACCCATGATTTTTCTCTCCATAGTGAAGCATAACTCAAACTTGTTGGACATTCTATAATGATGAAAAAGATTCAATGAGCAAATTCACTTGTTCAAGAATTAAAAGTCGATAGATTTCTCCACCATTAAGATCATATACTATGTTAGAATAGTTACTCTCTTCAATTTTTGTGAGTAGGTATGCAATATTTTTTGTCTTATGAATATTCGTGTAAGAGTTTTCAAAGTCATTACGATAAGTTTACATTCTCTTAACTACACTATCATGTAAATGGAAAGTAATTATCCTATATATGATACACTTTTGGAAGGAACTTCACATGACATAATTGTACTTTTGTAATGAAGTTCCCATCATATCATTGTTGCAAAATGTGATATGTACATGGCTTTACATTAAATGTTTGAAGGTCCCTTCAATCATTACTAGTTAGTAATCAATTGAAGTTACACAAATTCATCAACAAATGGCAACCCAATTGATGTGGACTATGTGTGGATTGTGGGAGGTTAAAGGTTCAAAACCCACAATTGGGCAGCTCCAACGTGCCTCAATTTTGGGTTTAAGATGGGTGTATTCCAATTAATAAATGTTACCAAAAGACTCAATAATGCATTACAAGAGTGCATGCATGTGTGCGTGCGTGCGTGCGTGCGTGTGTGTGTGTGTGTGTGTGTGTGTGTGACAGAAACAATTGTATAGGAAACACATTGTATCATTACCATAACATGATGAAATATATACTCAAAATTTGGATGATGATTTATGCAAAGTGTTTTGCACACCTTGAAAGGCAATCACAACCTTATAACTTGTGGTGATGGGATGTGTTGATTCATATGCACATTCAACTAGCGGGATGATGGGGATAGTAAGTAGGATTAGAGTAGCTCATTGTTCAATTAAGACTTCTACTGATGTGACCTAGAGTTGTTGTCAAACAAAGGCTTCTTCAAGTCTTGAGTGTCCCATAAATACATCGTGGTAATAACCACACTATATAAGTGGTACAAAAAGGTTCAAATGCAATGTAAGTAAACTTTTGGCAAGCTTCAAGCATGGCATGAAAGGACCTCTTGGAAGAATGAAACAAAGTTGTTGAGCGTCAAGTAGTTAATTTGATATTGAGGTGTGGGCTAGCTAATGAAAGGTTTTGAGAAGTTGCATGGCTGACCGATCACCTTAAGGCTTTTACAAATTTATGCTCCTAACTCGTTCTTTCTAATACATAGAGATACTTGACCCTCACTTAACCTAGGGTTTCAATCCTCACAAACTTGTACATTTAATAAGTTTTTTAAATCCTACTAATACAGTAAAGAATGCCTCTTCATCAAATAACTTTGAGTTTTTCCCTTTGTCATGTAGCTTTAACACAATTTATTGATGCTCTTTGGTTATTGAGTCTTCTAGGATCTAGATCTTCCTCCTCTTTTATTGGGCCTAACGGAGAGGGGGTGTTTTCAATAAATGTCTCGCGATATCAAAGCATTCACTAACTAAAGATTGATTATTTGGAAACTAAATTACAAAGAACCTACTTATGAGTGAATAGACTTTAACAAATTATCTAAAGGGTGGTTTGCTCTCGCTTATGAGTTTGGCATGTGCTCTTGTTGATTGAAGTGGTCACAACTCTTGAAGATAGAGTGATTCTCATTAGTTGTGGCACGTGTGATAGGCATGTCAAGCTATCAATGGTTTGACCTCATTAGAAAATATTCCACTCAATACATGTAGGGCTCTACCACATGGTCGCCCTTGCATGCATGTGAGAAGTAGCACCCAAGGATCCTCCTTTGTGCAAGGAAGGGCAATGCCCATGCCTCCAAATAGCCTATCTAATGGGGACTCTTAGAGAAGTCCAAATAGCCCAAGCCTTATGACATGTTGGAGGTTGAGAGCTCTTATAGAGAATACATTAAGCTTTATAATCGCAAGAAGAAAGCCCATTCTAGAGATGGTGTAATAAAGGTGCTCTACATGCCTACTACAAGATTCTCCCTCCTATGACTCAAACGATACAAACTTATTCTACTTCTTCCTTAGAAAGCCTATGGGCAAGTACATGTTCAAGCATTGGTTTAGGCCTACCAAGTGAAAGCCTCTCTAGTGCATGATTGATCTATTACGCATATGTCACTCGTCTTCAATCATCATTGGAGAGAGAGTGGATCCTCAAGAGCATCGTGGGCTTCAAAGCTAACTTTGTCTATGTATAGTTATAGTCTACAAAATTTTCACTTTGTCTCTCTTCATAATTGGATAAAAGGAGAGGTAAAGCCATAGCTAAAAATTTTAAAAGGGTCTTGTATATCCCAAAGCATAGGCAAGGAAGCACCAATATGGAGAGGGCACCAATGACATTGAGGACATTGTTAAGGTTTGCTTTTCCCCATTCCTTGATTCTTTGATATTTGAAAAGTTCAAGGCAGTATTCTTGTTATTGGCCAACTAATGCTATAAAGTTGGAACCTAAGGAAGATGGTGGAAGCACCTCTATTGAGGATAAACCCAATAAGGAAGTGAGATCCCAAGTTCCTTTGAAAGAAGTTAAAACAAACAAACATAAATCAACAAAGAAGAGCATTGGCAAAAGCATATAGTAGGAGACAAGAGCTAGTGGGGAGAATGAGGTTGCAAAGAAGGAGAAAGTTCAAACTAAAAGAGGAAACTACAAGGTATCCTTTAACAAGAGCTAGTGGGGAGAATAAGGAGAATGAGGTTGCAAAGAAGGAGAAAGTTCAAACTAAAAGAGGAAACTACAAGGTATCCTTTCACAAGTTAGTGTGCTACCCCCTAGTGGAGAAGAACATTTATGCTTCATTGCATGATCTAGATGTCATTGATAATCAAATATTTTAATACCTATAAGATTCCAAGAAGCTTTTTGCCTTACTTGGAATGTAAGGGGCATCTACTCTATAGAAAAAGGGGTCCAATGTTGCTCAAGAGTCTTGAGGAGAGATCTGGATCTTCCTATGGAAGCATTTTACCATCAACATTAGGATGTTACTTGAGTAGGCATGCATGTCTATTCATGTGTCGTACACCTTGGTTCACTGTTCTAATGTCCCATTTGGATATCAAATCTGCATGCTATCATTATTGTGGGATAGGACGGTGAAATCTTTAGATGTAACTTCGCCAATGTACATTATTACAGTCATCAATTGTCCAAAGAAAGCCTCACAAAATGAATCCATAAATGAAGCCCATGCAAATCAACAAGAGAAAGGATAATGATAGTGGTTCAAAAGATGTGCCTTAAAAAGACCTAACCTTGGAAGGTAGGTGTTTAAGTATATGTCTTTTCATAAACATTTAATTTGAGCATCCATCAAAAGGTCTTAGTCAATGTGCTTCTCAATACAACATGATACATTTTTAAGCTTAGTGATTATCATATCTAGGAGAAGATGCGTAAGTTTAGTGTGTAGTTAAGAGAGGTGCTTAACCTTTTTGTCATTTTGGTGGCTTTATGTAAGGAATAGTCATGACCACATGACACTATAAGTTTTGTGTGCTAATACCATGATTTTTCTCTTAGTAGTCACACATCACTCATGCATGTTGGCATTTGTAATCATGAAATAGATTCACTAAGCAACTTCACTTCTCCAATAACTAAAAGTTGCAATGAAATTTTCCACCATAAAAGGTCATACATTATGTTAAATTTCTTATTTTGTTAAATTTTTGTGAGTAAGGATGCAATATTTTTTGTCTAATGAATATCCATGTAAGAGTTGGTGAAGTTGAAAGCTTACATTCTCTTGACTTTATTATAGTGGGAATGAACATTATTTATCCTATACATTATGTACTTTGTGAAGGAGCTTCACATGACATCACTGAACTTTTGTAACTTGCATGAAGTTCCCATCATATCATTGTCTCAAAATATGAGTGAAACACAAATTTAGGGAAAATGTTTTAAGTGTTGAAAAACACGGATCTAGAGCATGGCAGCTATGGAGGTTGGAACTCAAAGTACAAACTCATGAAGACATAGACTAGACAAGACCAATTGTCACACAAGTGAATTAGGTTCCAAGATTGAGACTTGGACTCATAAAGACATTATTGTGTGTAAGGACAATGACACTGACACTTGATTGAAAGGAAAATAGCATTGCATTGAAAAGTGAACCAAGTACATGTCTTTATAGCTTTCCAACTTCTCCACTCTCCTCACTGTGCTTATGGGATACAGCACCTCATCCTGCAGCATACATCATTTGTCTATTTCTCAACACCCCCCCTCAAATGATGAATCTCTACCCTTGCTGGCTTTTGACCCCCTTGCATACAAAGATGGACCAGGAGACTAACTCTATGGCAGCCTAGTCAAGTTAAGGCTTGAAATTGTACATTTTTGGTAGGGTTTTTACAAAGTCAAATCCAGAAAGATCCACTATGGAAAAACATATGAAAGATACAATAAAAATTCTTCAAAACAATCTGTCAGAGTTGTTGATGGTAGCGGAAGCATTTTCTTCTTCTTCTTCTTCATTCATGAATTGGTTCTGGTGATGATCACTTTGCACTTGTTGGGCTCTTTTCTTGTGGAAACATTCACTGGCTACATGGATTGTCAGTATTGAATCCTCGACCTCTTCCTTTGGGTCCAGTAGCTCCCCTAGTGTATAAGAGGTTTTCCCTTGAGCTGGTCTCTTTTACATCTTTGCTTTTTAATTTTCTTTCTTCATCAAGCAATGAGTGCTCAATATCTTTGAGTGAGAGACTCAGAACATTACTTAGAGTGGACACAAGGTTCTCATATGGATCCTTGTTTACACTTGCAAGCAGTACGGCTATTGCTTCATCTTCATCAATATTCTTTTTAAGAGTTGCAAGTTGGGTTTTTAAACTCTTAAACTTATTAATGTGTATGGACATGGAAGCACTATCCTTTATATCCAGCTTATAAAATTGCATGAGCAATTTTACCTTTGAATTCTTTGCTTGAGTACTAAAGATCTTGTCAAGCTCTTCCCAAGCCTTTGTAGCATCTCTGATGCCAGAGATATGATGCAAGACATCATCAGATAGTCCCCATGCAATGATGCCTGGAGCTTTGTTGTTCATCTTCTTCCATTCTTTGGTTCTTGGTGGAGCTACTGCAAGTATCCCGATTTCTGCATCTTCCTTCTTGTCATCTATATCTTTTTCCTCATCTCCAAATAGGTCCCACAAATCCTTCCGCATGAGGTGGTACATGGTCTTCTCCTTCCAAGCATGGAAGCCTTCTCCATTGAACTTTGCTATTTTCTCAAGCTCTGCTATGTTGAGCAGCTCCAATTACCTCATAAAAGACCAGCAAGGGGGATTTGTGGTGTCACAAGGAGGCCAGTGTCAACTGACACTACTTGAGTATCAATAGATACTATTCTTGAGCTTAGTATTGAATGTCGGTGCTTGATCTTCTTCTTGCTTTTTGATTTGAAGTTTTAATCTTGCTGGGAACTGAGTTCGAACTCAGATAAGAGTGGCAGTGTGTCCCCTAAGTTGAAGGGAATGAGAAATTGAAGAAAAAGTAAGCTTGGACCTTGATGGCTATGGCTTCCTGGATTAGGGTTTTGACCCAGGCCTGGTTTTTTCGAGATATCTAGAGCTAGAGTTGATCATTTTGAAAAAAAAAATTATGGAAATGTAGCTTACTCCATGCTCTACAACAATCCCATGAAAATCGTCAGGATCAGGTATAGCAGTATGCGCGCAGATCAACGAATCGTCAACAGGCGCAGTTATGGCAGCGACGTCGAATTTCAGCAATGCCATGCTTGTGAGTGCCCAATGTCAAGCTTAGATGTGATAGAAAGAAGCTCCTTGAGTAGAAGAACAATCCTCTAGAAGAAAGCACACTGAAATATTGCCTGATTTGAGAGATATGAGAGCTCAAAGTGAGGTATGTCTTGCAGGCCACAAACTGGGGTTATGGCAACAACTGACAATAGTGACAATGGTGAGGTCCAGATAGCCAAATCTCATGTATTGATGTGATACAGGGAAGCTTTGTGAGGTGGGGAACACCTCTCTAGAAGGAAGCTCAGAGAGATTTGGTATGTGGAGGGAGATACAGGAGCTTCAAGATGACAGGGTGTTGCTGGCTATGGCTGACATGGAAGCTCAAGTGAAGGTAGAGTTGAGAGATGAAGTCATGGACTAGAACTGAGCTGACTAGAGTTGAAGAGGGATTGAGAGAGAGTAGAGAAGAGCTAAACCATGCTCAACTGAGCTCTGATACCATGTTGAAAAACACGGATCTAGAGCATGGCAACTATGGAGGTTGGAACTCAAAGTACAAACTCATGAAGACATAGACTAGATAAGACCAATTGTCACACAAGTGAATTAGGTTCCAAGATTGAGACTTAGACTCATAAAGACATTCTTGTGTGTAAGGACAATGAGATTGACACTTGATTGAAAGGACAATAGCATTGCATTGAAAAGTGAACCAAGTACATGTCTTTATAGCTTTCCAACTTCTCCACTCTCCTCACTGTGCTTATGGGATACAGCACCTCATCCTGCAGCATACATCATTTGTCTATTTCTCAACATTAAGATGGGACCCTTCCATCATTAGCAAATTAGAATTAATGGCATTCTTATGTCCTGTTTTGTGGCTTCAACAACGAAAAATGTAGGGGCTAATATTCAAAGCTCTTCACCAATCCTTTAAAAAGTTTAATTACTCTCTCATTTTCATTCAAACATGAAGATGTATCTCTTGATAGAAACTACTCTCATATATAATAAAAAGCAAGTTGAGATAATCATAGCATTTTCTATACTTGCATGCTCTCATGTTAAATGAGCTTGCCAACTTGTCCACCCAAATACTCCAATAATAGCACTTTACCCTAGATTTCTTGCAATTAAGTTATCTTTTACCATCTCTATTCATGCTAGTAGAAATATTGGTAGTATATCAAGAGGAAATAACTCTCCAAAAGAAGACAATTCATTTTAGCTTTTTATAAGATTAAAGCCTCTATTTTGGAAACAAAGTGAACTTGCACAAATTAGAAATTATTTTGTAATCAACATATTATATCATTACCAAAATCTAATCAAATTGACACTCAAAAACTAGATGATGGTTTGTGCAAAGTGTTTTGTATGCATTGAAAGGCATTCACACCATCATAACTCGTTTGGTGGTGATGATCACATCTAATATTTCCTATTAATCCAAATGCTTTGAATGTGAGGGCTAGTTGATTCACATGTGCATTGAACTAGCGGGATGATGGTGAAGGTTGAAATGCAGCAATGTAACTTAAGTTTTGGTAAACTTCAAGCATGGCATGAAAGGATCTTCTAGAAGAGTGAAACAAAGTTTGTTGAGTATCAACTAGTTATTTTTCTAGCAAGGTGTGACATAGCTAATGAAACACAATTAAGTGTATAAGAAATTGCATGGCTAACCAACCAGCTTGAGCTTTTACATGTTTGTGTTTCTACATTGTTCCTAATATGTAATGATACTTAACCTAGGGTACCAATTTCCACAAACTTGTATATTTAATAAGTTCCTTAAAACTCCTTCTTAGTCACTAATATGCCAAAAAACATCCCCTTGTAATTTTTTCCTTTGTCATGTAGCTTTAACAAAATCTCTTAATAGCTATTAGTTATTAAGTTTTCCAATGTGAAATTTCCAAAGTACGAAGCTCAAAGCAAGTGTCTCTCAATGCTAAAACATTCACCAACTAAATATGTATGCTTTGGAGACTAGATGACAAAGGACCTACTTATGTATGGACAAAGTTCCTACTTATGTGTGATAGTTTTCAATAAGCTTCATATGTTTATAAGTGCTCTTCATGATCATGGTGTGGTTACAACTCCTTAAGCTTGGAGTGATCTACATTAGATATAGCATGTGTGGTCACCTTTATTGCACTTAGTACATCTAATGTTCAACTAATATCAGAGTAGGCATTCAGGGAGCTTTTCATCATTTTCTTTAATATAGATTCAAAGCTTCAGCTCAAGGTTTCATCATAGCCATTGTTTCTTCCTCCTAAGGTCAAGTCTTCCCTTCTCCCACTTGTTCCAACTTGCTCCACAACTTGTCAAGGAGCTTTCTGGTGCTTAGTTAAGCCTTATTCAATGCTTATTGAGCAAAGAAGCACCCATTCTATCTATTTTGAGTGGATACAGAGCATGCTACAAAAGACATTGACAACTATAATAGCTTGATATCCCTTTCATATTTTGGCCATAACTTTTGCATACAAGATCAAATTCATGTGTTCTATAGGTAGAAACGAAGAGTGCAATGAGAAACATAGATTTGAGCACTCATATTGAGTTGATTCAATGTAGTTTTTAGCTCTCTATTTTACACACAACATATTAGTTTTGGTTTGGACAATAAACAATAAATTCCATGCTGCATGTTTGATATTTTGAGGATCCGATTTTGGTGCTCAAACGGTATGGTTATGCTTTGGGATGCTACTTTGATTATTTAGAGCTTGATTAGCTTAGTTTTGTAGAGGTTCCTTGTTATCATAATAGTTTTGACAACAAGCATACAAGTAGCTTTATGCTTTGGATGCCTATTGTACCTATATGGTTTTTCAAGTATGCTATGAGCCCGGTATGATTATGACATGCTTTGGCTCATAGGCCTCTCTTACATGTCATTTACTATGGAAAGCATGGTCATATTCAACTGTAATGCAATAAGATGCACAATGATAAACACAAAGAGAAAGGCAAGGGAAAAGTACAAAAAACTTATGATGATCATAGCATTGTCCCTAGTAAGTTCGGTATAAAGATCAAAGAGATATATGTAATGCAACTAGAGTCCTTGGGCTCATATCCTTAAAAGGAATGAAAACGCTTTCGTGTTTGTAGTATCTTCCACCCCTTGACTATAAATGTTTTGATTCATGTAATCATTGTCTTTATGGTAGCCAAACATACAATTCTCATAAAAAAATTAGCATTACACACATGGGTGAGCCTTTGGCTCTTTTTCATTCTAATGTATGTGGTCCCATATCTTGTCATTTACTAGGTGGCATAAAGTAGTTTGTGACTTTCTGCATATGCGCAACTGCTCTCCATGTTGGATTGGCAAGTGCTTCTTCCAAGTCTAATGGCTCCCTTACGACTCTCATAATCTTAGCCATCAAGGCCATATTAGCTATGTGAGTATAAGCATTTCTTTGCTCCTCTATTCTTAGATATCTTGTTGGTCCATCTGCCTTTTCCTCAACAATGATAGGCGTAGGGTTACTATGGTCATACAGCTGCTTCACCTATAGCAGCAATGGCTTTTTCATTTGTGTGATTGTAGGTTGGTTAACTTTTTTCTCATCATCTTCATGGCTTCTTGATTATGTGGCTTCTTTTCATGTTATCCTGCATAGGGATTGGTTTTAATCCTCTTGCACATGACAGGTTCTGTTAGATTGGAAAATGACTTGGCATTGGATACTATTGGCATTGGGGATGTATAGTTGCAATTTCCTTCAGACAACCATTTGCTCTACATAATGTACGTCATGTACTCACTTTGACCAAAATATTTCTATTTGTAGGACATTTGCATAATACATGCTATTATGTATCTTTTGGTGATTCCACATGGAAGATTACTTGTGATAATCTTGTTTTTGATCGAGGTGCCAAGGTTGCCGGCATACTCTATCATTCATTTGTATCTAGATACCTTAACCATGATTTAGTTGTTATTAACATACCACATGTATCTGTATAGCATCATCGCCTTGAGCACATGTCCTTAAACAAAATGAAAATGCTTACTCGTGTATCTTTCACCTCTTGATTATAAATGTTTTGATTCTTGTGACCATTGTCTTTATGGCAGGTAGACATGCAATTATCATAAAAAATCTAGCATTACATGCATGGGTGAGCCTTTGGCTCTAGTGCATCTTGATGTATGTGTTTATATGCAAAGTTATTCATTGGGTGGCGCGAAGTACTTTGTCATGTTCATTGATGATTGTTCGCATAAGTTTGGGCATATCCTAGTAAGCAAAAATTGAATGTCTTATCTACCTTTTAGCATTGGCCTGCTCTTATTGAAAACCAATATAGGTATAGGCTGAAATGCCAAAGGTTTGACATTGGGTATAGGTTAAAGTGCCTAAGGTTTGAAAATCAATATGGGTATAGGGTGAAATGATTTTGACACTCGGGGTGAATATATCTCTAATGATTTTGAATGATTTTGCGATGAGAGAGGTATTAAGCATCAGTCGACCACCCTCTACACCCCACCCTAAAATGGTATTGCCAAGCGCATGAACATGACCATTCAATAAAGATTCCAAAGTATGCTTAGTTGAGCAAGCTTACCACAAATTTTTTGGACTGAGGTAGTTACCATTTTCATACATTTGATCAACAAATCCCCATGCATTGCTATTGGTTCTCAGGTGCATAGGAGGTATGGTCTGGAAAACCTCTCTTATATGCATATCTTAGAGTCTTTGGATATGAGGCTTTCTTCCATGTACCCAAGGACAAATACAATAAGCTAGATCCTAAGTAAGTGAATGCATCTTTCTCAGTTTGCATCCACAACCATGGTGTTATTTTCCATGAGGAGAAGATGCATATAAGCACCTTAAGTAGGTAGTTAAGATATATAGAGTGTTATTTTAGAAGGATCCCCCTATTATTGTATAGCCAGCTAACCAATGGCCCATGACCATGGTGTTAGACATGATGTACAAGTCTCATAGCCTATTTTGTGGGAGTCTACTAGAGATCAGCATTAGCTTGATCGATTTGCGCTCTCCATGGGCTGTGTTATGGTGATAGATTCTAGTGAGCCTCCTACCCATGAGGAGACTATGCATAGAGATGATAGTTACTCCTAGGAGAGGACCATGTAGTTTGAGTTTAATTCACTGTAGAAAAACTATATATGGGATTTAGTTTCTTTGCCCAATGCAAGTGGGTATACAAGTTGAAGAGTATCCCTAAACACCTCAAGCTAGCATATGAGGCTCAATTAGTTGCTAAGGGTTTTAAGCAAGATCATGGTGTTGACTTTGATTTTAAAAAAATTCTCATGTAGTCAAGATGTCTATGCTACAATTGGTTTTAGCCTTGGTTGTGTAGTTAGATATGGACCTTTATCAAATGGATGTGAAAAGGGCTTTTCTACAAGGGGACTTGCATGAGGATATCTATATGCAATCGCCTAAGGACTTTATGAAAAAAGGGCAGGGAACCCCTAGTATGCAAGTTGAGAAAGAGCCTTTATAACCTTAAGCAAGTACCTAGGGAATGGCACCATAAGTTTGATGCTTTCATGCATCCACAAGGATATACTTGCAGTGTTATGGATCCATGTTTATACACAAAGACTGCCCATGTGACGGTAGCCTTATTATCTTGAGTTAGAAACTAGGTGGGGGCCCTTGTACCTTTCGTTCCCAAGAGATCATCCATCCTAGTATTATTCATGCTAGTGCACGCTTAACTTGACATTTTTCATAATTGGACTAGTCATCTAGCCCCCAAAACTTTAAGGTGATGGATGACCTTTGGTCTATCCAATCATAGAAATCTTCCTCCATTTAGCCTAGGATTCAGACCTAGTCTCAACACATCGTCATTACACCAATAGTGAGTTAGTTTTGTCTAGCAAGTGTGGATTGCATTTCCAACACCCCCCATCAAGCCACACCTTGGTTAAGGTCCTAGGCACCCAAGCTCAACAACGTGAGCTTGATAACAAGTTAGAAACTAGGTGGGGATCCTTGTACCTCCCCTTCTTGAGAGATCATCCATCCTAGTATTTTTCACACTAGTGCATGCTTAACCAGGAATTTCTTTTAATTGGGCTAGCAATCTAGCCCCCAAAACCTTAAGATAATGGATGATCTCCATCTATCCAATTATGAAAATGATTCTCCATTTGGCCTAGGATTCAAACCTAGTCTCAACACATCGTCGTTACACCAATAGTGAGCTAGTTTTCTCTAGCAAGTATGGATTGCATTTCCAACACCCCCCCTTAAGCCACACCTGTGTTGATGTCCTAGTGCCACCCAAGCTCAACAACTTGAGCTCTAATACCAAGTTAAAACTAGGTGGGGCTCCTTGTACCTCCCCTTCCCAAGAGGTCACCTATTACATTGTTATTCATGCCAATGTGTGCTTAACCAAATGTTTCCCATAATTGGGCTAGCCATCTATCTCCCAAAACCTTAAGGTGATGGATGACCTCTAGTCTATCCAATTATGGAAATATTCATCCATTTGTCCTAGGATTCAAATCTAGTCTCAACACATCATCGTTGCACCAATAGTGAGCTAGTTTTCTCTAGCAAGTGTGGATTGCATTTCCGACATCTTGCTATATTATGTTGATGATATGTTGATTCCTGGGAGAGAGTTCGTGATGAGCTAGATGCTTTAAATACTCAACTCAAGAAGAGCTTTGAGATGAAGGACATGGGGTAGATCTCACATATTCTTGGTATGTGCATCATGTGTGATCGTTGTATAGGGCTCCTTTACATGTCACAGTGGTGGGTGTATATATAAAGGTGCTTGAGCTATTTCATATGGAGGATGTTAAGCCTATCGGTTTTCCTTTACCTTCCCATGTGAAGATCCATGAGGCCAATTTTTCCCAACCAAGTGAGCACAAGGCTTATGGCCAATATCCCTTATGCATCTACAATGGGCAATTTGATGTATGCCATGATAGCCACGTGCCCTAACAACATAGCATTTGTAGTGGGATTTGTAGCATGCTACATGGCTACATCTACTTGATGATATTAGGATGATTTGAAAGTTATCATAAGGTATTTGAAAGGCACTGCAAATATAAGCATTTGCTATGGTGGCCAACATACTACAGTCATGGGTTACACTGACTCCAACTATGTAGGACATGCAAATAGTAGGAAGTCCACCTCTGGGTATGTCTTCACTTTTGCTAGAAGTTATATTTCTTAGATATCCATGGTGTAGAAATGCATAGTCATATCTATTGTTGAGGTAGAGTATATTGTAGCTATAGAAGCTTGCAAGGAGGCCCTATGGTTAGGTCGTCTGGTAGTGGCAGACCTTTGTATTGCTATTACTCCTACATTACATTTGCATTCTATAAGTGCTATTCAGTTGGCCAACATCTTCCATATGAAGATAAATCACATTGAGGTGTACTCTCACTTCATGAAGGAAGTGGTAGAGGATAAGTCTATTGAGCTTGTAAAGATCATGACTAACAAGAATCCTGTAGATCTACTCACTAAAAGTCTCTTAGCAAGATGTTTTGTCTTCCTTAAGAAGATGATGGGTATAGGATAAGATGACATCTATTCCTCGTCATGTTGTACTTTGTGCCTTGAATGAGGAGAGAACAAAAAAAAGTAACAAATTATAAATGTTCATAAAGTACAACAGGATGAGGAATAGATGTCATCTTATCCTATACCCATCATCTTCTTAAGGAAGACAAAACATCTTGCTAAGAGACTTTTAGTGAGTAGATCTACAGGATTCTTGTTAGTCATGATCTTTACAAGCTCAATAGACTTATCCTCTACCACTTCCTTCATGAAGTGAGAGTACACCTCAATGTGATTTATCTTCATATGGAAGATGTTGGCCAACTGAATAGCACTTATAGAATGCAAATGTAATGTAGGAGTAATAGCAATACAAAGGTCTGCCACTACCAGACGACCTAACCATAGGGCCTCCTTGCAAGCTTCTATAGCTACAATATACTCTACCTCAACAATAGATATGACTATGCATTTCTACACCATGGATATCTAAGAAATAGAACTTCTAGCAAAAGTGAAGACATACCCAGAGGTGGACTTCCTACTATTTGCATGTCCTACATAGTTGGAGTCAGTGTAACCCATGACTGTAGTATGTTGGCCACCATAGCAAATGCTTATATTTGCAGTGCCTTTCAAATACCTTATGATAACTTTCAAATCATCCTAATATCATCAAGTAGATGTAGCCATGTAGCATGCTACAAATCCCACTACAAATGCTATGTTGTTAGGGCACGTGGCTATCATGGCATACATCAAATTGCCCATTGTAGATGCATAAGGGATATTGGCCATAAGCCTTGTGCTCACTTGGTTGGGAAAAATTGGCCTAATGGATCTTCACATGGGAAGGTAAAGGAAAACCGATAGGCTTAACATCCTCCATATGAAATAACTCAAGCACCTTTGTATATACACCCACCACTGTGACATGTAAAGGAGCCCTATACAACGATCACACATGATGCACATACCAAGAATATGTGAGATCTACCCCATGTCCTTCATCTCAAAGCTCTTCTTGAGTTGAGTATTTAAAGCATCTAGCTCATCACGAACTCTCTCCCAGGAATCAACATATCATCAACATAATATAGCAAGATGTCGGAAATGCAATCCACACTTGCTAGAGAAAACTAGCTCACTATTGGTGCAACGATGATGCGTTGAGACTAGATTTGAATCCTAGGACAAATGGAGGAATATTTCCATAATTGGATAGACTAGAGGTCATCCATCACCTTAAGGTTTTGGGAGATAGATGGCTAGCCCAATTATGGGAAACATTTGGTTAAGCACACATTGGCATGAATAACAATGTAATAGGTGACCTCTTGGGAAGGGGAGGTACAAGGAGCCCCACCTAGTTTTAACTTGGTATTAGAGCTCAAGTTGTTGAGCTTGGGTGGCACTAGGACATCAACACAGGTGTGGCTTAAGGGGGGGTGTTGGAAATGCAATCCATACTTGCTAGAGAAAACTAGCTCACTATTGGTGTAACGACGATGTGTTGAGACTAGGTTTGAATCCTAGGCCAAATGGAGAATCATTTCCATAATTGGATAGATGGAGATCATCCATTATCTTAAGGTTTTGGGGGCTAGATTGCTAGCCCAATTAAAAGAAATTCTTGGTCAAGCATGCACTAGTGTGAATAATACTAGGATGGATGATCTCTCAAGAAGGGGAGGTACAAGGACCCCCACCTAGTTTCTAACTTGTTATCAAGCTCACGTTGTTGAGCTTGGGTGCCTAGGACCTTAACCAAGGTGTGGCTTGATGGGGGGTGTTGGAAATGCAATCCACACTTGCTAGACAAAACTAACTCACTATTGGTGTAACGACGATGTGTTGAGACTAGGTCTGAATCCTAGGCTAAATGGAGGAAGATTTCTATGATTGGATAGACCAAAGGTCATCCATCACCTTAAAGTTTTGGGGGCTAGATGACTAGTCCAATTATGAAAAATGTCAAGTTAAGCGTGCACTAGCATGAATAATACTAGGATGGATGATCTCTTGGGAACGAAAGGTACAAGGGCCCCCACCTAGTTTCTAACTCAAGATAATAAGGCTACCGTCACATGGGCAGTCTTTGTGTATAAACATGGATCCATAACACTGCAAGTATATCCTTGTGGATGCATGAAAGCATCAAACTTATGGTGCCATTCCCTAGGTACTTGCTTAAGGTTATAAAGGCTCTTTCTCAACTTGCATACTAGGGGTTCCCTGCCCTTTTTTCATAAAGTCCTTAGGCGATTGCATATAGATATCCTCATGCAAGTCCCCTTGTAGAAAAGCCCTTTTCACATCCATTTGATAAAGGTCCATATCTAACTACACAACCAAGGCTAAAACCAATTGTAGCATAGACATCTTGACTACATGAGAATTTTTTTAAAATCAAAGTCAACACCATGATCTTGCTTAAAACCCTTAGCAACTAATTGAGCCTCATATGCTAGCTTGAGGTGTTTAGGGATACTCTTCAACTTGTATACCCACTTGCATTGGGCAAAGAAACTAAATCCCATATATAGTTTTTCTACAGTGAATTAAACTCAAACTACATGGCCCTCTCCTAGGAGTAACTATCATCTCTATGCATAGTCTCCTCATGGGTAGGAGGCTCACTAGAATCTATCACCATAACACAGCCCATGGAGAGCGCAAATCGATCAAGCTAATGCTGATCTCTAGTAGACTCCCACAAAATAGGCTATGAGACTTGTACATCATGTCTAACACCATGGTCATGGGCCATTGGCTAGCTGGCTATACAATAATAGGGGGATCCTTCTAAAATAACACTCTATATATCTTAACTACCTACTTAAGGTGCTTATATGCATCTTCTCCTCATGGAAAATAACACCATGGTTGTGGATGCAAACTGAGAAAGATGCATTCACTTACTTAGGATCTAGCTTATTGTATTTGTCCTTGGATACATGGAAGAAAGCCTCATATCCAAAGACTCTAAGATATGCATATAAGAGAGGTTTTCCAGACCATACCTCCTATGCACCTGAGAACCAATAGCAATGCATGGGGATTTGTTGATCAAATGTATGAAAATGGTAACTACCTCAGTCCAAAAAATTTGTGGTAAGCTTGCTCAACTAAGCATACTTTGGAATCTTTATTGAATGGTCATGTTCATGCGCTTGGCAATACCATTTTAGGGTGGGGTGTAGAGGGTGGTCGACTGATGCTTAATACCTCTCTCATCGCAAAATCATTCAAAATCATTAGAGATATATTCACCCCGAGTGTCAACCAATATGCCTAAGCTAAAGTTTGATAAAAGCAGGCTCAAACAAGGTTCTGGTCAAAATTCATTTTTTCCAAAGCTCTCCAATAGATACTTTGGACCCTTCAAAGTGATTGAGAAAATAAATGAAGTTTCTTATCGACTTGAGCTTCCTGCTCATTGGAAAATACACAACGCTTTTCATGTAAGTTTGCTAAAACCTTACATAGGACAAGAACCAAAGGAACCCATTACTGAAGATCCCCCAGAAGTTGAAGAAACAGAGCAACTCTTCGAACCTGAAAAGATTTTGTTTCTCAAGGATCGAACCACGAGAAGTGGCCTTGTGACACAAAAATTCTTACTAAAATTCAAGAATCTACCCACAACAGATGCACAGTGGGTAGATGAAAAATTCATGAAGGATTACCCAAATATTCTACAGCAATATCAAGAAGCTTTTCAGTTGAGGACAGCTGAATAAAAGCCAGAGGGCTGTCACAACTCTATAGAAACAGAATTTGTATCCTTTTTCATTAATTTGTCTATATAATGATTTATTAAATTTATTTCCTTTGCACTAATTAGATATAAAGAAAAGTGTATTGGAGTTGGCCACTGATGAGTGGTCACAGGTTATGGTGGACCCACGCGGTGGGTTAGAGAAAAGATAGTTCACACTTCCACCTATATGACCCGATTGGGCGCCTGTGACTAGAACTCACGCATATCAAGGTTAGACTCGCACACAGAAAGGATTGATGCCTTGAAGTGTGGGCTAGATCCACTAGAACAGACAGTTACAATCAACAAGATGGCATGATCATGAAATGCTTGTATAATGTGCATGTGTGGGCTGAAAGCTTGAAATGCACATTTCTTTGCATAGGAAAGTCACATGAAGATTCGGATACCATTTTTGCGATGTACACGGAAAAAGCTTTCATATGACACCCATATTGG
The DNA here is from genome assembly GCF_053477565.2 of Lygodium microphyllum. Taxonomy (NCBI): domain Eukaryota; kingdom Viridiplantae; phylum Streptophyta; class Polypodiopsida; order Schizaeales; family Lygodiaceae; genus Lygodium; species Lygodium microphyllum. The sequence continues at coordinate 24,307,434 of NC_141163.1, forward strand.
GGGGGGTCCCTAAATTTTAGGAGATCCCTAAATTTTAGGAGGTCCCTAAAATTTAGGAGCCTCGAATTAGCCTAAAAATGCTAGTCCTAAAAAATAGGGATGTCATTCTAAAAATAGTAAGTTGTGTACTCTGACTGTGCTTACTAAATTTGGTTGTTTCTATTCTTGACAGTATTCAACCCAAAAAGGAAGGCCATAGAGAAGAGACAAGTGTCAAGACACTTGTCACACAAGTTTCCAAGTGTCCCACCACTTGTCACATCTCATGACATGTGGCTGGACACTTGTCTTGTGCTACTCCACTTTCCCCTTTTGTACTAGCTCTCCCCTCTCCTATAAATAAGAGCTCGTTTTTCTTCATTGATCATCATTTTTCTTTGCTGTAAACTCATGTACATCACCCACAAATAGCCAGAAACTGGCCCCATCCATCCCCATCATCATCCCCCACTTCTTCATTATCAAATTCCTCCATATTCCCTCTTCTATCACTGCTGTTTACAGGACAGCAAGCCTGTAAATTCATCACAACACCTCCTTCTCGAGCTTTTTCTTCCATTTTAGCTACAAGAAGCAAGCCCTATCCATGTACTGCTGATCAACGATGGAGAAAGACTGAATTTCTCTTTTTCTTCTCTCATACTGTAAAGAAATCAGTTCTTATCATTGCATAATAGATAATGCATGTGTGTTTGTACATCTTTGCATGATCTTGTGAGAGTGAGAATTACTTCTTCTCACTCTCAGGTTGATTGTAACTGAGCTCTTCCCTAAGGGACTTGGGTTGAGCAGAAATGCATTCCTTCGGGGGGGTTGCCCATCTTCAACCCTCAATCTTGTCTCCATTAGTTTTACATTTTCATGGCTGTAATTTTGTGAGTAATTTTCATTTTCAGCTTTAAGTGTTCATTCTCTTTTATATTAAATCTCGAAAACAAGGGAATATCATAATTGTTAAGCATACTACGTTGTTCGGGGCATTTACAGTGGTATCACAGCTTTGGCTCGGTCCTCACCCCCAACATTGGTAGTGCTTACAACTATAAGTTTGTTTGTTTTCAGCCCTTGCATTGAGTGCTTGAGCATATTTTTTTTCTTTAGTCTCAATGGATCAATCGAGTGCTATCCTTCAAGCCTTCAAAGTCTTAGAGAGGAGAATCAGCAAATTCGTGAGCAACTTCTCAAACTAGAAAAAGTTGAGAATCCCAAAGAATTCAAGGAAAGAAGCCCATCTACTTCAAGGAGACAAAGCCATACCAATGAAAGGAGCCGATCAAGAAGTCCAACTACTTCTAAGAGGCAGTCCCATTCTACTTCAAGACAAAGAAAGAGATTGCGTCGAAGCTCATCCTCTTCTTCAAAGTCATCTGGCGCCTATTCTGATGGATCCTCTTCTAGTAATGAAGAGTCTCACCCTTCTCGTGGAAGACCTCATCATCGTCAAAGGCGTCGACATTCTTCACCCTCGTCTCCATTTTTATCCCCATCAAGCACTTCATCATCTTCAACCTCAAGATCCGAGCATGGACGAAGGCATAAGAAGAAGAAGAAGACTAAGTCACTATCTCAACTTGAAAAGAAGATCAAGTTCAGTATGTATGATGGTTCCCGAAATCCTGATCTTCTTCTGAAGTTTATTCGTCAATTTCAAATTTTGTATGGTCGTGACAAGTATAAAGAAAAAGAAAAGATTAAGTTTGCCGCTTTACATTTAACCGACTTAGCCCATACTTGGTGGACGGGGTTGGAATATGATCATGCTGCCCCAAAATCATGGCGGTCCTTTGTTCGCCTGATACAAAGCCAATTTCTTCCTGTTCATTTCAAAAGAGATGTAAAAATGGAATGGGATCGGCTTTGGCAAAAGAAAAATGAGTCACTTGGTGACTATACCAAGAGATTTTGGGAGCTACTTTTGAAGGTCCAACATTTCAAGAAGATCAGCAGTTCGGAAAAGCTTAGGAAGTTTCAAGGAGGTTTGCATTTTAAACTTCGTACTGCTCTTAATCATTATCATTGTTCTAGTCTTAGGGAACTCATTGACTATGCTGAGACATGGAAAATGGAACACAATGGCAACAAATCATTCCAAAAGAATGATAAGAAGAGAGTAGCTGATGATGAGGAGTATTCAGCCCCAAATGAAGGACAAAAACAGTGGCAAAAGAGCAGCCATCAAATCAAAAGAAGATGAAGCCCTATGCACCTCCTAATGCTCCTCAATTTCGCTCCAATCTATACCCACAAGCAAAGCAGCTTTCCAAAGAAGAAAAGCAATGCTTCATGAAAGAAGGGAAGTGCTTTAAATGTGGACAAACAGGCCACATAGCGAAGCAATGTCCAAACAAGGGACAAAGCAAGGTTTCTGACAACAAGCCTAAGTCGCCAGTGAAAATCAATGCTATTAGTGATCTAGTTGCAAACACAACTCACACTCCAGAGACGCGCAAATTATTAAAAGCTTGGGGACAGTTGCAAGGTAAGCAAGCACTATTCTTGATAGATCTTGGGGCGAATGAAAATATTATTTCCTTGCAATTAGCTAAAGAGCTTGGATTAAAGAATGAAGAGATGGACACTCCGGCAGAAGTTCGCCAAGCTTTAAATGCTGATGAAGGTGACACAGTGAAGACTGTGATACCCTACATTGGCAAGCTCAAGTTTCAAATTCAAGGCTACAGTGACGAAGATACCTTCTGTATCGGAGACCTTGATGGTTGCGATGTGATTCTTGGCATGCCCTGGAATCATAGAGTAGATTCAACCATCTTCTCTCAGAAAAAGAAGGTAGAACTCACCAAAAAAGGCAAGAAGTAGGAGATCCAAGCTGGAGTTTCTGGAGACACCATACCTATGGTAAGCCATATGCAAGTCTCTAGAGCAATTAAGGATTGTGTTCAATGTTGTCTGCTTTATGTCACTAATGTAAAAGATAATATGAATGCTGAAAACCAAGAGCAACTTCAGCTCTTGGAAAAGTATAAAGATTGTTTTTCGAAAGATCTTCCTTATCAGCTTCCCCTAGAAAGGCCAGAAGACCATCATATTGATATTATCCCGGGTAGTTCTCCTCCTAATATAGCACCATACCGTGTGAGCCGTCCTCAACAAGAAGAAATCAGAAAGCAAGTCGAAGACCTACTCAACTGTGGGCTAATTAGGCCAAGTAGCTCACCATTTTGTTCACCAGTTCTTCTTGTTCAAAAGAAAGATGGCACATTCAGGATGTGCATTGATTATCGAGCCCTCAACAAAATCACTGTGAAGAATCGGTTTCCTATTCCCAGAATTGACGACATTTTGGATCGTCTAGGAGGCTCAAAGGTTTTCAGCCGCATTGATCTAAAGAGTGGTTATCATCAAATTAGGGTAATACCACAAGATGTACACAAAACTGCTTTCCGCACTTCATACGGTCTTTATGAATTCTTGGTGGTTCCTTTTGGATTAACCAATGCACCAGCCACCTTTAATCGAATGATGGAGCGCATCTTTAGAGAGCATCGATAATATGTCGGTACTTTCTTTGATGATATTCTTGTCTTTAGCAAGAATGAAGAGGAGCATCATCAACACTTGGAAATTGTTCTACAATTACTACAACAAAATCAACTCTTGGTAAATGGTAAAAAGAGTGAATTTTTCATGCATAAAATAAATTACCTTGGGCATGTCATCTCTTCTGAAGGGATTCAGATGGATCCTGAAAAGATCAGGATAATCCAAGAATGGCCTCATCTTCGTGATGTACATGAGGTGCGATCGTTTCTTGGCTTATGTTCTTATTACCGCCGCTTCATCAAGCATTTTGCACATATGGCTTCTCCACTTCATGACCTTACAAAGAAGAAGATCTCTTTCCAATGGAAGGAAAAAGAGAAGGCAGCCTTCACAAGGCTGAAAATAGCTCTTACTTCTGGACCTGTTCTTATCATTCCAGATCTGGTAAAACCATTTGTGGTGGAAGCAGATGCTTGCGGTTATTGTATTGGTGCAGTGCTAAATCAAGAAGGCCATGCCGTAGCCTTTGAAAGCCGCCGTCTAAATGATGTGGAGAAAAGGTATGACATTTATGAAAAGGAGCTCTTAGCAGTGGTTCATGCTTTAAAGATATGGAAACATTATCTTTTAGGCAATGAATTCCTTATTAAAACCGATCATCAAAGCTTGAAGTATTTCAAGACTCAAAAGCATTTGCAGGAGAAACATGCAAGATGGGAAAATTTCTTGTCTATGTTTTATTTTCAAATTATGTACACTCCAGGGAAACAAAATGTAGTTGCTGATGCACTTTCTAGAGTGCCTTGCATTGCAACTATTACAGTGGCTCATCATGAAGATTTTCAAACGATGAAGAATACTTATGATGAAGATACTGATTTTGCAGCAATTTGGTCAAATTTACAGCAAGGAGGTTCTCATCCAGATTATTCCATCAAGGACGGTTACCTTCTCATGAACAATCGCCTTTGTGTCACTCTTCCTGTTCGACAAAAGGTGCTTAAAGAAAGTCATGAACCCCCTTATGCAGGGCATAGAGGGAGGGCAGCCACTCTAAGTGCAATTGAGCGCTACTTTTATTGGCCAACATTACGAAAAGATACACATAACTTCATCGAGGCTTGTCTGGTATGCCAAAAATCCAAATATGATAGGCAGAAGATTCCAGGATTGTTGCAACCTCTTCCAGTGCCCAAAGATCCATGGGAATCTATCACAATGGATTTCATCTCAGGTATTCCAAGAACACCTCAAGGTCATGATATGATTTGGGTCATAATTGATAGATTCAGCAAACAATCACATTTTATTCCATGTCATAAAACATTGAAATCCGCACAAGCTGCAAGACTTTTCATTCAACATATCTTCAGATTACATGGTATGCCTTCTGAGATCATTTCAGATAGAGACTCCAAATTCACAAGTAACTTTTGGCGTGCTTTATTTGAGAATTTGGGAACCACTTTAAAGTTCTCCTCAGCTTTTCATCTTCAAACTGACGGCCAAACAGAGGTGATGAATCTCACTCTTTTGGATATGTTGAAAGCTTATGTTAGTGAACATAAGTCACAATGGGAGAAATATCTTCCATTATTGGAGTTTACTTACAACAATACAGTGCACTCATCCACAGGGAAAGCTCCAAATGAAATAGTACAGGGTAAAGTGATTCCTCCTCCAATTATTCGCACTAAAGATAAGATTTTTGTTGCTGATGAGTTTGCTTCAGATTTAAAAACAACAATGGATCAAGTTCGAGCCACTATCAAAGTTGCGCAAGAGCGACAAAAGAAGCAAGCAGATAAACGAAGAAGACCTTTGGCTTTTGAAAAAGGTCAATATGTCTTGTTAAAGTTTGATAAAAGCAGGCTCAAACAAGGTTCTGGTCAAAATTCATCTTTTCCAAAGCTCTCCAGTAGATACTTTGGACCCTTCAAAGTGATTGAGAAAATAAATGAAGTTTCTTATCAACTTGAGCTTCCTGCTCATTGGAAAATACACAACGCTTTTCATGTAAGTTTGCTAAAACCTTACATAGGACCAGAACCAAAGGAACCCATTACTGAAGATCCCCCAGAAGTTGAAGAAACAAAGCAACTCTTGGAACCTGAAAAGATTTTGTTTCTCAAGGATCGAACCACGAGAAGTGGCCTTGTGACACAAAAATTCTTACTAAAATTCAAGAATCTGCCCACAACAGATGCACAGTGGGTAGATGAAAAATTCATGAAGGATTACCCAAATATTCTACAGCAATATCAAGAAGCTTTTCAGCTAAGGACAGCTGAATAAAAGCCGGAGGGCTGTCACAACTCTATAGAAACAGAATTTGCATCCTTTTTCATTAATTTGTCTATATAATGATTTATTAAATTTATTTCCTTTGCACTAATTAGATATAAAGAAAAGTGTATTGGAGTTGGCCACTGATGAGTGGTCACAGGTTATGGTGGACCCACGCGGTGGGTTAGAGAAAAGATAGTTCACACTTCCACTTATATGACCCGATTGGGCACCTGTGACTAGAACTCATGCATATCAAGGTTAGACTCGCACACAGAAAGGATTGATGCCTTGAAGTGTGGGCTAGATCCACTAGAACAGACAGTTACAATCAACAAGATGGCATGATCATGAAATGCTTGTATAATGTGCATGTGTGGGCTGAAAGCTTGAAATGCACATTTCTTTGCATAGGAAAGTCACATGAAGATTCGGATACCATTTTTGCGATGTACACGGAAAAAGCTTTCATATGACACCCATATTGGGGGGGGTCCCTAAATTTTAGGAGATCCCTAAATTTTAGGAGGTCCCTAAAATTTAGGAGCCTCGAATTAGCCTAAAAATGCTAGTCCTAAAAAATAGGGATGTCATTCTAAAAATAGTAAGTTCTGTACTCTGACTGTGCTTACTAAATTTGGTTGTTTCTATTCTTGGCAGTATTCAACCCAAAAAGGAAGGCCATAGAGAAGAGACAAGTGTCAAGACACTTGTCACACAAGTTTCCAAGTGTCCCACCACTTGTCACATCTCATGACATGTGGCTGGACACTTGTCTTGTGCTACTCCACTTTCCCCTTTTGTACTAGCTCTCCCCTCTCCTATAAATAAGAGCTCGTTTTTCTTCATTGATCATCATTTTTCTTTGCTGTAAACTCATGTACATCACCCACAAATAGCCAGAAACTGGCCCCATCCATCCCCATCATCATCCCCCACTTCTTCATTATCAAATTCCTCCATATTCCCTCTTCTATCACTGCTGTTTACAGGACAGCAAGCCTGTAAATTCATCACAACACCTCCTTCTCGAGCTTTTTCTTCCATTTTAGCTACAAGAAGCAAGCCCTATCCATGTACTGCTGATCAACGATGGAGAAAGACTGAATTTCTCTTTTTCTTCTCTCATACTGTAAAGAAATCAGTTCTTATCATTGCATAATAGATAATGCATGTGTGTTTGTACATCTTTGCATGATCTTGTGAGAGTGAGAATTACTTCTTCTCACTCTCAGGTTGATTGTAACTGAGCTCTTCCCTAAGGGACTTGGGTTGAGCAGAAATGCATTCCTTCGGGGGGGTTGCCCATCTTCAACCCTCAATCTTGTCTCCATTAGTTTTACATTTTCATGGCTGTAATTTTGTGAGTAATTTTCATTTTCAGCTTTAAGTGTTCATTCTCTTTTATATTAAATCTCGAAAACAAGGGAATATCATAATTGTTAAGCATACTACGTTGTTCGGGGCATTTACAGTGGTATCACAGCTTTGGCTCGGTCCTCACCCCCAACATTGGTAGTGCTTACAACTATAAGTTTGTTTGTTTTCAGCCCTTGCATTGAGTGCTTGAGCATATTTTTTTTCTTTAGTCTCAATGGATCAATCGAGTGCTATCCTTCAAGCCTTCAAAGTCTTAGAGAGGAGAATCAGCAAATTCGTGAGCAACTTCTCAAACTAGAAAAAGTTGAGAATCCCAAAGAATTCAAGGAAAGAAGCCCATCTACTTCAAGGAGACAAAGCCATACCAATGAAAGGAGCCGATCAAGAAGTCCAACTACTTCTAAGAGGCAGTCCCATTCTACTTCAAGACAAAGAAAGAGATTGCGTCGAAGCTCATCCTCTTCTTCAAAGTCATCTGGCGCCTATTCTGATGGATCCTCTTCTAGTAATGAAGAGTCTCACCCTTCTCGTGGAAGACCTCATCATCGTCAAAGGCGTCGACATTCTTCACCCTCGTCTCCATTTTTATCCCCATCAAGCACTTCATCATCTTCAACCTCAAGATCCGAGCATGGACGAAGGCATAAGAAGAAGAAGAAGACTAAGTCACTATCTCAACTTGAAAAGAAGATCAAGTTCAGTATGTATGATGGTTCCCGAAATCCTGATCTTCTTCTGAAGTTTATTCGTCAATTTCAAATTTTGTATGGTCGTGACAAGTATAAAGAAAAAGAAAAGATTAAGTTTGCCGCTTTACATTTAACCGACTTAGCCCATACTTGGTGGACGGGGTTGGAATATGATCATGCTGCCCCAAAATCATGGCGGTCCTTTGTTCGCCTGATACAAAGCCAATTTCTTCCTGTTCATTTCAAAAGAGATGTAAAAATGGAATGGGATCGGCTTTGGCAAAAGAAAAATGAGTCACTTGGTGACTATACCAAGAGATTTTGGGAGCTACTTTTGAAGGTCCAACATTTCAAGAAGATCAGCAGTTCGGAAAAGCTTAGGAAGTTTCAAGGAGGTTTGCATTTTAAACTTCGTACTGCTCTTAATCATTATCATTGTTCTAGTCTTAGGGAACTCATTGACTATGCTGAGACATGGAAAATGGAACACAATGGCAACAAATCATTCCAAAAGAATGATAAGAAGAGAGTAGCTGATGATGAGGAGTATTCAGCCCCAAATGAAGGACAAAAACAGTGGCAAAAGAGCAGCCATCAAATCAAAAGAAGATGAAGCCCTATGCACCTCCTAATGCTCCTCAATTTCGCTCCAATCTATACCCACAAGCAAAGCAGCTTTCCAAAGAAGAAAAGCAATGCTTCATGAAAGAAGGGAAGTGCTTTAAATGTGGACAAACAGGCCACATAGCGAAGCAATGTCCAAACAAGGGACAAAGCAAGGTTTCTGACAACAAGCCTAAGTCGCCAGTGAAAATCAATGCTATTAGTGATCTAGTTGCAAACACAACTCACACTCCAGAGACGCGCAAATTATTAAAAGCTTGGGGACAGTTGCAAGGTAAGCAAGCACTATTCTTGATAGATCTTGGGGCGAATGAAAATATTATTTCCTTGCAATTAGCTAAAGAGCTTGGATTAAAGAATGAAGAGATGGACACTCCGGCAGAAGTTCGCCAAGCTTTAAATGCTGATGAAGGTGACACAGTGAAGACTGTGATACCCTACATTGGCAAGCTCAAGTTTCAAATTCAAGGCTACAGTGACGAAGATACCTTCTGTATCGGAGACCTTGATGGTTGCGATGTGATTCTTGGCATGCCCTGGAATCATAGAGTAGATTCAACCATCTTCTCTCAGAAAAAGAAGGTAGAACTCACCAAAAAAGGCAAGAAGTAGGAGATCCAAGCTGGAGTTTCTGGAGACACCATACCTATGGTAAGCCATATGCAAGTCTCTAGAGCAATTAAGGATTGTGTTCAATGTTGTCTGCTTTATGTCACTAATGTAAAAGATAATATGAATGCTGAAAACCAAGAGCAACTTCAGCTCTTGGAAAAGTATAAAGATTGTTTTTCGAAAGATCTTCCTTATCAGCTTCCCCTAGAAAGGCCAGAAGACCATCATATTGATATTATCCCGGGTAGTTCTCCTCCTAATATAGCACCATACCGTGTGAGCCGTCCTCAACAAGAAGAAATCAGAAAGCAAGTCGAAGACCTACTCAACTGTGGGCTAATTAGGCCAAGTAGCTCACCATTTTGTTCACCAGTTCTTCTTGTTCAAAAGAAAGATGGCACATTCAGGATGTGCATTGATTATCGAGCCCTCAACAAAATCACTGTGAAGAATCGGTTTCCTATTCCCAGAATTGACGACATTTTGGATCGTCTAGGAGGCTCAAAGGTTTTCAGCCGCATTGATCTAAAGAGTGGTTATCATCAAATTAGGGTAATACCACAAGATGTACACAAAACTGCTTTCCGCACTTCATACGGTCTTTATGAATTCTTGGTGGTTCCTTTTGGATTAACCAATGCACCAGCCACCTTTAATCGAATGATGGAGCGCATCTTTAGAGAGCATCGATAATATGTCGGTACTTTCTTTGATGATATTCTTGTCTTTAGCAAGAATGAAGAGGAGCATCATCAACACTTGGAAATTGTTCTACAATTACTACAACAAAATCAACTCTTGGTAAATGGTAAAAAGAGTGAATTTTTCATGCATAAAATAAATTACCTTGGGCATGTCATCTCTTCTGAAGGGATTCAGATGGATCCTGAAAAGATCAGGATAATCCAAGAATGGCCTCATCTTCGTGATGTACATGAGGTGCGATCGTTTCTTGGCTTATGTTCTTATTACCGCCGCTTCATCAAGCATTTTGCACATATGGCTTCTCCACTTCATGACCTTACAAAGAAGAAGATCTCTTTCCAATGGAAGGAAAAAGAGAAGGCAGCCTTCACAAGGCTGAAAATAGCTCTTACTTCTGGACCTGTTCTTATCATTCCAGATCTGGTAAAACCATTTGTGGTGGAAGCAGATGCTTGCGGTTATTGTATTGGTGCAGTGCTAAATCAAGAAGGCCATGCCGTAGCCTTTGAAAGCCGCCGTCTAAATGATGTGGAGAAAAGGTATGACATTTATGAAAAGGAGCTCTTAGCAGTGGTTCATGCTTTAAAGATATGGAAACATTATCTTTTAGGCAATGAATTCCTTATTAAAACCGATCATCAAAGCTTGAAGTATTTCAAGACTCAAAAGCATTTGCAGGAGAAACATGCAAGATGGGAAAATTTCTTGTCTATGTTTTATTTTCAAATTATGTACACTCCAGGGAAACAAAATGTAGTTGCTGATGCACTTTCTAGAGTGCCTTGCATTGCAACTATTACAGTGGCTCATCATGAAGATTTTCAAACGATGAAGAATACTTATGATGAAGATACTGATTTTGCAGCAATTTGGTCAAATTTACAGCAAGGAGGTTCTCATCCAGATTATTCCATCAAGGACGGTTACCTTCTCATGAACAATCGCCTTTGTGTCACTCTTCCTGTTCGACAAAAGGTGCTTAAAGAAAGTCATGAACCCCCTTATGCAGGGCATAGAGGGAGGGCAGCCACTCTAAGTGCAATTGAGCGCTACTTTTATTGGCCAACATTACGAAAAGATACACATAACTTCATCGAGGCTTGTCTGGTATGCCAAAAATCCAAATATGATAGGCAGAAGATTCCAGGATTGTTGCAACCTCTTCCAGTGCCCAAAGATCCATGGGAATCTATCACAATGGATTTCATCTCAGGTATTCCAAGAACACCTCAAGGTCATGATATGATTTGGGTCATAATTGATAGATTCAGCAAACAATCACATTTTATTCCATGTCATAAAACATTGAAATCCGCACAAGCTGCAAGACTTTTCATTCAACATATCTTCAGATTACATGGTATGCCTTCTGAGATCATTTCAGATAGAGACTCCAAATTCACAAGTAACTTTTGGCGTGCTTTATTTGAGAATTTGGGAACCACTTTAAAGTTCTCCTCAGCTTTTCATCTTCAAACTGACGGCCAAACAGAGGTGATGAATCTCACTCTTTTGGATATGTTGAAAGCTTATGTTAGTGAACATAAGTCACAATGGGAGAAATATCTTCCATTATTGGAGTTTACTTACAACAATACAGTGCACTCATCCACAGGGAAAGCTCCAAATGAAATAGTACAGGGTAAAGTGATTCCTCCTCCAATTATTCGCACTAAAGATAAGATTTTTGTTGCTGATGAGTTTGCTTCAGATTTAAAAACAACAATGGATCAAGTTCGAGCCACTATCAAAGTTGCGCAAGAGCGACAAAAGAAGCAAGCAGATAAACGAAGAAGACCTTTGGCTTTTGAAAAAGGTCAATATGTCTTGTTAAAGTTTGATAAAAGCAGGCTCAAACAAGGTTCTGGTCAAAATTCATCTTTTCCAAAGCTCTCCAGTAGATACTTTGGACCCTTCAAAGTGATTGAGAAAATAAATGAAGTTTCTTATCAACTTGAGCTTCCTGCTCATTGGAAAATACACAACGCTTTTCATGTAAGTTTGCTAAAACCTTACATAGGACCAGAACCAAAGGAACCCATTACTGAAGATCCCCCAGAAGTTGAAGAAACAAAGCAACTCTTGGAACCTGAAAAGATTTTGTTTCTCAAGGATCGAACCACGAGAAGTGGCCTTGTGACACAAAAATTCTTACTAAAATTCAAGAATCTGCCCACAACAGATGCACAGTGGGTAGATGAAAAATTCATGAAGGATTACCCAAATATTCTACAGCAATATCAAGAAGCTTTTCAGCTAAGGACAGCTGAATAAAAGCCGGAGGGCTGTCACAACTCTATAGAAACAGAATTTGCATCCTTTTTCATTAATTTGTCTATATAATGATTTATTAAATTTATTTCCTTTGCACTAATTAGATATAAAGAAAAGTGTATTGGAGTTGGCCACTGATGAGTGGTCACAGGTTATGGTGGACCCACGCGGTGGGTTAGAGAAAAGATAGTTCACACTTCCACTTATATGACCCGATTGGGCGCCTGTGACTAGAACTCATGCATATCAAGGTTAGACTCGCACACAGAAAGGATTGATGCCTTGAAGTGTGGGCTAGATCCACTAGAACAGACAGTTACAATCAACAAGATGGCATGATCATGAAATGCTTGTATAATGTGCATGTGTGGGCTGAAAGCTTGAAATGCACATTTCTTTGCATAGGAAAGTCACATGAAGATTCGGATACCATTTTTGCGATGTACACGGAAAAAGCTTTCATATGACACCCATATTGGGGGGGGTCCCTAAATTTTAGGAGATCCCTAAATTTTAGGAGGTCCCTAAAATTTAGGAGCCTCAAATTAGCCTAAAAATGCTAGTCCTAAAAAATAGGGATGTCATTCTAAAAATAGTAAGTTCTGTACTCTGACTGTGCTTACTAAATTTGGTTGTTTCTATTCTTGGCAGTATTCAACCCAAAAAGGAAGGCCATAGAGAAGAGACAAGTGTCAAGACACTTGTCACACAAGTTTCCAAGTGTCCCACCACTTGTCACATCTCATGACATGTGGCTGGACACTTGTCTTGTGCTACTCCACTTTCCCCTTTTGTACTAGCTCTCCCCTCTCCTATAAATAAGAGCTCGTTTTTCTTCATTGATCATCATTTTTCTTTGCTGTAAACTCATGTACATCACCCACAAATAGCCAGAAACTGGCCCCATCCATCCCCATCATCATCCCCCACTTCTTCATTATCAAATTCCTCCATATTCCCTCTTCTATCACTGCTGTTTACAGGACAGCAAGCCTGTAAATTCATCACAACACCTCCTTCTCGAGCTTTTTCTTCCATTTTAGCTACAAGAAGCAAGCCCTATCCATGTACTGCTGATCAACGATGGAGAAAGACTGAATTTCTCTTTTTCTTCTCTCATACTGTAAAGAAATCAGTTCTTATCATTGCATAATAGATAATGCATGTGTGTTTGTACATCTTTGCATGATCTTGTGAGAGTGAGAATTACTTCTTCTCACTCTCAGGTTGATTGTAACTGAGCTCTTCCCTAAGGGACTTGGGTTGAGCAGAAATGCATTCCTTCGGGGGGGTTGCCCATCTTCAACCCTCAATCTTGTCTCCATTAGTTTTACATTTTCATGGCTGTAATTTTGTGAGTAATTTTCATTTTCAGCTTTAAGTGTTCATTCTCTTTTATATTAAATCTCGAAAACAAGGGAATATCATAATTGTTAAGCATACTACGTTGTTCGGGGCATTTACAGTGGTATCACAGCTTTGGCTCGGTCCTCACCCCCAACATTGGTAGTGCTTACAACTATAAGTTTGTTTGTTTTCAGCCCTTGCATTGAGTGCTTGAGCATATTTTTTTTCTTTAGTCTCAATGGATCAATCGAGTGCTATCCTTCAAGCCTTCAAAGTCTTAGAGAGGAGAATCAGCAAATTCGTGAGCAACTTCTCAAACTAGAAAAAGTTGAGAATCCCAAAGAATTCAAGGAAAGAAGCCCATCTACTTCAAGGAGACAAAGCCATACCAATGAAAGGAGCCGATCAAGAAGTCCAACTACTTCTAAGAGGCAGTCCCATTCTACTTCAAGACAAAGAAAGAGATTGCGTCGAAGCTCATCCTCTTCTTCAAAGTCATCTGGCGCCTATTCTGATGGATCCTCTTCTAGTAATGAAGAGTCTCACCCTTCTCGTGGAAGACCTCATCATCGTCAAAGGCGTCGACATTCTTCACCCTCGTCTCCATTTTTATCCCCATCAAGCACTTCATCATCTTCAACCTCAAGATCCGAGCATGGACGAAGGCATAAGAAGAAGAAGAAGACTAAGTCACTATCTCAACTTGAAAAGAAGATCAAGTTCAGTATGTATGATGGTTCCCGAAATCCTGATCTTCTTCTGAAGTTTATTCGTCAATTTCAAATTTTGTATGGTCGTGACAAGTATAAAGAAAAAGAAAAGATTAAGTTTGCCGCTTTACATTTAACCGACTTAGCCCATACTTGGTGGACGGGGTTGGAATATGATCATGCTGCCCCAAAATCATGGCGGTCCTTTGTTCGCCTGATACAAAGCCAATTTCTTCCTGTTCATTTCAAAAGAGATGTAAAAATGGAATGGGATCGGCTTTGGCAAAAGAAAAATGAGTCACTTGGTGACTATACCAAGAGATTTTGGGAGCTACTTTTGAAGGTCCAACATTTCAAGAAGATCAGCAGTTCGGAAAAGCTTAGGAAGTTTCAAGGAGGTTTGCATTTTAAACTTCGTACTGCTCTTAATCATTATCATTGTTCTAGTCTTAGGGAACTCATTGACTATGCTGAGACATGGAAAATGGAACACAATGGCAACAAATCATTCCAAAAGAATGATAAGAAGAGAGTAGCTGATGATGAGGAGTATTCAGCCCCAAATGAAGGACAAAAACAGTGGCAAAAGAGCAGCCATCAAATCAAAAGAAGATGAAGCCCTATGCACCTCCTAATGCTCCTCAATTTCGCTCCAATCTATACCCACAAGCAAAGCAGCTTTCCAAAGAAGAAAAGCAATGCTTCATGAAAGAAGGGAAGTGCTTTAAATGTGGACAAACAGGCCACATAGCGAAGCAATGTCCAAACAAGGGACAAAGCAAGGTTTCTGACAACAAGCCTAAGTCGCCAGTGAAAATCAATGCTATTAGTGATCTAGTTGCAAACACAACTCACACTCCAGAGACGCGCAAATTATTAAAAGCTTGGGGACAGTTGCAAGGTAAGCAAGCACTATTCTTGATAGATCTTGGGGCGAATGAAAATATTATTTCCTTGCAATTAGCTAAAGAGCTTGGATTAAAGAATGAAGAGATGGACACTCCGGCAGAAGTTCGCCAAGCTTTAAATGCTGATGAAGGTGACACAGTGAAGACTGTGATACCCTACATTGGCAAGCTCAAGTTTCAAATTCAAGGCTACAGTGACGAAGATACCTTCTGTATCGGAGACCTTGATGGTTGCGATGTGATTCTTGGCATGCCCTGGAATCATAGAGTAGATTCAACCATCTTCTCTCAGAAAAAGAAGGTAGAACTCACCAAAAAAGGCAAGAAGTAGGAGATCCAAGCTGGAGTTTCTGGAGACACCATACCTATGGTAAGCCATATGCAAGTCTCTAGAGCAATTAAGGATTGTGTTCAATGTTGTCTGCTTTATGTCACTAATGTAAAAGATAATATGAATGCTGAAAACCAAGAGCAACTTCAGCTCTTGGAAAAGTATAAAGATTGTTTTTCGAAAGATCTTCCTTATCAGCTTCCCCTAGAAAGGCCAGAAGACCATCATATTGATATTATCCCGGGTAGTTCTCCTCCTAATATAGCACCATACCGTGTGAGCCGTCCTCAACAAGAAGAAATCAGAAAGCAAGTCGAAGACCTACTCAACTGTGGGCTAATTAGGCCAAGTAGCTCACCATTTTGTTCACCAGTTCTTCTTGTTCAAAAGAAAGATGGCACATTCAGGATGTGCATTGATTATCGAGCCCTCAACAAAATCACTGTGAAGAATCGGTTTCCTATTCCCAGAATTGACGACATTTTGGATCGTCTAGGAGGCTCAAAGGTTTTCAGCCGCATTGATCTAAAGAGTGGTTATCATCAAATTAGGGTAATACCACAAGATGTACACAAAACTGCTTTCCGCACTTCATACGGTCTTTATGAATTCTTGGTGGTTCCTTTTGGATTAACCAATGCACCAGCCACCTTTAATCGAATGATGGAGCGCATCTTTAGAGAGCATCGATAATATGTCGGTACTTTCTTTGATGATATTCTTGTCTTTAGCAAGAATGAAGAGGAGCATCATCAACACTTGGAAATTGTTCTACAATTACTACAACAAAATCAACTCTTGGTAAATGGTAAAAAGAGTGAATTTTTCATGCATAAAATAAATTACCTTGGGCATGTCATCTCTTCTGAAGGGATTCAGATGGATCCTGAAAAGATCAGGATAATCCAAGAATGGCCTCATCTTCGTGATGTACATGAGGTGCGATCGTTTCTTGGCTTATGTTCTTATTACCGCCGCTTCATCAAGCATTTTGCACATATGGCTTCTCCACTTCATGACCTTACAAAGAAGAAGATCTCTTTCCAATGGAAGGAAAAAGAGAAGGCAGCCTTCACAAGGCTGAAAATAGCTCTTACTTCTGGACCTGTTCTTATCATTCCAGATCTGGTAAAACCATTTGTGGTGGAAGCAGATGCTTGCGGTTATTGTATTGGTGCAGTGCTAAATCAAGAAGGCCATGCCGTAGCCTTTGAAAGCCGCCGTCTAAATGATGTGGAGAAAAGGTATGACATTTATGAAAAGGAGCTCTTAGCAGTGGTTCATGCTTTAAAGATATGGAAACATTATCTTTTAGGCAATGAATTCCTTATTAAAACCGATCATCAAAGCTTGAAGTATTTCAAGACTCAAAAGCATTTGCAGGAGAAACATGCAAGATGGGAAAATTTCTTGTCTATGTTTTATTTTCAAATTATGTACACTCCAGGGAAACAAAATGTAGTTGCTGATGCACTTTCTAGAGTGCCTTGCATTGCAACTATTACAGTGGCTCATCATGAAGATTTTCAAACGATGAAGAATACTTATGATGAAGATACTGATTTTGCAGCAATTTGGTCAAATTTACAGCAAGGAGGTTCTCATCCAGATTATTCCATCAAGGACGGTTACCTTCTCATGAACAATCGCCTTTGTGTCACTCTTCCTGTTCGACAAAAGGTGCTTAAAGAAAGTCATGAACCCCCTTATGCAGGGCATAGAGGGAGGGCAGCCACTCTAAGTGCAATTGAGCGCTACTTTTATTGGCCAACATTACGAAAAGATACACATAACTTCATCGAGGCTTGTCTGGTATGCCAAAAATCCAAATATGATAGGCAGAAGATTCCAGGATTGTTGCAACCTCTTCCAGTGCCCAAAGATCCATGGGAATCTATCACAATGGATTTCATCTCAGGTATTCCAAGAACACCTCAAGGTCATGATATGATTTGGGTCATAATTGATAGATTCAGCAAACAATCACATTTTATTCCATGTCATAAAACATTGAAATCCGCACAAGCTGCAAGACTTTTCATTCAACATATCTTCAGATTACATGGTATGCCTTCTGAGATCATTTCAGATAGAGACTCCAAATTCACAAGTAACTTTTGGCGTGCTTTATTTGAGAATTTGGGAACCACTTTAAAGTTCTCCTCAGCTTTTCATCTTCAAACTGACGGCCAAACAGAGGTGATGAATCTCACTCTTTTGGATATGTTGAAAGCTTATGTTAGTGAACATAAGTCACAATGGGAGAAATATCTTCCATTATTGGAGTTTACTTACAACAATACAGTGCACTCATCCACAGGGAAAGCTCCAAATGAAATAGTACAGGGTAAAGTGATTCCTCCTCCAATTATTCGCACTAAAGATAAGATTTTTGTTGCTGATGAGTTTGCTTCAGATTTAAAAACAACAATGGATCAAGTTCGAGCCACTATCAAAGTTGCGCAAGAGCGACAAAAGAAGCAAGCAGATAAACGAAGAAGACCTTTGGCTTTTGAAAAAGGTCAATATGTCTTGTTAAAGTTTGATAAAAGCAGGCTCAAACAAGGTTCTGGTCAAAATTCATCTTTTCCAAAGCTCTCCAGTAGATACTTTGGACCCTTCAAAGTGATTGAGAAAATAAATGAAGTTTCTTATCAACTTGAGCTTCCTGCTCATTGGAAAATACACAACGCTTTTCATGTAAGTTTGCTAAAACCTTACATAGGACCAGAACCAAAGGAACCCATTACTGAAGATCCCCCAGAAGTTGAAGAAACAAAGCAACTCTTGGAACCTGAAAAGATTTTGTTTCTCAAGGATCGAACCACGAGAAGTGGCCTTGTGACACAAAAATTCTTACTAAAATTCAAGAATCTGCCCACAACAGATGCACAGTGGGTAGATGAAAAATTCATGAAGGATTACCCAAATATTCTACAGCAATATCAAGAAGCTTTTCAGCTAAGGACAGCTGAATAAAAGCCGGAGGGCTGTCACAACTCTATAGAAACAGAATTTGCATCCTTTTTCATTAATTTGTCTATATAATGATTTATTAAATTTATTTCCTTTGCACTAATTAGATATAAAGAAAAGTGTATTGGAGTTGGCCACTGATGAGTGGTCACAGGTTATGGTGGACCCACGCGGTGGGTTAGAGAAAAGATAGTTCACACTTCCACTTATATGACCCGATTGGGCGCCTGTGACTAGAACTCATGCATATCAAGGTTAGACTCGCACACAGAAAGGATTGATGCCTTGAAGTGTGGGCTAGATCCACTAGAACAGACAGTTACAATCAACAAGATGGCATGATCATGAAATGCTTGTATAATGTGCATGTGTGGGCTGAAAGCTTGAAATGCACATTTCTTTGCATAGGAAAGTCACATGAAGATTCGGATACCATTTTTGCGATGTACACGGAAAAAGCTTTCATATGACACCCATATTGGGGGGGGTCCCTAAATTTTAGGAGATCCCTAAATTTTAGGAGGTCCCTAAAATTTAGGAGCCTCGAATTAGCCTAAAAATGCTAGTCCTAAAAAATAGGGATGTCATTCTAAAAATAGTAAGTTCTGTACTCTGACTGTGCTTACTAAATTTGGTTGTTTCTATTCTTGGCAGTATTCAACCCAAAAAGGAAGGCCATAGAGAAGAGACAAGTGTCAAGACACTTGTCACACAAGTTTCCAAGTGTCCCACCACTTGTCACATCTCATGACATGTGGCTGGACACTTGTCTTGTGCTACTCCACTTTCCCCTTTTGTACTAGCTCTCCCCTCTCCTATAAATAAGAGCTCGTTTTTCTTCATTGATCATCATTTTTCTTTGCTGTAAACTCATGTACATCACCCACAAATAGCCAGAAACTGGCCCCATCCATCCCCATCATCATCCCCCACTTCTTCATTATCAAATTCCTCCATATTCCCTCTTCTATCACTGCTGTTTACAGGACAGCAAGCCTGTAAATTCATCACAACACCTCCTTCTCGAGCTTTTTCTTCCATTTTAGCTACAAGAAGCAAGCCCTATCCATGTACTGCTGATCAACGATGGAGAAAGACTGAATTTCTCTTTTTCTTCTCTCATACTGTAAAGAAATCAGTTCTTATCATTGCATAATAGATAATGCATGTGTGTTTGTACATCTTTGCATGATCTTGTGAGAGTGAGAATTACTTCTTCTCACTCTCAGGTTGATTGTAACTGAGCTCTTCCCTAAGGGACTTGGGTTGAGCAGAAATGCATTCCTTCGGGGGGGTTGCCCATCTTCAACCCTCAATCTTGTCTCCATTAGTTTTACATTTTCATGGCTGTAATTTTGTGAGTAATTTTCATTTTCAGCTTTAAGTGTTCATTCTCTTTTATATTAAATCTCGAAAACAAGGGAATATCATAATTGTTAAGCATACTACGTTGTTCGGGGCATTTACAGTGGTATCACAGCTTTGGCTCGGTCCTCACCCCCAACATTGGTAGTGCTTACAACTATAAGTTTGTTTGTTTTCAGCCCTTGCATTGAGTGCTTGAGCATATTTTTTTTCTTTAGTCTCAATGGATCAATCGAGTGCTATCCTTCAAGCCTTCAAAGTCTTAGAGAGGAGAATCAGCAAATTCGTGAGCAACTTCTCAAACTAGAAAAAGTTGAGAATCCCAAAGAATTCAAGGAAAGAAGCCCATCTACTTCAAGGAGACAAAGCCATACCAATGAAAGGAGCCGATCAAGAAGTCCAACTACTTCTAAGAGGCAGTCCCATTCTACTTCAAGACAAAGAAAGAGATTGCGTCGAAGCTCATCCTCTTCTTCAAAGTCATCTGGCGCCTATTCTGATGGATCCTCTTCTAGTAATGAAGAGTCTCACCCTTCTCGTGGAAGACCTCATCATCGTCAAAGGCGTCGACATTCTTCACCCTCGTCTCCATTTTTATCCCCATCAAGCACTTCATCATCTTCAACCTCAAGATCCGAGCATGGACGAAGGCATAAGAAGAAGAAGAAGACTAAGTCACTATCTCAACTTGAAAAGAAGATCAAGTTCAGTATGTATGATGGTTCCCGAAATCCTGATCTTCTTCTGAAGTTTATTCGTCAATTTCAAATTTTGTATGGTCGTGACAAGTATAAAGAAAAAGAAAAGATTAAGTTTGCCGCTTTACATTTAACCGACTTAGCCCATACTTGGTGGACGGGGTTGGAATATGATCATGCTGCCCCAAAATCATGGCGGTCCTTTGTTCGCCTGATACAAAGCCAATTTCTTCCTGTTCATTTCAAAAGAGATGTAAAAATGGAATGGGATCGGCTTTGGCAAAAGAAAAATGAGTCACTTGGTGACTATACCAAGAGATTTTGGGAGCTACTTTTGAAGGTCCAACATTTCAAGAAGATCAGCAGTTCGGAAAAGCTTAGGAAGTTTCAAGGAGGTTTGCATTTTAAACTTCGTACTGCTCTTAATCATTATCATTGTTCTAGTCTTAGGGAACTCATTGACTATGCTGAGACATGGAAAATGGAACACAATGGCAACAAATCATTCCAAAAGAATGATAAGAAGAGAGTAGCTGATGATGAGGAGTATTCAGCCCCAAATGAAGGACAAAAACAGTGGCAAAAGAGCAGCCATCAAATCAAAAGAAGATGAAGCCCTATGCACCTCCTAATGCTCCTCAATTTCGCTCCAATCTATACCCACAAGCAAAGCAGCTTTCCAAAGAAGAAAAGCAATGCTTCATGAAAGAAGGGAAGTGCTTTAAATGTGGACAAACAGGCCACATAGCGAAGCAATGTCCAAACAAGGGACAAAGCAAGGTTTCTGACAACAAGCCTAAGTCGCCAGTGAAAATCAATGCTATTAGTGATCTAGTTGCAAACACAACTCACACTCCAGAGACGCGCAAATTATTAAAAGCTTGGGGACAGTTGCAAGGTAAGCAAGCACTATTCTTGATAGATCTTGGGGCGAATGAAAATATTATTTCCTTGCAATTAGCTAAAGAGCTTGGATTAAAGAATGAAGAGATGGACACTCCGGCAGAAGTTCGCCAAGCTTTAAATGCTAATGAAGGTGACACAGTGAAGACTGTGATACCCTACATTGGCAAGCTCAAGTTTCAAATTCAAGGCTACAGTGACGAAGATACCTTCTGTATCGGAGACCTTGATGGTTGCGATGTGATTCTTGGCATGCCCTGGAATCATAGAGTAGATTCAACCATCTTCTCTCAGAAAAAGAAGGTAGAACTCACCAAAAAAGGCAAGAAGTAGGAGATCCAAGCTGGAGTTTCTGGAGACACCATACCTATGGTAAGCCATATGCAAGTCTCTAGAGCAATTAAGGATTGTGTTCAATGTTGTCTGCTTTATGTCACTAATGTAAAAGATAATATGAATGCTGAAAACCAAGAGCAACTTCAGCTCTTGGAAAAGTATAAAGATTGTTTTTCGAAAGATCTTCCTTATCAGCTTCCCCTAGAAAGGCCAGAAGACCATCATATTGATATTATCCCGGGTAGTTCTCCTCCTAATATAGCACCATACCGTGTGAGCCGTCCTCAACAAGAAGAAATCAGAAAGCAAGTCGAAGACCTACTCAACTGTGGGCTAATTAGGCCAAGTAGCTCACCATTTTGTTCACCAGTTCTTCTTGTTCAAAAGAAAGATGGCACATTCAGGATGTGCATTGATTATCGAGCCCTCAACAAAATCACTGTGAAGAATCGGTTTCCTATTCCCAGAATTGACGACATTTTGGATCGTCTAGGAGGCTCAAAGGTTTTCAGCCGCATTGATCTAAAGAGTGGTTATCATCAAATTAGGGTAATACCACAAGATGTACACAAAACTGCTTTCCGCACTTCATACGGTCTTTATGAATTCTTGGTGGTTCCTTTTGGATTAACCAATGCACCAGCCACCTTTAATCGAATGATGGAGCGCATCTTTAGAGAGCATCGATAATATGTCGGTACTTTCTTTGATGATATTCTTGTCTTTAGCAAGAATGAAGAGGAGCATCATCAACACTTGGAAATTGTTCTACAATTACTACAACAAAATCAACTCTTGGTAAATGGTAAAAAGAGTGAATTTTTCATGCATAAAATAAATTACCTTGGGCATGTCATCTCTTCTGAAGGGATTCAGATGGATCCTGAAAAGATCAGGATAATCCAAGAATGGCCTCATCTTCGTGATGTACATGAGGTGCGATCGTTTCTTGGCTTATGTTCTTATTACCGCCGCTTCATCAAGCATTTTGCACATATGGCTTCTCCACTTCATGACCTTACAAAGAAGAAGATCTCTTTCCAATGGAAGGAAAAAGAGAAGGCAGCCTTCACAAGGCTGAAAATAGCTCTTACTTCTGGACCTGTTCTTATCATTCCAGATCTGGTAAAACCATTTGTGGTGGAAGCAGATGCTTGCGGTTATTGTATTGGTGCAGTGCTAAATCAAGAAGGCCATGCCGTAGCCTTTGAAAGCCGCCGTCTAAATGATGTGGAGAAAAGGTATGACATTTATGAAAAGGAGCTCTTAGCAGTGGTTCATGCTTTAAAGATATGGAAACATTATCTTTTAGGCAATGAATTCCTTATTAAAACCGATCATCAAAGCTTGAAGTATTTCAAGACTCAAAAGCATTTGCAGGAGAAACATGCAAGATGGGAAAATTTCTTGTCTATGTTTTATTTTCAAATTATGTACACTCCAGGGAAACAAAATGTAGTTGCTGATGCACTTTCTAGAGTGCCTTGCATTGCAACTATTACAGTGGCTCATCATGAAGATTTTCAAACGATGAAGAATACTTATGATGAAGATACTGATTTTGCAGCAATTTGACCAAATTTACAGCAAGGAGGTTCTCATCCAGATTATTCCATCAAGGACGGTTACCTTCTCATGAACAATCGCCTTTGTGTCACTCTTCCTGTTCGACAAAAGGTGCTTAAAGAAAGTCATGAACCCCCTTATGCAGGGCATAGAGGGAGGGCAGCCACTCTAAGTGCAATTGAGCGCTACTTTTATTGGCCAACATTACGAAAAGATACACATAACTTCATCGAGGCTTGTCTGGTATGCCAAAAATCCAAATATGATAGGCAGAAGATTCCAGGATTGTTGCAACCTCCTCCAGTGCCCCAAGATCCATGGGAATCTATCACAATGGATTTCATCTCAGGTATTCCAAGAACACCTCAAGGTCATGATATGATTTGGGTCATAATTGATAGATTCAGCAAACAATCACATTTTATTCCATGTCATAAAACATTGAAATCCGCACAAGCTGCAAGACTTTTCATTCAACATATCTTCAGATTACATGGTATGCCTTCTGAGATCATTTCAGATAGAGACTCCAAATTCACAAGTAACTTTTGGCGTGCTTTATTTGAGAATTTGGGAACCACTTTAAAGTTCTCCTCAGCTTTTCATCTTCAAACTGACGGCCAAACAGAGGTGATGAATCTCACTCTTTTGGATATGTTGAAAGCTTATGTTAGTGAACATAAGTCACAATGGGAGAAATATCTTCCATTATTGGAGTTTACTTACAACAATACAGTGCACTCATCCACAGGGAAAGCTCCAAATGAAATAGTACAGGGTAAAGTGATTCCTCCTCCAATTATTCGCACTAAAGATAAGATTTTTGTTGCTGATGAGTTTGCTTCAGATTTAAAAACAACAATGGATCAAGTTCGAGCCACTATCAAAGTTGCGCAAGAGCGACAAAAGAAGCAAGCAGATAAACGAAGAAGACCTTTGGCTTTTGAAAAAGGTCAATATGTCTTGTTAAAGTTTGATAAAAGCAGGCTCAAACAAGGTTCTGGTCAAAATTCATCTTTTCCAAAGCTCTCCAGTAGATACTTTGGACCCTTCAAAGTGATTGAGAAAATAAATGAAGTTTCTTATCGACTTGAGCTTCCTGCTCATTGGAAAATACACAACGCTTTTCATGTAAGTTTGCTAAAACCTTACATAGGACCAGAACCAAAGGAACCCATTACTGAAGATCCCCCAGAAGTTGAAGAAACAAAGCAACTCTTGGAACCTGAAAAGATTTTGTTTCTCAAGGATCGAACCACGAGAAGTGGCCTTGTGACACAAAAATTCTTACTAAAATTCAAGAATCTGCCCACAACAGATGCACAGTGGGTAGATGAAAAATTCATGAAGGATTACCCAAATATTCTACAGCAATATCAAGAAGCTTTTCAGCTAAGGACCGCTGAATAAAAGCCGGAGGGCTGTCACAACTCTATAGAAACAGAATTTGCATCCTTTTTCATTAATTTGTCTATATAATGATTTATTAAATTTATTTCCTTTGCACTAATTAGATATAAAGAAAAGTGTATTGGAGTTGGCCACTGATGAGTGGTCACAGGTTATGGTGGACCCACGCGGTGGGTTAGAGAAAAGATAGTTCACACTTCCACTTATATGACCCGATTGGGCGCCTGTGACTAGAACTCATGCATATCAAGGTTAGACTCGCACACAGAAAGGATTGATGCCTTGAAGTGTGGGCTAGATCCACTAGAACAGACAGTTACAATCAACAAGATGGCATGATCATGAAATGCTTGTATAATGTGCATGTGTGGGCTGAAAGCTTGAAATGCACATTTCTTTGCATAGGAAAGTCACATGAAGATTCGGATACCATTTTTGCGATGTACACGGAAAAAGCTTTCATATGACACCCATATTGGGGGGGGTCCCTAAATTTTAGGAGATCCCTAAATTTTAGGAGGTCCCTAAAATTTAGGAGCCTCGAATTAGCCTAAAAATGCTAGTCCTAAAAAATAGGGATGTCATTCTAAAAATAGTAAGTTCTGTACTCTGACTGTGCTTACTAAATTTGGTTGTTTCTATTCTTGGCAGTATTCAACCCAAAAAGGAAGGCCATAGAGAAGAGACAAGTGTCAAGACACTTGTCACACAAGTTTCCAAGTGTCCCACCACTTGTCACATCTCATGACATGTGGCTGGACACTTGTCTTGTGCTACTCCACTTTCCCCTTTTGTACTAGCTCTCCCCTCTCCTATAAATAAGAGCTCGTTTTTCTTCATTGATCATCATTTTTCTTTGCTGTAAACTCATGTACATCACCCACAAATAGCCAGAAACTGGCCCCATCCATCCCCATCATCATCCCCCACTTCTTCATTATCAAATTCCTCCATATTCCCTCTTCTATCACTGCTGTTTACAGGACAGCAAGCCTGTAAATTCATCACAACACCTCCTTCTCGAGCTTTTTCTTCCATTTTAGCTACAAGAAGCAAGCCCTATCCATGTACTGCTGATCAACGATGGAGAAAGACTGAATTTCTCTTTTTCTTCTCTCATACTGTAAAGAAATCAGTTCTTATCATTGCATAATAGATAATGCATGTGTGTTTGTACATCTTTGCATGATCTTGTGAGAGTGAGAATTACTTCTTCTCACTCTCAGGTTGATTGTAACTGAGCTCTTCCCTAAGGGACTTGGGTTGAGCAGAAATGCATTCCTTCGGGGGGGTTGCCCATCTTCAACCCTCAATCTTGTCTCCATTAGTTTTACATTTTCATGGCTGTAATTTTGTGAGTAATTTTCATTTTCAGCTTTAAGTGTTCATTCTCTTTTATATTAAATCTCGAAAACAAGGGAATATCATAATTGTTAAGCATACTACGTTGTTCGGGGCATTTACAGTGGTATCACAGCTTTGGCTCGGTCCTCACCCCCAACATTGGTAGTGCTTACAACTATAAGTTTGTTTGTTTTCAGCCCTTGCATTGAGTGCTTGAGCATATTTTTTTTCTTTAGTCTCAATGGATCAATCGAGTGCTATCCTTCAAGCCTTCAAAGTCTTAGAGAGGAGAATCAGCAAATTCGTGAGCAACTTCTCAAACTAGAAAAAGTTGAGAATCCCAAAGAATTCAAGGAAAGAAGCCCATCTACTTCAAGGAGACAAAGCCATACCAATGAAAGGAGCCGATCAAGAAGTCCAACTACTTCTAAGAGGCAGTCCCATTCTACTTCAAGACAAAGAAAGAGATTGCGTCGAAGCTCATCCTCTTCTTCAAAGTCATCTGGCGCCTATTCTGATGGATCCTCTTCTAGTAATGAAGAGTCTCACCCTTCTCGTGGAAGACCTCATCATCGTCAAAGGCGTCGACATTCTTCACCCTCGTCTCCATTTTTATCCCCATCAAGCACTTCATCATCTTCAACCTCAAGATCCGAGCATGGACGAAGGCATAAGAAGAAGAAGAAGACTAAGTCACTATCTCAACTTGAAAAGAAGATCAAGTTCAGTATGTATGATGGTTCCCGAAATCCTGATCTTCTTCTGAAGTTTATTCGTCAATTTCAAATTTTGTATGGTCGTGACAAGTATAAAGAAAAAGAAAAGATTAAGTTTGCCGCTTTACATTTAACCGACTTAGCCCATACTTGGTGGACGAGGTTGGAATATGATCATGCTGCCCCAAAATCATGGCGGTCCTTTGTTCGCCTGATACAAAGCCAATTTCTTCCTGTTCATTTCAAAAGAGATGTAAAAATGGAATGGGATCGGCTTTGGCAAAAGAAAAATGAGTCACTTGGTGACTATACCAAGAGATTTTGGGAGCTACTTTTGAAGGTCCAACATTTCAAGAAGATCAGCAGTTCGGAAAAGCTTAGGAAGTTTCAAGGAGGTTTGCATTTTAAACTTCGTACTGCTCTTAATCATTATCATTGTTCTAGTCTTAGGGAACTCATTGACTATGCTGAGACATGGAAAATGGAACACAATGGCAACAAATCATTCCAAAAGAATGATAAGAAGAGAGTAGCTGATGATGAGGAGTATTCAGCCCCAAATGAAGGACAAAAACAGTGGCAAAAGAGCAGCCATCAAATCAAAAGAAGATGAAGCCCTATGCACCTCCTAATGCTCCTCAATTTCGCTCCAATCTATACCCACAAGCAAAGCAGCTTTCCAAAGAAGAAAAGCAATGCTTCATGAAAGAAGGGAAGTGCTTTAAATGTGGACAAACAGGCCACATAGCGAAGCAATGTCCAAACAAGGGACAAAGCAAGGTTTCTGACAACAAGCCTAAGTCGCCAGTGAAAATCAATGCTATTAGTGATCTAGTTGCAAACACAACTCACACTCCAGAGACGCGCAAATTATTAAAAGCTTGGGGACAGTTGCAAGGTAAGCAAGCACTATTCTTGATAGATCTTGGGGCGAATGAAAATATTATTTCCTTGCAATTAGCTAAAGAGCTTGGATTAAAGAATGAAGAGATGGACACTCCGGCAGAAGTTCGCCAAGCTTTAAATGCTGATGAAGGTGACACAGTGAAGACTGTGATACCCTACATTGGCAAGCTCAAGTTTCAAATTCAAGGCTACAGTGACGAAGATACCTTCTGTATCGGAGACCTTGATGGTTGCGATGTGAT
Organism: Lygodium microphyllum; assembly: GCF_053477565.2. Classification (NCBI taxonomy): domain Eukaryota; kingdom Viridiplantae; phylum Streptophyta; class Polypodiopsida; order Schizaeales; family Lygodiaceae; genus Lygodium; species Lygodium microphyllum. Next base: position 24,335,263 of record NC_141163.1, read on the forward strand.
TCTTGGCATGCCCTGGAATCATAGAGTAGATTCAACCATCTTCTCTCAGAAAAAGAAGGTAGAACTCACCAAAAAAGGCAAGAAGTAGGAGATCCAAGCTGGAGTTTCTGGAGACACCATACCTATGGTAAGCCATATGCAAGTCTCTAGAGCAATTAAGGATTGTGTTCAATGTTGTCTGCTTTATGTCACTAATGTAAAAGATAATATGAATGCTGAAAACCAAGAGCAACTTCAGCTCTTGGAAAAGTATAAAGATTGTTTTTCGAAAGATCTTCCTTATCAGCTTCCCCTAGAAAGGCCAGAAGACCATCATATTGATATTATCCCGGGTAGTTCTCCTCCTAATATAGCACCATACCGTGTGAGCCGTCCTCAACAAGAAGAAATCAGAAAGCAAGTCGAAGACCTACTCAACTGTGGGCTAATTAGGCCAAGTAGCTCACCATTTTGTTCACCAGTTCTTCTTGTTCAAAAGAAAGATGGCACATTCAGGATGTGCATTGATTATCGAGCCCTCAACAAAATCACTGTGAAGAATCGGTTTCCTATTCCCAGAATTGACGACATTTTGGATCGTCTAGGAGGCTCAAAGGTTTTCAGCCGCATTGATCTAAAGAGTGGTTATCATCAAATTAGGGTAATACCACAAGATGTACACAAAACTGCTTTCCGCACTTCATACGGTCTTTATGAATTCTTGGTGGTTCCTTTTGGATTAACCAATGCACCAGCCACCTTTAATCGAATGATGGAGCGCATCTTTAGAGAGCATCGATAATATGTCGGTACTTTCTTTGATGATATTCTTGTCTTTAGCAAGAATGAAGAGGAGCATCATCAACACTTGGAAATTGTTCTACAATTACTACAACAAAATCAGCTCTTGGTAAATGGTAAAAAGAGTGAATTTTTCATGCATAAAATAAATTACCTTGGGCATGTCATCTCTTCTGAAGGGATTCAGATGGATCCTGAAAAGATCAGGATAATCCAAGAATGGCCTCATCTTCGTGATGTACATGAGGTGCGATCGTTTCTTGGCTTATGTTCTTATTACCGCCGCTTCATCAAGCATTTTGCACATATGGCTTCTCCACTTCATGACCTTACAAAGAAGAAGATCTCTTTCCAATGGAAGGAAAAAGAGAAGGCAGCCTTCACAAGGCTGAAAATAGCTCTTACTTCTGGACCTGTTCTTATCATTCCAGATCTGGTAAAACCATTTGTGGTGGAAGC